>NC_041386.1:237667587-237689307 GCF_002162155.2 Triticum dicoccoides | reverse complement strand
ATAAGATGACCCTTGGGATGCGCGACCCCAAAGGGAAAAAGGCTAGGTGGCGAATGGTAAAACCAAGGTTGGGCCTTGCTGGAGGAGTTTTATTCAAAGCGAACTGTCAAGGGGTCCCCATTATAACCCAACCGGGTAAGGAACGCAAAATCAAGGAATATAACACCGGTATGACGGAAACTAGGGCGGCAAGAGTGGAATAAAACACCAGGCATAAGGCTAAGCCTTCCACCCTTTACCAAGTATATAGGTGCATTAATTAAATAAGAGATATTGTGATATCCCAACAAATATCCATGTTCCAACAAGGAAGAAACTCCAATCTTCACCTGCAACTAGCAACGCTATAAGAGGGGCTGAGCGAAGCGGTAACTTAGCCAAACAACGGTTTGCTAGGACAAGGTGGGTTAGAGGCTTGACATGGCAATATGGGAGGCATGATAAGCAAGTGGTAGGTATCGCAACATAGGCATAGCAAAAGAGTGAGTATCTAGCAAGCACAGATAGAAGTGATTTCGAGGGTATGGTCATCTTGCCTGAGATCCCGCAAGGAAGAAGAATGAGTCCATGAGGAAGACAAACGGACGTTGTCAAACGGATCCTCACAACACAATGTTATCGAAACCAACCCGAAGAAGCACACAGGAAAGAAACAA
Source organism: Triticum dicoccoides (assembly GCF_002162155.2). NCBI lineage: Eukaryota > Viridiplantae > Streptophyta > Magnoliopsida > Poales > Poaceae > Triticum > Triticum dicoccoides. The sequence continues at coordinate 237,688,651 of NC_041386.1, read as the reverse complement.
ACAACATAGTAAACAACCATCACATAATCATGGCATGATGCACAATCAAGTATGATGCATGTCCGTTATAATGAAGCATGGCATGGAAAAGTGCACAAACAATCCTACAAACTAAGTGGAGCTCAATATGCAACTCATTGCATATTGACGAAACACCACGTCAATTATTTAGTTCCTCTTGTTTATGTACCTAACAATATTAAATGTTGTTAAATATGGCAAGAGGGTGAAGCAAAAGAAAACTACCTATATAGGCAAGTTTAAATGAGGCCAGAACAACAAGCAACGAGTCCGGAAAAATCCTCATGTGCATATTTTGGTTATGGTACTGTTCTGCCCTAAACACAATTTTAGGGTTGTTAAACATGCAAAGTGATTCCACCATGTTAAACTAGGCATTTTTCTACCCCATTTACATATAAAGTTTGTTACAAGCCGAGTTACGGTTATTTAGTTATGAATTAAATCATTTTAACATGGCATAGGGGCAAATTTAAACAAACAACAATTTAAACATTTTAAACATGCAAGAAAATTCGATATTATTAATCTACACAAAATTCTAAGCAGGTTTCATATATTAAGTTTTTACATATGATGCATAGATCATGAGTTATTATATGCATGAAGACTAGGGACTAAACAGTAAACTGGCAGTCTCCTGGATAAATAGGAAAAATCGCTATGTGAAAAAAAATACAAGTCCCAGGCCGAATCTTAGGCGGCCCAACAGTTCAGGGGAGCTCGGGCTGCTCACATTGGGCCCAGAGGAGAAGATGGGCCGGCTGGGCTGGCAGATCTGGGCCGGCTCGCTGGAGCGGTGCGGCTGGCCTCGCGAGCGGGCGCGCTGGATCCTGGGCTGCGGCAAGCGAGGCAGCGGCTCGGGCGGAGTCAACGGGCGTGCAGAGGCGCGGCACCGTGATGCAGAGGATGCAGGCACGCGCTTGTCTCCATTGCTCAAACAGAAGGAGAGGCCGCGCTGCTCCTACAGCTGACGACGAGGGGAAGGCGGCGCTTGCAGGTAGGGAGGCCAGAGAGCGACGGAGATAGCGGGGCCCGGTGCTAGGGCTTCGGATCTGCACGGGGTCGGAGGCGGACGGTGCCATAGTGGCTTCTCCAAGGTGCGGCGGCGCTGGAGGCGGGGACTTGCAACGACGCCATGGTTCCTGTGAGAGAATAACGAGAGAGAGGAATGGTCAGGCAGGAGCCGCGTGAGGAGGGGAAAGAGAAGGTGGAGAGGGACGGCGCCGTGACCTGGGCATCTCGCCGGCTCTATACGAACAAGAAGATGGAGACCGGCCAGCTCGGAGAGGTAGGGGAAGATGGCGAGGTCGGGCAGGTGGTTGACGATACGGGAGCTCCCGGTAGCTATTGCGGCGGGCAGCGGCTTGCGGTCGACGGTGGGAGCAGGGACGGGGCAGTGGGGCGGAAGGAGGAGGCCGCCGCTTGCTGGGGATTTGGGTGGTGCAGAGATCATGGGAGGTGGTCGGAGGCTGCGGTTGGAGGGGGTGGAGGAGAGCCGAGGAGAAGGGGATCTGGGGGGATCCCGAGGTGGGGTTTGAGTGTGGCGGCGGCGAGGGGGGAGGATTGGACAGCTCTCCTTGATTTTAGGGTTGCCCCGTTTATATACTCTGGTGGATTAGGTTAAGGGGGTATTTGGTCCCTCTGAATTAAATCGGACGGTCGGGAAAAATAGGCTAGGGAGCCCAAATAAGAAATCGTAGACGTTTTGTAGATGTTTGGGGATGATACGGATCCAACGGTGACGACTGCCCGATTCAGGTTCGGGACAGATTTCGGACGCACGCGCGAGGAGGGCCGCGGGCTGACGAGAGAGGTTAGGTTGGGCCTGGCGGTAGGTAGTAGACTGTGCAGAAGGCCTTAGGCTGAGAAAAGAGAAGAGAGAAGGCCCGGCGACTATTTCCGGAGACCGAAAACGTCCGACGTGTGCCCGGCTATAATGCAGTTATAGTTTAACGGTTGGGCTATCAAACGAACTCCGAATGCGATGAAACTTGACAGGCGGTCTATCTACACTATAATAAGACCACACACCAACTTTCAACCCAATCGGAGAACATTCTCCCGACACTTATAAAATAATATTTTGGGTGTGCCACGAGCGCGTGCAAGTGTGTCTGGACTCAGAACGGACAACGGACGGAACTGGGGGAAACCCGGACTAATGCAAGTTTCGGAAACATGATGATGCAATGCGGATGATGACATGGCAAGATGCAACACGCAAGCGAATGGCATGGCAACGACGGCGAATAACTGGATGACACCTGCCGCAACGGTCTCGGGGCGTCACAACACTCCACTACGAGAGGATCTCGTCCCGAGATCTAGAAAGGCACCGAAGGGAAACGGAAGAGGAAAAAGAAGAGGTAAAACTAAGTTGCTTCTTGGACAAACGAGTGAAACCACGAACCTTGAGAGGTTGGACAAATGGAAATAAAGAATACAACGGAGATGAACAAAGTTGAAAGCCTCCGTTAGAAAAGAGGAACAAGGAACATCACGAGAACCCTGTAAGTTGAAAGAAATTAGAAAAAGGGGTTGCAATGGACAAGAAGTACATGCAAGCACTCTGGTTAAAACAAGATAGAGAAGGAATAAGACTGATATAATTTAGACAGCACTCCGACTGAAAATGGAAGGAATAGAACATGAACTTGACAAGATGAGAAGATACTTGACGAAATCAACAACACAGTGCCTCCGATACTATTGAAAGAAAGGCACAATGGGTAAGAAAGATTTCAGACAGCACTCCGGTTGAGAAGGGAGGCAAAACTTGATAGAATGGGGAGAACTTGAAAAGAGGGCACGACACTCCGGTTGAATGGATAAACAAAAGGAAAGAGCATGATCTTCACAATACGAGATGATGAGTGAAGAGAGCATCATCACAATGCCTCCGGAAGAAATGAAAGAATGCAATGAAAAGAACAGAGAAGAAAACAACATGTTCTACCTCAAATGAATTTGAGAGAGCATCCTTAAAAAGAAGGATTTAAGGGAGTTGTTGGGAAATTAACAACGAAAAGAATAAGCTTGATGTGGGCTTATGGAAAACATCTCACGAACTTGAGGTGAGAACCTGCCATAAATGGAAACAAGATTGGATTGATATGAACAAGCAGACAAGAAACTATTTCACCGGGAGGATAAATGAAGAACTTGGATCATTTATAAGCACCATAAATAGCAAGAATCCTTAGGGAAAAGCTTTAGGTGAAATATAACCCAAGATAATCCCAATGAAGAAAATGATGGTTTGAAAAGATGTCTTGAGCGAAGAGAAAATGATGGATTTAAATATGTCACTCTTGAAACTTGTGAAACATGAAACATGAAGGAAAAATTTCGAGAATGACATAATACCACCTCCAAAGATAACGGATAACAATTGCATTTCGGAACGCAAGATGAAGAATGCTTGAAGTCCTCTGAAAAGAATCTCGATGAACACTTCGAGAAGGAATTAAATCCTTGATGAACCATCATGTAGAACCTTCATGAAGAACTCCGGTAATAAAAGAATGATCAAACAAAAGGAAAGAGAAGTTGAAAACACAAGGTGAATCCTTGCAATGATTAGATGGATCTTCACGATGAAATAATTGAGAGAACTTGGAACTCCGGGAAAAGAATAGATAAAGCATCTCGAACCGAGAATTTGATGAGCCTCCGGAATAAAGAATTAATCATTTGGGTGAATCAAGAATAAGAATTATGTTATGCTCATCCTTCACCAATTTAGATTGATGACAAGCAACGGATTTGACACACTACTTATTCTCGTAGAAAGGATTAAGAGAGACATAGCGCAACTTGAGAGGGTCTTCAACGAACCACCAGTAGGATTTGGAAACAACGAATGAATTGATGTGATAACCATGGAATAGAATCTAGAGCAAACCACCGTAAGAATTGAAAATGAACGTAGCAAAAGGCACAAATCACCGGGAAGAATTGAAAAAAAAACGAATGAAGATACTTAAGGGAATGTAGATACATGAGAACGAAGAGGTCATGAGCTGATTAGAGGATATTTGAATGATGCACCGGTAAGATTTTGGAGAATGATAGCTACACACTAAGAATGAATAATTCTGAGATGATGGGCTCCGGAGAATCAAACTAAAAAGAATCTTGAATTGCTCTGGATAGATGAAAAGAATTCTCACAATCGAAAACAATTATGAGAGGATGGCAACAAGTTAGAATCACGAATCTCTGAGAGAACGGATAAGGTTTGGAGGGAAAAAAACTCTTCTTCGGTCTTCAAAATCTGAGAATTTCGATGAGAAACACCACCATGAATTGTTGAGATACTCCGGAAGAATGAATAATGGAATGGTTGAATCAATCGATGAAAAGAATTCGAAAGATCTTAGAGAAGAACATATGACTGATGATAATTCCTTCTTACGTCAATTTTCAAAGAATTTTGGTTAGCTCCGGGAAAATTAGAAGAGTCAGGTAAGATCCTGGGAAAAGACATGTGGGTTAGGGCCCACTCAAAATATACACCATAGAACGATTACTTAGGAAGAGATATTGCACCGGTTGATTTAAATGACTTGAATGAGATAACAGCCTCGAGATATCTTGAACACTCCGGAACAATTGAATAGCGAGAAGTGGAAGATTATGAGGTGCACCGGCATAAGAAGGTATTTGCCACGAAGAAAAAGGATAAGATCAACACCAAAAGCTTGAATTGAAACCACCGGAGAAGAAAAGAATGAAGAATGATGATCTTGAATCTCCGTAAGAATCTTCTTGAGAATCACCGGATAAGAATATTGACGGAAAAGATTGGAGAGACTTCCCATCAATAAAAGGATACTCGATTAAGAAATCCGAGTCCTTGAAGACAAAGGGTGGGAGGGCGGGAAAAACAAAGAGAACTTGGGGACGGATGAAACAGACACCGTTGGGAAAACCGAGAGGTGATCTTGCGGATGTTAAAATGATCGGATCCACTTGAAGAGAAAACACACCGGTTGAAAAGGATTGACATGACAATCTCGATGATCGAAAAGGATTGGTATTCACATAGGAGTATGAGAACACCGCTTAGGAAAGGTATGGAATCAACATTTGACATTGAAGCAACTCCAATACCACAACTGAAAACAAAACAAAGTATTGGCTTGCAAAATAAGCCGGAACAAACATATGATAGAGATTTCGTCAGAAGTTTTCGTGGTGGGGCCTACACGGGCTCGATCGTACAACACCATCATGTACAAGGCAGTGCACATGACATATGAAGTGTCCTCGAGTCAGCATAGCCAAGGACTCTTTAAGACACAATGAGACCACTGTAAAACCAACCGTGGATAGGCAGACCACTAGACGTCGAACCCCAATTTCATATCATACACCTGTCAGAAAGATATCCTAAGAGCTACTTGAATTCCCCCTTATAAACTCCCGAAACTTTCCGGTTATGCAATCAGGTGTTGGGGATACAGGGGAAGCATAATATCTCACCCAAAACTAGCAAATCCTACATCCAGCTGTATCCATCCTTCAACACATAACCAAGAAACCTTCGGAAATCATCTACCTCAACCTTCGAAAATCATCCGTTATACGAGTTATGGCAATACTCCCGAACTCCCGCCCCAGTACTGGGTGGCATCGAGGTTATCTCACCAACAACTGCATAAAAGAGATTTTCGATGTCGGCAAAACTCAGGTATTCCAGAACTGCAGCAATAAAATTGTGATGACAACACCTCAGAGCTCAACTCCCCGGGACACTGCCACAACCCCTAAATGTCAGGAGGCACCAAGAACAATGTTCTCGTCACAAAACCATCGGAACAATTCCAAGATACCCGCGTGATCCTAAAAAAATTTAGTGAAATTTGAGAAGAGAAGAGTCAAAACTCTACGTCAGGATGCCTCACCAGAGCGACGAAGGGACTCAGGAGTAAAAAGAATCCTACTCTCCGATAAATATAATCCTAATAGACTCAAAACATATTTCTAGACTCAACAACGCCAGCGATTCGATCAAGCAGGGGGCTCCTAAAATCGGGGAAGGCTCTGATACCAACTTGTAACGCCCTCGATGCGGCTATATCTCCCACGTGTCGAAGCACGACTTAGAGGCATAACCGCATTGAAAGCAATGTCGCAAGTGAGGTAATCTTCACAACAACCCATGTAATACAATAAGGGAAAAAAGGTACATAGTTGGCTTACAATCGCCACTTCACACAAAACATGAATAAAGCATTACATTCATCCAGATACAAACAAGGTCCGACTACGGAACCAAAATAAAAGAAGACTACCCCAAATGCTACACAGATCCCCGATCGTCCCAACTGGGCTCCACTACTGATCAATTGGAAATGGAACAACATAACGAACATGATCGTCATCGAGCTCCTCCTTGAGCTCGGTTGCATCACCTGCACGGTGTCATCGGCACCTGCAAACAGGTTTTGGGAGTAAATTGTGAGTCACGGGGACTCAGCAATCTCACACCCTCGCGATCAAGACTATTTAAGCTTATAGGTAGGGAAAAGGTATGAGGTGGAGCTGCAGCAAGCGACTAGCATATATGGTGGCTAAACATACGCAAATGAGAGCGAGAAGAGAAGGCAAGGCACGATCGATAAAACTATGATCAAGAAGTGATCCTAGAACAACCTACGTTCAAGCATAACTCCAACACCGTGTTCACTTCCCGGACTCCACCGGAAAGAGACCATCACGGCTACACACACGGTTGATGCATTTTAAATAAGTTAAGTTACAGGTTTTCTACAACCGGACATTAACAAATTGCCATCTTCCCATAACCGCGGGCACGACTTTCGAAAGTTCAAAACCCTGCAGGGGTGTCCCAACTTAGCCCATCACAAGCTCTCATGGTCAACGAAGGACATTCCTTCTCCCAGGAAGACCCGATCAGACTCGGAATCCCGGTTACAAGACATCTCGACAATGGTAAAACAAGTCCAGCAAGACCGCCCGATGCGCCGACATCCTGATAGGAGCTGCACATATCTCGTTCTTAGGGCAACACCGGATGAGCGCTCCGTACAACTAAAACCAGCCCTCAAGTTTCCCCGAGGTGGCGCTGCAAAGGACTCTAGTTCGGACCAACACTTAGACAAGCACTGGCTCGGGGGGTTAAAATAAGATGACCCTCGGGATGCGTGACTCCCAAGGGAAAAGGCTAGGTGGCGAATGGTAAAACCAAGGTTGGGCCTTGCTGGAGGAGTTTTATTCAAAGCGAACTGTCAAGGGGTTCCCATTATAACCCAACCGTGTAAGGAACGCAAAATCAAGGAATATAACACCGGTATGACGGAAACTAGGGCGGCAAGAGTGGAACAAAACACCAGGCATAAGACCGAGTGAGGGAGTCCTGGATTAGGGGGTGTTCGGATAGCCGGACTATACCTTCAGCCGGACTCCTGGACTATGAAGATACAAGATTGAAGACTCCGTCCCGTGTCCGGAAGGGACTTTCCTTGGCGTGGAAGGCAAGCTTGGCGATACGGATATGAAGATCTCCTACCATTGTAACCGACTCTATGTAACCCTAACCCTATCCGGTGTCTATATAAACCGGAGGGTTTTAGTCCGTAGGACAACATACACATCAACAATCATACCATAGGCTAGCTTCTAGGGTTTAGCCTCCTCGATCTCGCGGTAGATCTACTCTTGTACTACCCATATCATCAATATTAATCAAGCAGGACGTAGGGTTTTACCTCCATCGAGAGGGCCCGAACCTGGGTAAAACTTCGTGTCCCTTGCCTCCTGTTACCATCCGGCCTAGACGCACAGTTCGGGACCCCCTACCCGAGATCTGCCGGTTTTGACACCTACATTGGTGCTTTCATTGAGAGTTCCTCTGTGTCGTCGCCATCAGGAAGGATGCCACGCCCCGTCTTTAAATACGGCACCGTTGCTAAGGGAGCTTTGGCTGTCGGCCAAACCCTCCAGCTAGGTGGTTTTCTTATGACCGCCTGTTCGGCTTCTGCGCCGATGATGACCTCTCGAGCCATCGAAAACAATCTTCATGTCAGCTCGGAACTTGCCGAGCAGTTAGATCCAATGGAGCTTTCCTCCATAAACGAGCTCTTGGATCTTTTCGCCGCCCTGGGAGTCGCTACGGATTACGACGAGATCGGGCCTAAAACCGATCTGAGAGAGATTAACTCTCCCCAAGTCACCCATCATGTTGCCATGGTAGAGGGACAGTGCGGCGACCCTTCATCTATCTTAAGGACTCGCTACATCCGGATTCCCGATCCCTCCAAGCCGGATACCCGCGAAGGGGAGGATATCACTCAAAACCTGAACTTAGAGTCAAGCGACGGGCTCGATTCATTAGACGACATCTAGGAATCCAAATTTTCGAGTTCAGAAATTCCTCGGCCTCTGAGCCTTAGATGGGGTGAGGTTTTGGATTTAATTCCACCCACCCACCCCAACATAAGCGATCTATCCAAAATCAGGCAAGAACCCGATGAAACAGTACATCATTAATGGGCCAGATTCCTCCTGGTTAAGAACAGACTAAGGGACTGCCGCACGGACAAGGGAATACTCAACGCCATAAGTCGCCGTGATATCACACGCTTCGCTGACTTGGCGTCCATTGTATGAAAGTATTGTGCGATAGAAAGCGCCTGGAAAACCGAAGTAAAATTTTGGGACAATCCGGCCCTGAATACAAACCCTGTCCAAAATAAAAGGGTGCATCATCACCAGTCACCCGGGTCAAGCACTAAAAAGCAAAAACCCTCTATAGGGCATGGAACCGTACTGGAAGGATGGCTTAATGGACTTGTAAAATTCACTATACAGAGGATGCCACACCAACTCACAGCCTCAGAGCATGTTGGATACTCCGGCATGTGGACAAAATTGGCAAAAATCTCCTAATTCCGGAGACCACAGAAAGCCACCCCAAAGACTCCAATACGGTATTAACAGTCTTCGAGACTTTCGCATCAAATAATATGCGAAAAAGGACACTCCGCAGCCTTGCCGAAGTCTACCAAGTAGCAACAATAAACCCATGGAGTGACACGGCTATTACCTTTAACGCCAGTGATGAACCTAAATTCCGAACAGCCCGAGCACCAGCCGCATTGGTCCTCAGTCCAATAGTGGACGGCTTTCATCTTACCAAGGTACTCATGGACGGCGGCAGCGGATTGAACCTCATTTATGAGGAGACCCTTCAAAAAATGGAAATAGACTGGAACCGCATTGAGCGAAGCAGCACAACCTTTAGACGAATAATCCCTAGTCGGGAAGCGCGCTGTACAGGAAAAATCACACTAGATGTGGTGTTCGGCACGCAATATAATTACAGGTCCGAAGAGGTCACGTTCCAGGTGGCTCCGCTCAGCAGCGGTTATCACGCTCTGCTAGGGCGGGAAGCGTTTACAATCTTCCAAGCAATACCCCATTACGGGTACATGAAGCTCAAGATGCCCGGGCCTAACAGGATCATCATCTCGCTAGTGATCCGGACATAGCACTCCGCGCAGAAAACAAGATAGCCGCACTGGCCCTCGAGGCACTATCCGAAGCCCTAGCGGCTGAGGAGCTAACTGCACTGCGCTCTACGGTGAATAGGGACGACGTGGTACTCGACAAAAGATCCAAGTCCACCTCCTTTAAACCGGCGGACGAAATAGTCAAATTCCAAGTCCATCCAACGGACCCCAATAAAACAGCTTCCATCGGGGCATAGTTAAACCCTGATGTCGACGCTGCATTACGAGAATTCCTACGAGAGAACTGGGACATTTTCGCCTGGCACCCTTCAGACATGCCAGGAATCCCATCCAGGCTGGCCGAGCACAGCTTAAATATCCAAACAGGATTCAAACCTGTCAAACAGGCTCTTTGGCGTTTTTCCGAACCTAAGAGACAGGCCATGGGAGAGGAGCTAGCAAAGCTATTGGAGGCCAGATTCAACAGAGATATAAAACATCCGGACTGGCTAGCAAACCTGGTGGTGGTACCAAAGAAGGACAAATCTTGGCGCCTGTGTGTTGATTTTAAAGACCTTAACAAGGCTTGCCCAAAGGATCCCTTCCCCCTCCCCGGCATCGATCAAATTATCGACGCTACCGCAGGACACGATTCGTCGTGTTTCCTCGATGCATATTCTGGCTACCATCAAATAAAGATGGCAGAACCAGACCAAGCCGCAACGGCATTTATCACACCATACGGGCCATTCTGCTTCAACACGATGCCCTTCGGGCTCAAAAACGCCGGCACAACATATTAGCGCATGACTCAGACATGTCTGGCAAGCCAGATCGGCAAAACAGTGGAGGCATATGTAGATGATGTGGTCGTCAAAACAAGACATGTTGAATCTCTAGTAGACAACTTGAGGCTCACATTTGATAACCTCTGAACATACGACATCAAGCTCAACCTGGAAAAATGCGTTTTCGGCGTTCCAGCCGGAAAGCTCTTGGGCTTCATTATATCCGGTAGAGGAATTGAAGAAAATCCAGCCAAGATCCGAGCTCTGTCGCAACTGGATATCCCAAAGGACCTCAAACAAATACAAAAGTTAACCGGATGCGTGGCGGCTCTAAGCCGCTTTATCTCCCGCTTGGGAGAAAAGGCCCTACCCCTTTACCGCCTCCTTCGGTGCACCGAACACTTCAAATGGACGGATGCAACCACGGCCAGACTCGACGAAATAAAATCCATACTGGCAACAAACCCAGTCATGGCCGCGCCAAACATTGGCGAACCAATGCTATTATACATTGCGGCAACACATCAGGTTGTAAGCACAGTGCTCATCGTCGAACGAGAAGCGGATGGACATAAATTCCCCCTTCAAAAGCCGGTATATTATGTATCCACTGTCCTCACTCCATGCAAGTCACGTTACCCACATTATCAAAAGATAGCCTATGCGGTATTCATGGCATCCCGGAAGCTGCGACACTACTTTCAAGAGTGTTCGATTACAGTAGCCTCGGAAGTGCCACTTAATGATATTATAAACAACGCGACGCCACGGGCCAGATTGCCAAATTGGCCATTAAGCTCCTCCCGTTCGACATAACATACAAACCTCGGCGAGCCATTAAATTGCAAGTATTGGCCGACTTTGTCGCTGAATGGACGGAAGCCGAACTACCTAAAGAGTACGGCGCATACTCCAATTGGACCATGCACTTCGATGGCTCCAAAATGTTGGCTGGTCTGGGGGCTGGTGTCGTCCTGACGTCCCCAACCGGAGATACAGTCCAATACGTACTGCAGATACTGTATACAGACTCCAACAACGCAGCCGGATACGAAGCCCTGTTACATGGTCTTCAGATGGCAGTTTCCATGGGCATTCAACGCCTGGAGGTGCATGGGGATTCGAACCTCCAATATCCCAAATAAATGAAGACTTCGATGCCAAGGATCCGAAGATGGCGGCCTATCAAAACGCCGTCCTAAAGATGTTAGCTCGGTTCGAGGGGCTCGAATTTCACCATGTGGCTCGGGAAAACAATCAGGCGGCGGATATCCTCGCCCGCATCGGCGCAAAACGCGATGCGATCCCCCCAACATCTTTTTGGAGAGGTTGTTTGAGCCATCCGTGGTATGGGAAGGGGACACCGGTAACAATAGTCCGGACCCGGCCAAAATACCCGATACCGAACACTCTGACATAATCGGAGGCTCTGCCACCGAAATAACACCTTCAGCCCACGTAATAATGGCCATCATCGCCCCGTGGACAGAACCATTCCTACCCTACCTAACTAGGCAGGAACTTCCCGAGGACCAAAATGAGGCACACTGCATAGTGCGGCAATCTAAAGCCTACAGGGTCCACGAGGGAGAGCTGTATAAAAAAGTACTACCGAAATCCTTCAAAGGTGCATCTCCGGAGAGGAAGGGCGGAAGCTTTTGGCAGAAATTCACGCTGGACTCGGCGGCCACCATGCCGCAGCCCGGCCCTTGTAAGGAAGGCCTTCTGTACAAGTTTTTATTGGCCGACGGCCCGGGCAGACGCACAGGACTTGGTCCAACGTTGCGTCGGTTGCCAGCTTTTTGCAAACCAAAGCCACATGCCACCCACCGCCCTCCAAACAATCCCCATTACCTGGCCCTTCGCAGTCTGGGGGCTTGACATGGTTGGACCCCTTAAAGGGGGAACCCACAAGAAAAAATACTTACTGGTCATGGTGGATAAATTCACCAAATTGATAGAAGTCAAACCTGTTAAAACGGCCAAATCTGGACCGGTGATAGACTTCATATCTGGGTTTGTACACCGTTATGGCATCCCCCACAGCAACATCACTGACAATGGCACGAACTTCACGGCCGATGAGGTAAAACTCTGGTGCAGCAACATGGGTATCAAGCTCGATTATGCTTCAGTCTATCACCCACAAACCAATGGCCAAGTTGAGCAAGCAAATGGTCTTATCATGAGCGGCATTAAACCCAGACTAGTGCGGTACTTAAAGGAGTCTAACACGCACTGGGTAGAGGAGCTCGACTCCGTACTCTGGGGGCTGTGGACCATGCCGAAACGGCCTACCGGATACACACCCTTCTTTATGGTGTACGGCGCAGAGGCGGTTCTGCCCTGCGACATAATTCATGACTCACCTCGAGTGCGCATGTACGAAGAAAGAGAAGCCAAGCTCGATCAGCAGGACAGTCTGGACACCCTGGAGGAGGAGGAGCGCGACGTGGCAAAAGCCCGTTCCGCGTTCTATCAGCAACAGGATCGCAGATACCAAAGCAGAGAAGTACGGGCCAAAACTTATAACATTGGCGAGTTAGTTCTACGCCTGACGGAGAAGAAAAAACCAAGCTCGAGCCCAAATGGGAAGGTCCCTTCATTATTGACCAAGTTCTGACTGGTGGAGCATACCATCCGCGGGATGCATCGAATAATTGACTTGAGCCGAACCCATGGAATGCAGCCAGACTCCGAAGATTCTACGCCTAGCGCCGGACTCTATGTTCGTCTCTTTGCTCTGTCCATTTTTTGCATATACATTATCTGTCTTTTTTCTCTTTCTTCCTGTTGTTCTTTCTCAAGGCCTTCAAGGGCCAACTTGTGCCTCGCTTGCACACTATAGACGCGCTAACCACGCTCATTATACCTGGGAACTTCTTACACAGAAGCTTAATTATTTATCTGGGCTTCATGCCCCGCACATGTGTTATTCTTCCGCATGTACCTTTTCTTCGCCATTATATGCATCGATATGACTTAAGTTTTGGCCAAGCTGGGTTGCCTGGCTCTTGTATTTATGCCCTACGTTCCCGTTAATTCGGCTAGGGAATAAGGGCAGCACGTCTACGATTGTTACTGCCGGGTCAGCCGGATGTGTACCTCAGACTGGGTGAAGCCGAAAGCTAGCGTTCTTAAGGGAATATTCGGTCGGTGAACAAAAGATGATATTTATTTATTTTCCATATGTGCCCCCAGATGTTTTTGCCTGCGTCTCCTCTCGCAGTCCGAACATGCACTTTAGGGCATGCGTACCCAGGGAAAGGAACCCCTAACGGAACTATTCTCCCTGGAAGATGTTTCTTACTACCCATGTAATATAACATAACTAGTTGGGTACTTGTCTGTTCAAGCACTAATGACCCCTACGCCTGGTTTCCACGCATACCCCGGTTCTTATATAACTGAGCGGGTATTCGGACACACTCTAGACTATCGGGTCCTGAGGTTGAAGCAAAAAGGTCCGCCATGACAAATGATTTACAATCCGGCTAGAAGGCATTATACATGTCACTTTAATTACATAGTCATGTAGACTGACTAAATTCCTCTTCTATACCATCCAACAGGCTGTCTAGCCTACAATCCTCTTGGGAATACATTGCGGCCAATTCTACTTGCCCATACACTAAGCTAACGGGGATCTCTTTCCCATTAGGCCCCACAGGTCCGACCTCGGCCATGTGGTTTGGGTCCGCCTTGGTATACTGCATCTTCACCATGGCCCAGGCTTCCCTGGCACCTTGACGGCAGGCCGATATCTTCCATAATCAGAAGCGTCGCTGTGCTCCCTTGAGCTTCTCCGCAAGCTCTCCAATGTCTTCTGGCAGGGAGACGGATGGCCACAAGGCCTTGGCAATACCTTGCATCACCTGCCGAACTTGTTCGTGCAGTTGTGAGAGCTCGGGTAGAAGATCACACGCAGATCCGGGCATCTCCTCCGCGGGACGACCCGTTAGCATACTTGCAGACATAATTCGGTTAGCCAGCTTCTCCGCCGCCCCCCTTTTAAGGGTTCATCCAAGCACTTACTGAAAATGCCGCGTCGAAGCCTCTTATTCTCCTTCTCGGAGTTCGCAAGCTGGGCTCGAACATCCTTCAGTTCCACGCTCAGCTTGGTATTGGCATCTTGGAGATTGTTTTTCTCCCGCCTGACCTCAGTCAGCACGTGTTCGCCAGCCTTTAGCTGTTGTACGACATGCTGGTCCTCCGGATTCTCTTTGGATTCATATGAAATATCTATTGTTAGATCTGCAGCCACACCGCACGCTATATGGTACCTATCATTCTTTGAAAGAAATGTTACCAGCTGGGGACTTTTTAGGTTCCTTCAATGCGGCAACGGCGGCCCGAAGTTGGGTCTTGCATTCCTCCAGCTCCTGTGACAGTCGAGTATTCTTCTCTGTAAGAACCTGCACAATAGATGATCCTTAAATCAGTTCTACTAACTGTTTCAAGTCTCGGGGGCTACTGATACATATAATCGTCAGATTTGCTTACCCGTACATCCCTTACATACTGGTTCGTGGCTCTGGCTAGACCATTTTGAGCAGCACGGAGGTACGCGTCTCCAGAATTGAAGGCATCAAATGCCTCTGGTGAGAAGCAAGCGTCACGGAGTACGGCCCGGCGACGCCTATGATTCATGGCGCTCTCCACTTCTGAATTTGTAGCGGATAGTCTATCTGCATCCTCTGTAGGGGGGGTATCCGGCATCCGCCCCATGTCGGCTTCCGCCTCTATGTCCGGTCCTGGAGCCTGACTAGTGGAAGCATGATCGGCAGCCTCACCAGACATATTCCGGCGAGCGTTTTTTCTGTTAAAGAAACATGGACGTCATTACATTTTGAGAAAGACGACAACCATGGAGCGGGGTTTTTGTCATACCTCTGCGTCGGCCTCTCCGTCCTGACCGCCTTCCTTTTTGGCTACCCGGCTCGGTGCCTCTTGTTGGCGAGTTGCTGCGGGTTCGGCACGGCGTCCCGAATGCCTTCCCTGTAAAACACCATATGTATATGGTAGGTGAAGTATCTAAAAGGGGATCCTAGTTTTTGGAGTTGGGATTTTGGTTTTTCTTACGAGTGACGCAGGGAGCAATCCAGGATAGTCAGCCGTAATGGCCACCATGGCGTCATCAAGGCTCAATTGATAGAGCTGCCGGTCTATCAGCTCCACGAATATGTCCGGGTCTTCTTCGAGTCCGGGACCGAGGGCCCGGTCAGGGTCCTCTGGTTGTGGGGACGGGTTGTTGACCTCCCTTATGGCTTTTCGCAGTTCCTGCCGTAAAATGGCAAGGTGAGTACCTACGACAAAGAATGTGGGAAGAATGGGAGTAAGGAGATATAACTCACCCAGCTTGGAGGGTTGTACATGGAGAATCCATCCCGTGGCTTGATGCGGATGAACTCCTCTTCCTCTCCCTTGAACAGCTCGGACAGGATTTTTGCTAAAGCAGCAGCGTTGTCCGGACCCTTACGCCCGCAACGGGTGGCATCGTCTTCCCCGTTAAAACACCACAGGGGGTGCCCTCGATATTGAAGTGGCTGCACTCCCCACATTATGCATATTGACATAACCTCGATTACTGTCAATCCTGATTGAGCCAGCGCTTTAATCCGGTTCATCAGGTAAAGGACTTCTCCATTGTCTTCCTCCTGGGGGCTCCGTGGGCGCCAGCTTCGGCGTTTCTTCAGAGGGGCATTGTTGAACTCAGGAAGACCCCGCCGAACAGGGTCCGGAAGGGGGACGTCCTCCATATAAAACCATTCCGAAGGCTAGTCCTCGGACATCTTCTTCGGAGTACCGGATAGGTATCCGCTTTCGGCGATGCGCCATATTTCGGCTCCGCCCACTTGATAAAGTGACCCCTCCTGTGTGTGGGGGGCGAGGCAAAATAACCTTTTCCACAGCTCGAAATGAGCCTCGCAACCCAGGAATAACTCGTAGAGGGCAACATAGCCGGCGATGTGTAATATGGAAGCAGGGGTGAAATTATGCAGTTGGAGGCCGTAAAACTCTAGGAGCCCACGGAGGAACGGATGAATTGGAAATCCGAGTCCCCTTAATAAGTAAGGAACAAGGCATACCCGCTCCCCCGTAGAGGGGCTGGGGAAGCTCTCCGCTTGATCCCCGCCATTGTAGGTGGCGAGCCCAGCTCGGACGGGAACCATATACGCTGGAGGGAGAAATCCCTTAGTCTGCAGTTCGACTAATTGACTGTGTGGGACAGAACACCTCTCCCAATCACCGGGCTTAGGGCTATGGGGGCGGGAGGAGGAGCTGCGGAGGTCGGCCATGCTGGAGTGGATTTTTCCGAAGCGCGCTCCGATGGATTCTCGCTGGGGGAGGATGATTTGGATTGGATCTAAGAATCCCCATCCCTTTAATAGACAATTTATTTATCTGGCTAGGGGGGGCGAATGTAAAAACACCCTGGCTCCTCATATTCATTCGATGTGTGGGAGATAGCCCTTATTGGGTGCAGAAGCCAAGAGGTCCAACATTTATGGGGCCGGACACTACTTAACAAACATTCAAAATTTGGAGAGGAACCCGCCTTGCAATGCCGAAGACAATACTGCATGTCGGACTTGACGTCATTGAAGCCTGGTTCAGGCGCTACTGAGGGAGTCCTGGATTAGGGGGTATCAGGACAGCCGGATTATATCCTTTGGCCAGACTGTTGGACTATGGAGATACAAGATTGGAGACTTCGTCCCGTGTCCGGATGGGACTCTCCTTGGCGTGGAAGGCAAGCTTGGCAATACGGATATGTAGATCTCCTTCCTTGTAACCGACTCTCTGTAACCCTAGCCCCCTCCGGTGTCTATATAAACCGGAGGGTTTTAGTCCGTAGCACAACATACAATCATAACATAGGCTAGCTTCTAGGGTTTAGCCTCTCTGATCTCATGGTAGATCAACTCTTGTACTACTCATATTATCAAGAATAATCAAGCAGGACGTAGGGTTTTACCTCCATCAAGAGGGCCCGAACCTGGGTAAAACATCGTGTCCCCTGCCTCATGTTACCATCCGCCTTACACGCACAGTTCGGGACCCCCTACCCGAGATCCGCCGGTTTTGACACCGACACTTGGCATATCTTCCTCCTTCCATACAGCTCGAGGAGCAACTCTGTACTGCTACACATAAACCCCGCTCGGCAGGACTAGGGGTGTTATCTCTCCGGAGAGCCCCGAACCTGGGTATGTCTTGCATCTCGCACTCGGTCATGCCGACCTCGCCTCTAGAGCCCACCAGTGCCCTCGAGCCTCCTCCTCTCTTTAGCCATCCCTTGGCATCTGCCGTGCGCCCACCATGACAAGACTCATCATCGAAACTAACACCGACAGTTTGCTTCTCACAGTCCATTTTAGCATTAACGGTGTTCAAGAAAGGTCTACCAAAGATAATGGGACAAAAATCATCTTGTGGGGAACCAAGAACAAGAAAATTAGTAGGGTATTTTATTTTCCCACACAAGACTTCAACATCTATAACAATCCCAATTGGTGATCTAGTGTCTCTATTAGCAAGTTTAATAGTAACATCTATGTCTTCTATCTCTGCGGGTGCTATGTCATTCATAATTTCTTGATATAAAGTGTAAGGAATAGCACTCACACTAGCACCTATGTCACATAAACCATGATAACAGTGATCTCTTATTTTTAATTGAGATAACAGGCATGCCAACAATAGGTCTATGTTTATCCTTTTTATTAGGTTTGGCAATTCTAGCAGCTTCTTCACAAAAGTAAATAACATGCACATCCATATCTTCTTCCAAGAGGTCTTTAGCCATAGCAATACTAGGTTCTACTTTAATTTGTTCATCAGGTTTAGGTGTTCTAATATAGCTTTTGTTAACCACAGTTGAAACTTTAGCATGTTCCTTTATCCTAATAGGGAAAGGTGGTTTCTCAATATAAGCAGAAGGAACAATGGGATCAACATTGTAAAGTATAGTTTCTTCTTTAACTTGCACAAGTTCTTTAATTTCTTCTTTAATAGGTGGGTGATATTTAAACCACTTCTCTTTAGGGAGATCAACATGCGTAGCAAATGATTCACAAAAGGAGGCTACAATCTCAGAGTCAAGTCCATATTTAGTGCTAAACTTTTGAAAAGCATCCGTATCCATAAAAGATTTAACACAACCATACTTAAGTTTAATACCTGACTCTTTACCTTCGTCGAGTTCCCAATCTTTAGAGTTTCATTTAATTCTTTCCAAAATATCCACCGAAATTCAATAGTATTGTTCATAAAAGAACCAGCACAAGAGGTATCGAGCATGGTTTGATCATTACGAGAAAGCCGAGCATAAAATTTCTGGATAATAATTTCTCTTGAGATCTCATGATTGGGGCATGAATGTAACATTGACTTAATCCTCCCCAAGCTAGAGCAATACTTTCTCCTTCACAAGGCCAAAAAATATAAATGTAATTCCGATCATGATGAACTAGATGCATAGGATTACTTTTTGATGGAACTCCAAGTTCAAACGATTCCAATTCCAAGATCCAATATCATCGCATAGCCTCTACCATGCCAATGCTTTTCCCTTCAAAGATAAAGGGAAAACCTTTTTCATAACTTCATCTCTGGGAAAACCTGCAAGCTTGAACAATCCACAAATTTGTTCTACATATATCAAGTGCATATCTGGATGTTCGGTTCCGTCTCCTGCATAAGGATTAGCTAGCAGTTGTTCTATCATACCCGAAGGAATTTCATATTCAATATTTTCAGTAGGTGCAGTAGGTTGAGGGTTAGCTAATTGTGGTTCCAGTCGAGGTGAAGATACCCCGAACAAACCCCTCAAAGGATTGTTTTCCATAGTAACAAGTGACAATAAATTTCAGCACACTATATAAATGTTTCCTTACCAAAGGCGCTTCACTCCCCGGCAACGGCGCCAGAAAATAGCCTTAATAACCACAAATATAGGGGATCAATTGTAGCTCTTTTCTATAAGTAAGAGTGTCGAACCAAACGAGGAGCAGAAGGAAATGACAAGTGGTTTTCAGCAAGGTGATGTCTGCAGGTGCTGAAATTGTAAGTAACAGAGTAGTTTGATAGCAAGGTAATTTATAACAAGCAAGTAACGATAGTAGTAACAAAAGTGCAGCAAGGTAGCCCAATCCTTTTGTGGCAAAGGACAAGCCAAAACAGTCTCTTGTGATAAGCAGAGCGTTCTTGAGGGTACACAGGATTTTCATCTAGTCACTTTCATCATGTTGGCTCAATTCGTGTTCAGTACTTTGATAATTTGATATGTGGGTGGACCGGTGCTTAGGTGTTGTTCATACTTGAACAAACCTCGAACTTATGATTAACCCTCTCGCAAGCATCCGCAACTACGAGAAAAGTATTAAGAATAAATTCTAACCATAGCATTAAATTTTTGGATCCAATCGGTCCCTTACGGAAAAGCACATAAATTGGGGTTTAAGCTTCTATCACTCTCGCAACCCATCATCTAATAACTACTCCACAATGCATTCCCTTAGGCCCAAATATGGTGAAGTGTCATGTAGTCGACGTTCACATGACACTACTAAGGGAATCACAACATACATACTATCAAGATATCGAACACATATCAAGTTCACATGATTACTTGCAACATGATTTCTCCCGTGAGCTCAAGAACAAAAGCAACTACTCACAAATGATAATCATGCTCAAGATCAGAGGGGTATTAAATAGCATATTGGATCTGAACATATAATCTTCCACCAAATAAACCATATAGTAATCAACTACAAGATGTAATCAACACTACTAGTCACCCACAAGCACCAATCTATAGTTCTAGTAACAAGATTGAACACAAGAGATGAACTAGGGTTTGAGAGGAGATGGTGTTGTTGAAGATGTTGATGGAGATTTGCCTCCCCAAGATGGGAGAGTTGTTGGTGATGATGATGATGATGATTTCCCCCTCCAGGAGGGAAGTTCCCCCTGGCGGAATCGCTCCGCCGGAGGGCAAAAGTGCTCCTGCCCAAGTTCCGCCTCGTGACGGCGGCGCTCCGTCCCAAAAGTCCTCTCCTGATTTTTTTTCTAGGTTAAAATGACTTATATATCACAAGATCGGCACCGGAGGTGGTCCTGGGTGAGCACAACCCACCAGGGCGCGCCTCTGGTAGTTATTTGCTCCAATATTCTTCATATATTTGATAAAAAATCTCTGTGAAGTTTCATCTTGTTTGGAGTTGTGCAGAATAGGTGGCCTGACGTAGCTTTTCCAGATCCAGATTTCCTGCTGCCGGAATTCTCCCTCTTTGTGTATACATTGCATATTATGAGATAAAAGGCATTAGAATTACTCCAAAAAGCATTATTATGGATAAAAACATCATAAATAATAGTAAGAAATCGTGATGCAAAATGGACGTATCAATTAGCAGCTGAGTTGTTAATTCAACCACACTTGAAAGACTTAATATGTACAGCAAAGTATTTAGTAGCAAAGTAGTATGGAAGAAACAATGACGATGGCAAAAGTAATAGTAGCAGTTTCATAGCAAACATAATAGTGGCAATGGAAAAGTAACTAAGCAAAGATCAATATGTGAAAAGCTCATAGGCAATGGATCCATGATGGATAATTATGTTAGATGGCATTCATCATGCAATGGTTATAACATAGGGTGACACGGAACTAGCTCCCATTCATCAATATAATGTAGGCATGTATTCCGAATATAGTCATACGTGCTTATGGAAAAGAACTTCCATGACATCTTTTGTCCTACC
>NC_041386.1:237650469-237667206 GCF_002162155.2 Triticum dicoccoides | reverse complement strand
ACTCCTCAAACTACGGTCATCACTGGGAGTGGTCTCGACTATTGTCACTCCAGGGTTGCCGGATCATAACACGTAGTAGGTGACTATACATTGCAATATCGGATCAAGAACACAAATATATTCATGAAAATATAATAGGTTCAGATCTAAAATCATGGCACTTGGGCCCTAGTGACAAGCATTAAGAATAGCAAAGTCATAGCAACATCAATCTTAGAACATAGTGGATACTAGGATCAAACCCTAACAAAACTAACTCGATTACATGGTAAATCTCATCCAACCCATCACGGTCCAGCAAGCCTATGATGGAATTACTCATGAACGGTGGTGAGCATCATGAAATTGGTGTTGGAGGATAGTAGATGATGACGATGGCCACAGATTCCCCTCTCTGGAGCCCAAAACGGACTCCAGATCTGCCCTCCCAAGGAAGAACAGGGCTTGGCGGCGGCTCCGTATCGTAAAACGCGATGAATCCTTCTCTCCGATTTTTTTCTCCCCGATATGGAATATATGGAGTTAGAGTTGAGGTCGGTGGAGGTCCAAGGGGGCCACAAGGTCAGAGGGCGCGCCCCCACCCTTGTGGCTAGGGTGTGGGCCCCCTGGTGCTGATTCTTTCGCCAATATTTTTTATTAATTCCAAAATTTATCTCCGTGAAGTTTTAGGTCATTCCGAGAACTTTTTATTCTGCATAAAAATAGCACCATGCCAATTCTGCTGAAAACAGCGTCAGTATGGGTTAGTTCCATTCAAATCATGCAAGTTAGAGTCCAAAACAAGGGCAAAAGAGTTAGGAAAAGTAGATACGTTGGAGACATATAAACTCCCCCAAGCTTAAACCTTTCCTTGTCCTCAAGCAATTCAGTTGACAAACTGAAAGTGATAAATAAAAAACTTTTACAAACTCTGTTTGATCTTGTTGTTGCAAATATGTAAAGTCGGCATTCAAGTTTTCAGCAAAGATAATGAACTAACCATATTCACAATAACATTTAGGTCTCATGTTTACTCATATCAATGGCATAATCAACTAGCAAGCAATAATAATAAATCTCGGATGACAACACTTTCTCAAAACAATCATGATATGATATAACAAGATGGTATATCACTAGCCCTTTCCGAGACCGCAAAACATAAATGCAGAGCACCCCTGAAGATGAAGGACTGACTAGACATTGTAATTCATGGTAAAAGAGATCCAGTCACGGTCATACTCAATATAAATTAATAACAATGCATACAAATAACAGTGGTGCTCTCTAACTAGTGCTTTTTATAAGAGGATGATGACTCAGCAATAAAAGTAAATAGATAGGCCCTTCGCAGAGGGAAGCAGGGATTTGCAGAGGTGTCAAAGCTCGAGTTTTGAAATAGAGAGGAATAATATTTTGAGTGGTATGCTTTCATTGTCAACATAACAACTAAGAGATCTCGGTATCTTCCATGCTACATACATTATAGGCAGTCCCCAAACAGAATGGTAAAGTTTATACTCCCCCACCACCAACAAGCACACTCCACGACTGGTCCGAAACAATGGGTACCGTCCAACTAACAATAGTCCTGAGGAGTTTTGTTTGCAATTATTTTGATTTGCTTTGCTTTGAGCATGGGACTAGACATCCCGGTTACCAACCATTTTCTCGTGAATGATGAGCGGAGTCCACTCATCGTGAGAATAACCCACCTAGCATGGAAGATATTGACAGCTCTAGTTGATACATGAGCTATTCGAGCATACAAAACAAATTATTATTTGAAGGTTTAGAGGTTGGCACATGCAATTTACTTGGAACGACAGGTAGATTCCGTATATAGGTAGGTATGGTGGACTCATATGGAACAACTTTGGGGTTGAAGGAAGTGGATGCACAAGCAGTATTCCCGCTTAATACGAGTGAACGCTAGAAAGAGACTAGGAAGCGACCAACTAGAGACCGACAACAGTCATAAACATGCATTGAGATTAACCAACATTGAATGCAAGCATGAGCAGGATATAAATCACCATGAAGATAAATATCGTGCATGCTATGTTGAGTTTGTTTCAACTACATGTGTGAACATGTGCTAAGTCAAGCCACTCGAATAAAGGAGGATACCATCCTATCATACCACATCACAACCATTTTAATTTCCATGTTGGCACGCAAGGTAAACCATTATAAACTCCTAGCTAATTAAGCATGACATTAGTAACTATAATCTCTAATTGTCATTGCAAACATGTTTCATTCATAATAGGCTGAATCAGGAACGATGAACTAACCATATTTACAAAAACAAGATAGGTTGAGTTCATACCGGATTTTCCTCATCTCAATCATTTCATCATATATCGTCATTATTTCCTTTCACTTGCACGACCGAACGGTGATGATAAATAATAATAGTGCACGTGCATTGGTCTGAGCTAGAATCTGCAAACATTTATTCAAAGGAGAAGACAAGGTAATAAGGGCTCTTTGTTAGATCAACAATAATGCATATGCGAGCCACTCAACATTTTCATCGTGGTCTTCTCCTCTTGAACCCCAAAGAAAAGAAAAGAATTTCAAAGAAACACACTGAAATATTTTTGGAGTTTTTGTTTTTGTGAAGGAAGTAAAACAAGAACGAGAAAAACTATTTACACGGGAAAGCTCCCAACAAGCAAAAGAAGAACGAGAAATCTTTTGGGTTTTCTTTTAATATTACTACTAAGCATGCATAGAAACTAACTAACCACAAGTAAAAAAAATGGTTTTTCCTAAGGTTAATCAAACACACAAGAAGAAAGTAGAAAAAGAAAGTAAACTAACATGGATATTACAATGAAAAAGTATGAGCACCGACAACTAGAATGAGTGTGTGAACATGAATATAATGTCAGTGAGAAATACATACTCCCCTCTAGTTGGTCTATGGCCACTTGCCTGGTGGATATCCAAAGTTGTAGTTGGGGTTGTATTGAGATGCATCAGCTACTGCCTGAAGGGCTGCAACATGGAGGCAAGCAGCCTCCGCTATTATCTCATACTCGTCTGCCTCCTCTCTAGTTATAAAATATCGACCCTTCGTCTGAAAGTTAAAGAAAGCAGGAGCAGGAAGAGTAACAAGGACGGCACACCGTCTATCAACGATTAGTAGGTACTGGAGGACCTGTTCGTTCCTCTTAAGAAACTAGTGGTGTACCATAGCGTCATAATCCAGAAAAGCAGGTGGCAACTCAATATCATAACTTCTAATAGGTACATTCAAACAGTTAGCTAAATGAGTTGCATAAATCTCACCAAATAAATCTCCATCTTTAGAATTAAGGTGTAACCTCCTAGCAATAATGGCCCCCAGATTATATCGTTTATCACCTAACACCGCACACTTGAGGATACTAAGATCTGGGACGCAAACATGGCAAAGCTCATGTTTACCATTAATACACCTACCGATAAAGAGAGCAAAATAATGTACGGCAGGAAAGTGAATGCTCCCTACGGTTGCTTGTGTGATATTTCTAGTTTCTCCAACAGTGATACTAGCAAGGGAATCATTATATTCAGATTTGTGAGGCTCACTAAGACTACCCCATTGCGGAATTTTACATGCATAACAAAAGTTTTCTAGGTCCATGGTATAAGATTCATCATAAAGATCAAATAGGACAGTATGAGTATTGCGCTTGGATGAAAACTCAAACATCCGCACGAAGGAATCGGTGAGATAATAATACTGTAAGCATTGGTCCGATAAGAAATCCTCGAGGCCGACATTTTATATGTACGCATAGAATTCATCCTTGAAACCTACACGATCCATGAATTCATCTGACGGCCATTCACACGGCTTCACTAGAGCTTCCCTTGGCGGTTCAAGGTCCTCTCACGAATCGCAGGCCTGGGTCCTTGCTTCCTTGAAGAACCACCTTGGTACATTTTCCTAGACATTTTTCTTCCTCTGAAAAATTTCTAAATTTTTTAGTGACTCAAAATAAAAGTGAACCAAACTCAACAAGATTAATAGCAACTACTCCTACAAGTGCCTAGAGGCTATATCATGCATCAAAACTACTTTGGACCATATAAATTTGACATGCATGCTCAAGAACAGGGTCACCAAAGCAGCAAAAATTTACAATAAATAAAGCACTAGAACAAAAACTAATTGTACCATTGGAGGAGTCACATACTGAATATCAATCCCCCAAAGCAGTTTTGTGAATGGAGCTTTTAGCAAGGAGATCGAAAATGGCACCAAAAAGAGCAAGAACACGGGTTTGAGCTATGGAATGATTTTTTCTGGAGGAAGAGGAGGAGGATGGGTGCTGGAATAAATGGAGGGGGGCCACGTGGGGCGCGCCCCAGGGGGGTGGGCGCGGCCTCTGCCCTTGTGGCCAATTGGTGAGGCCCCTAGTGTGTTCTTTGCACCATCAATTCTTAAATATTATATAAAAAACATAACAAATTTTCAGGGCATTTAGAGAACTTTTATTTTTAGGACATTTTTTATTGCATGGATAATTCAGAAAGCAGACAGAAAATACAATTTTTGCTTTATTTAAACTAAATAACAGAAAGTAAAAGATGGGTACACAGAGTTGTGCCTTCTAAATTCATCCATCTCATGCTCATCAAAAGGAATCAATTAACAAGATTGATCAAGTCTTATTAACAAACTTCTTCTAAATGACATGAAACCTGAGAATTTTCGAATAACACTAGGTTACCTCAACGGGGATATGCATATCCCCAACAATAAGAATATCATATTTCTTTTTGGCAGTAGGAAGAGGAAATTCAAAACCTCCAACAGTAATAGTTGAAAATTTTCCAATAGAATTGATACTATGAACTTGAGGTTGTTTCTTTGGAAAGTATACCGTATGCTCATTACCATTAACATGAAAAGTGACATTGCCTTTGTTGCAATCAATAACAACCCCTGCAGTATTCAAAAAGGGTCTACCAAGGATAATCGACATACTATCGTCCTCGGGAATATCAAGAATAACAAAGTCCGTTAAGATAGTAACGTTTGCAACCACAACAGGCACATCCTCACAAATACCGATGGGTATAGCAGTTGATTTATCAGCCATTTGCAAAGAAATTTCAGTAGGTGTCAACTTATTCAAATCAAGTCTACGATACAAAGAGAAAGGCATAACACTAACACCGGCTCCAAGATCACATAAAGCAGTTTTAACATCGTTTCTTTTAATGGAGCATGGTATAGTTGGTACTCCGGGATCTGCAAGTTTCTTTGGTATTCCACCCTTAAAAGTATAATTAGCAAGCATGGTGGAAATCCCAGCTTTCGATATCTTTCTTTTATTAGTAACAATTTCTTTCATATACTTAGCATAAGGAGGCATTTTAAGCATATCGGTGAAACGCATACGCAAAAAGATAGGTCTAATCAATTCAGCAAAGCGCTCAAAATCCTCATCATCCTTTTTCTTGGATGGCTTAGGAGGAAAGGGCATGGGTGTCGGTTCTATATCTGGCGTATCCCGTAGTAGGGGTCCTAAGCTAGGCGTCTTGGAGGATGGTAACATGGACACCGGATTTTACCCAGGTTCGGGCTCTCTCGAAGAGATAATACCCTACATCCTGATTTTGATTGTATTGATATGGGTGTAGTACAGAGTACATGCATCTACCATGAGATTGCTCTAATGAATATTAGATTGTCTATTGACTAGCATGGCCTCCGTTTATATATGCACCGTAGGCCTAGGGTTTAGAGGAGTCCACGTCTTGTGCGCCAAGTCTTGTGGAATCCTCCTTGTATTCGGCATGGGCTGCCCGAAGTGGCCCATTAGTGATCCGTCATGGGGGTCCTTGTCCCGACCCAACTGGTCGGGAGATGACATGGTGCGCACCCCCTAGTTCGGGACTCCCTCAGTAGCCCCCTTGAACCGGTGCCCCCTTGAACCGATCTTCAAGTTGTGGACGCTCCTCGGTTCTTCTGAACTATTCTTCATCTTCGGCCGTCGGTCTTGAAAACTGATTCATCAAATCTTTCCATCTCCAATCTGGAGGATCGCCGAAGTGTATCCGAAGTCTTCACTCGTCGGGTATCCGAAGAGTTCATACATTAGGCATCTGAGGAGCCCCCTTTTAAGTTATCGGCTTTCATTAATGCCTTGTAATATTTACACCACACCTCAGGTATTTTTTTCTCGTGGGGCGATATCCTCTTGCATCCGAGCTCCAACGCCGAACTACATCCGAGGTGTATTTTTATAACCGAAGTCCAATGTTGTTCGACATCCAAGGTGTCATAGACTACCTTGGTCATGAAAAGTTCGGAGGACTTCAGCCGAGCTTAATGCCGAAAACATCCTCGGTGAAGCCAGCCACTCACATCCGAGTTCTATGCCAAGCTGCTTCCAAAGTGTGTGATTTATTCTCTGCCGAGATGTATAGTCAGTATCCCTCAAGGTGTGTGTCGGTGTAAAACCCGAGATGCACCTGATGGATGACATAAGACCGCTGATCCCAGTAGCCCCTGAGACTCAGGTCAATTTGTGAAATCGGCATGAGGATCAAATCCTAGCTCGACAGCATACTTCAGAACACAAAAACGGTGTGCACAGACCTCGAGACTCAAGTTGGGTGCGGCCGACAAACCCGAGGATTGTAATCTCCCCAGAAACTGTATTGCACTTAAATTTTCTACATTGAATTGTAAATGCAGTAGCCCCTGAGACTTGGGTTGGGCAACATGGCCGACCCTAGGATAGTATCTTCTCGGGAACTAGCTTCAACCGTCGTGTATGTTTTGACAATGCCGAACCGTAGTTCGGAAAAGAGTTTCCGAGCAAGACCACCACGCTGAACACCTCAACCGAGAGGATGTCCAGCTTCTTGAAAGGAAAACATAAAATAGGTCTAAGATGTTATATGCTCGAAAGACCAAAAAACTTATGTGAAAACTTTACGTCTCAATCGAATCAGGTTTTTGGTGCCAATGCGAAATTGGTCTTATAATTGTGCTTCTGTCATGCTTTAACATGACACATCCGATCTCTAGACATCAAGTGGGTCAGCCTTCGGCTTCAACCTCCCTATCCTGAAGGCAGAGTGTTTCTCAAGCCACTTTAACGAACTAAGCACGAGCGGATTTAAAGAGAAACCAGGCAATCCGGCTGTTTGACCATGCACTCGAGTCGAGAAAGGAGTGGTAGAAAAAGACTTTGCAATGACTAGGAAGAAAACATTTATTATAAAATGGCTCATATAAATTTAAGAGCCCCTAAGTGATTTGGGTAAAAGAATTTTATGTATAATGATTGTGTGTACCAAAGTACTTATATCATATGTGTGTTCACCCGAACTTTAAACGCGTCTTAACCGACCGTCAGCTTCTCCCTCTTCGGTCAAGGGCCGAAAAGTGTTATGTACTCCACCTGTCGAGAATATCGACGGTGTTTCCGATAACCAGGCAAGCAGGCCATAAGGCTGCAACAGACAAAGCGCGCTCAGGGAACTTCTGCTATATTACTGATGAAGTGTAAGAAGCATCTTCGAAGAAAATAGTCCCCCCACTGATACCTTTCTTCAGTTGCTCATTGTTATTATGAGACTTTTGCAATAAATTTTTTGTACTCATGAGTTCTGTTGTGTGCCGACCATGATTGAAAACAATAAGAGCGCTAGCTTTCGGCTTCACCCAGTCTGAGGTCCAATCTCGGATGACCCGACCGTGACAATCGCAGAGGTGCTCCCTTTACTCCCTAATCGAACAATCGGGAACGTAGGGGTAAACACACGAGCAAGGCAACCCAGCTTGTGGAACACTTAAGCCAACATGGTGCATATTGTGGCGTAATACACGAACAAGGAACGAAGCCATACAAGTATAATCATATGCAAGAGGAAAGGCTTCATAAAGGAAGCCCTCAAGTAAACGGGGTATTTGAATTTGTGTGTCACAAACAAAATTTTGACAAGGAAGTTTTTCACAAACAACTTTTTGCCAAAAAAGTATAATGCTTGGTCGAACCGAACAAAATTTAAAACTGAAAGTTTTTGAGCATGAAAGCGACTTAGCTGGTTAATGTGCTCAGTGTTGATGACGTGATCTGGGCTTGTGGCAGGACGAAGACGCCCATTGATCTCTGACAGATCTGACAAGGTTCGCAGTCCTCGGCATGGCCGAGGTCCCAGCCCGAGGTGTCCAAGGTGTCCGAGCAAGGAGTTCAGCACTCCAGAGTAGTGACACGGCTCGGCCGATGTGGTAAGGCGAAGCCCCCAGTCTAGCCGAGCTGGCGGAGTAGGTCGGCAAGGTGACCGCGTGACACAGTCGAAATCGACAGCGGACCGAAATGTAACCGACCGCAATAAATCTGCACGAAAAAAACCACGCAGACCAGCAAAAAAGAAAAAGAAATTTCTATTAAAAATAGTATACAACATGTGTAATTAGGAGAAATTACAACCTGATTCGTAGTGTAGTGAGAGGACATTAAAATCCGAAGTGAGCGATTGGCACCGCTTTTGCATGAAGATCAAGCGGACCTCAAAATCTGAACTGAAGGCGGTACAACATACCGCGGTTGGATGCTGACGAGCAGCACCAGTACCGAATCCCATCCTCACGTGGAATGGCCTCTGCGTAGTCTCCTCGGATGGGTTGCCAGACAGATCGCCCCCTTTTTTTAAATTAAATTAGAGGAGGAAACAACTGAAAAGTGCACGTAAGGTGGATGGACTAGCCAAAAGTGCAGCCTTGTTCAACCTTTATAATTAAATGGTAAATAATAAAATAAAAGGAAAGATAGATGGAATCTTCCCTGTATGGTGCCATTGATCTGGATCGCCATCGACCAGTCCTCCTGTAGTGCATGATCCTCTGAAGGATCGAGGTCCCAGCCCCCAAGCCGGTCCTGAGGTGGCGGAGCAAAGAGCTCGACACTCCGAAGTGTCGACATAGCACGGCCAATGTGGTGAGGTGGAACCCCTAGTTCGACCGAGGCGACGGAGCAGGCTGGCAGTGTGATGCTGAAGCACCCGGCGTGGGTTAATGAAGTGATGGTGAAGAGATGGAAAAGCCCCCTGTCCAGCCGAGGTGACGCGGTAGGTCGGTAAGGCGACGACGGAAACCCTACGTCAGTGCATTGGTACACCGAGGTGACAACGCTGCCTGACCCGAATCATTTACCTGTGCACAGAAAATAGTGCAAATCGGAGATAATAATGATAATAATAATAATAATAATAATAATAATAATAATAATAATAATAATAATAATAATTCATTGCATAATCAATAATTTATGCAAAATGAGTAATAAAAGAAATATGGCCTGTTGGAGGGACGATGATGTCAGTTTGCCGAGATGGTGAGACAGACCAGCCGAAGTTGGTTCACCCGTGCACATAAAATAGTGCGGAACAAAAGGGATAGCATGTAATGGTAATAATAATATACCTTTTTAAAAAAATCTTCTACTTAATTAACTTAAGCAAAGTAAATAACTAAATAGAAATGGCCTGAGCACCGAGGTCGGCCTGGCGGAGTGGCTGTGCGGAAATGTCGGCACAGGGATGTACGCGGAGATGTCGACACATGGACGTGCGCAGAGGCGACACCGTTGGCACGGCGTGATCCAAACTTGTTGTGCGGAGATGTCAGGTGCCGTGGTTGTCGGTCTGCCATGATGATGGAGCAGCGGACTAGCACGGCTTGTTGCGGGAGCAACAATGTCTTTGCGGCAATATCCGGATAGATGAACTTTGTTCTCGGATGCATCTGTTTAAATCGGCTCGAAGGAAACTGTTCAGGTCGGAGCTGGCCGGACCACCACGTTGATGGACCGAATTTTAGACTGGTCGCTTAAAGGTCTATACAGAAAAAATCGTGCAAACCAGCATAACAATATTCGGTGTGAAAATTTATATAATACAGACAACTGGAAAAATATAACCTGATGTTTCAGTTCGGAGGAGCGAGGCGTAGAAATCCGAGTTCATAAGGCTGGAGATGAACAAACTAGCACCACCGCTAGTTTCCATTAACTTTGAGCTCTCCACGACGTTTTGGTGCTTTGCGTGAAGCAACACCACTTGGTCTCCACGATAGCTAATACTTTTTTAGGATGATTCTACCTCCACCTCAACGTGATGTGGCAGCCCTGGTAATAGTATTATTACTTGCACGTGGGAAGTGCATAAAGGACAAATAATTAACAAAAAGCAATCATTGCCTAAATTAAATAGTAAAGAAAAGACAAAAAGGATCAAGTCTCCCTGTGTTTTGTCGGCGATCTGAACTCTTGTTGGCCCCGATGCATCGTTCTGTACGGGCAGCACTAGCACCGGCTGGAATACCACAGGTTGGACTGTTTTCTTTTTACAGCGGGTCCCATTAGATGTTGTCAATGTACGGATTCAGCCCTAATGTAGCAGCCTGGACATGCGTTGCGCTGGGAGTTCGGTTGCCAGGCCTCCCGCCGCCGCCATGCAGATCTCTTGATAGTCTGTACGCGCAAAGTTGAACCTGATCCCGCGGACACCTCGGCCCCTCTACTATGGTTAGATCGTGCAGAAAAATCACCGCCGCCGGCGAGACCGAAATCGATCTGTAACAATATAGCAAGACAGTAGAAACACTTCACGAAGAAATTGCTTTATTCCATATGGATTTAATTGAGAAAATATCACCTGATAATCCATCGATCCATAATGATCACCCAACAGGCTCTTAATGAAAGCACCAATGTCGGTTCTATATCGGGCGTATCTCGTAGTAGGGGTCCTAAGCTAGGTGTCTTGGAGCGATGGTAACATGGACATAGGATTTTACCCAGGTTCGGGCTCTCTCGAAGAGATAATACCCTACATCCTGCTTTTGATTGTATTGATATGGGTGTAGTACAGAGTACATGTATCTACCACGAGATTGTTCTAATGAATATTAGATTGTCTATTGACTAGCCTGGACTCGGTTTATATATGCACCATAGGTCTAGGGTTTAGAGGAGTCCACGTCTTGTGCACCAAGTCTTGTGGAATCCTCCTTGTATTCGGCATGGGCTGCCCGAAGTGGCCCATTAGTGATCTGTCATGGGGGTCCTCGTCCCGACCCAACTGGTCGGGTGATGAAGTGGTGAGCACCCCCTAGTCCGGACTCCCTCAATGGGTTTGTGAACCCATGGTTCTCATTCTTTACCATCTTTCCTAGCAACAAAGTCTTTCTTATCATAACGTTGATTCTTTGTTTGTGGGTTATCAAGATCAACAGCAGGTTCAATCTCTACATGATTATCATTACTAGGTTGAGCATCAACATGAACATCATTACTAACATTATCACTAGGTTCATGTTCATTACCAGATTGTGTCTCAGCATCAGAAATAGAAATATCATTGGGATTCTCGGGTGTGTCTATAGCAAGTTCACTAGCATGCAAAGTCCTATCAGTTTTCTTTTTCTTTTTAGTACGAGGACTAGGTGCATCAGTATTAGTTCTCTGAGAATCCTTCTCAATTCTCTTAGGATGGCCTTCAGGATACAAAGGTTCCTGGGTCATCTTACCATTTCTAGTCATAACCCTAACAACATTATCATTGTTCTTATTATTCAACTCATTAAGCAAATCATCTTGGGCCTTAAGTACTTGTTCTACTTGAGTTCTAACCATGGAAGCATGTTTACTGATAAGCTTAAGATCATTAACAGTTCTACTCATATATTCACCCAAATGGTCAAGCATGTAAGCATTACTTTTCAATTGTCTATTAACATAAGCATTGAAGTTCTCTTGTTTAATAATAAAATTATCAAACTCATCTAAGCATTGTCTAGCAGACTTATAATGAGGAATATCACCTTCATCAAACCTACGGCGAGAGTTTACCTCTACTACCTGTGTCAGGTTATCGAGACCATGTATTTCTTCAATAGGTGGTAGATTCTTAACATCTTCAGCTTTAATACCTTTTTCTTTTATAAATTTCTTTGCCTATTGCATATCTTCAGGACTAAGAAATAGAATACCCCTTTTCTTCAGAGTTGGCTTCGGAGTTGGGTCAGGAAGTGTCCAATCATTTTCATTACTCAATATATTATTCAATAGCAATTCAGCTTGCACAACAGTTCTTTCCCTGAAAACACAACTAGCACAACTATCCAGGTGGTCTCTGGAAGCATCAGTTAGTCCATTATAAAAGATATCAAGTATTTATTTTTTCTTGAGAGGATGATCAGGCAAGGCATTAAGTAATCGGAGAAGCCTCCCCCAAGCTTGTGGGAGACTCTCTTATTCAATTTGCACAAAATTAAATATTTCCTTTAAGTCATCTTGTTTCTTATGAGCGGGGAAATATTTTGCAGAGAAGTAATAAATCATATCCTAGGGACTACGCACATAGCTAGGAGCAAGAGAATTAAACCATATCTTAGCATCACCCTTTAATGAGAAA
This sequence comes from Triticum dicoccoides, assembly GCF_002162155.2. Taxonomy (NCBI): domain Eukaryota; kingdom Viridiplantae; phylum Streptophyta; class Magnoliopsida; order Poales; family Poaceae; genus Triticum; species Triticum dicoccoides. Next base: position 237,654,792 of record NC_041386.1, on the reverse strand, counting down.
GGAAACAATTTAAGGATATAGTAATAGCAAAAAATTTCCTCATGAACAAATAGGGTGGCTATATCATTTAATTTAGTAAGATGTGCCACAACAATTTCAGATTCATAACCATGAAAAGGATCATATTCAACCAAAGTAATTAACTCAGGATCAATAGAGAATTCATAATCCTTATCAGTAACAAAGATAGGTGAAGTAGCAAAAGCGGGATCATATTTCATTCTATCATTCAAGGATTTTTCCTTCAGCTTAGCTAATAATTTCTTAAGATCCTCTATCATTGCAAGCAAAGAACTCTCTAGCAGTTTCTTCATCCATAACATAACCCTCAGGAACAACAGGCAATTCATATCTAGGGGGAGAATCATAATCATCATTTTCAATAATATCATCAGTTTCAGTAATTTCATTCTCTCTAACCCTAGCAAGTTGTTCATCAAGAAATTCACCTAGTGGCACAGTATCATCAAGCATAGAATCGGTTTCATCATAAGCATAATGCATAGGATTATGATCCCCGGCAACATATATAAATCCCAAGTGACTCGGAGAATAGAGAAATGCTCCCCGACAACGGCGCCAGAAAAAGGTCTTGATAACCCACAAGTATAGGGGATCACAACAGTTTTCGAGGCTAGAGTATTCAACCCAAATTTATTGATTCGACATAAGGGGAGCCAAAGAATATTGTTGAGTATTATCAGCTGAGTTGTCAATTCAACCACACCTGAAAGACTTAATATCTGTAGCAAAGTATTTAGTAGCAAAGTAGTATGGAAGTAACGGCGACGGTGGTAAAAGTAATAGTAGCAGTTTCGTAGCAACCGTAACAGTGGCAATGAAAAAGTAACTAATCAAAGATCAATATATGAAAAGCTCGTAGGCAATGGATCCATGATAGATAATTATGTCGGATGGCATTCATCATGCAATAGTTATAACATAGGTGACATAGAACTAGCTTTAGTTCATCAATATAATGTAGGCATGTATTTCGAATATAGTCATACGTGCTTATGGAAAAGAACATGCATGACATCTTTTGTCCTACCCTCCCGTGGCAGCGGGGTCCTATTGGAAAGTAAGGGATATTAAGGCCTCCTTTTAATAGAGGACCGGACCAAAGCATTAGCACTTAGTGAATACATGAACTCCTCAAACTAAGGTCATCACCAGGAGTGGTCCCGACTATTGTCACTCCGGGGTTGCCGGATCATAACACGTAGTAGGTGACTATAACTTGCAATATCGGATCAAGAACACAAATATATTCATGAAAACATAATAGGTTCAGATCCGAAATCATGGCACTCAGGCCCTAGTGACAAGCATTAAGAATAGCAAAGTCATAGCAACATCAATCTTAGAACATAGTGGATACTAGGGATCAAACCCTAACAAAACTAACTCGATTACATGGTAAATCTCATCCAACCCATCATGGTCCAGCAAGCCTAAGATGGAATTACTCATGAACGGCGGTGAGCATCATGAAATTGGTGATGGAGGATGGTTGATGATGACGATGGCGACGGATTCCCCTCTCCGGAGCCCAGAACGGACTCTAGATCTGCCCTCCCATGGAAGAATAGGGCTTGGCAGCGGCTCTGTATCGTAAAACATGATGAATCCTTCTCTCCGATTTTTTCTCTCCCCGAAAGTGAATATATGGAGTTGGAGTTGAGGTCGATGGAGGTCCAGGGGGCCCAAAAGTTCGGAGGGCACGCCCCCACCCTTGTGGCTAGGGTGTGGGCCCCTGGTGCTGATTCTTTTGTGAATATTTTTTATTAATTCCAAAATTTATCTCTGTGAAGTTTCAGGTCATTCCGAGATCTTTTTTTCTACAAAAAATAACACTATGGAAATTTTGCTGAAAACAGCGTCAGTCCGAGTTAGTTCCATTCAAATCATGTAATTTAGAGTCCAAAACAAGGGCAAACGAGTTTGGAAAAGTAGATATGTTGGAGACGTATCACACCACCATCGCTAGGTCATCATCACCCACCACCATCGCTTGCCCATCGTCAGCCACCACCATCGCTTGCCAATCGTCAGCCACCACCACCGCGAGGTCATCGTCAGACAAAATAGGCTGCACCTCCTCATCCCCACTCTGCTCCTCTTCTTCCCCACCCCGTCCCTCCTCATCCTGGTTGCTTCTTTTGCTGTAGCCAGAGTCGCTGCTGCTTTTGTTGTAGCCAGAGTCGCTGCTGCTCCCATTGTCTGACCAAATGCAACAAAGTTTTTTTAACAATCGGTGTGAGACAAAGTCAAATGGAGTGGAAGAAGAGGCAGAGCGTACTGGCACCATCGTCATCCTGGTAGCGCATGTGGCACATAGTCGTGTTGAACACCTTCACGATGAGCATGGCGTTGCTGTCGTACCTGAGGACAAGGAAGTACCTGTGTCACAGGTTGCAGGCACGGACGAACTACTCCCATCCATGACACAAGTACATGTGGCAGTTGGTGTCGAACACCACCTCCACGTCCCACAACCTGTGAAGCCCACTGTCGGCCTATCGCAGCTTCACATTCTGTGGCCGATGGTCATCCAACATCTTCATAAAAGTGTCAGGTAGCCTCTGCAGCGTGGGTCAAGCAGTGATGTAGAAAACAATAGAATTATGATAAAGAGATGGGTGAAGGGGAGATCTCTCCTTTTATATACCTGCCTGCTGGAGGAATTGTCAAGTATGATCGTGAAGAACTCGAAACCTTCTAAGTCGGACTCCGGCATGGCAGAGCGCAACTGGCGGTGGAGGCCTCCCACCATCTCTGATAAGCAGTAGAAGAGACCAATTACTACCCTTGCAACATTATCATACAACATTATAGCAGCAGAAGTTTTGAGCAAAAGAGAATCAACTACACCAAGTTATCATTTCACGTTCAAAAATCAATGCACTTGTGGACATTTACGATGGCAAGAACTATAATTCAAAAATCAAAGCAAGATAAACAAGCACTTAGTTAGATGTGTTTGCCAGGGCCTCAATTTGGAATACTACGATAAATGGCAATGGCCTCAATTTGCTACTACCCTATCTTGGCAATGAGTAGAAGAAGAACATCAACATCAACTTCAACAACACCCTTAGAATAACATCAACATCAAAAGCACCCTTGAATAGTAGTAAGAAAACATGGACATTTATTATGGCAAAAACATCAACAACACTCTGTTTTCTACTTCTACTCATTCCATGGCCTCAAAAGTAGATAAGAAACCTAATCTATCTACTTTACCTAATTTGAACCATATCATATTTTGCTACTACCTACTTCCCTTTTGTCAGATCTCTGTTTAAAGTATGAAGCAAGTACTAAACCTAGGACTCTAGTTTTAAAGGATGCACCAAGTACTGAACCTAGTTTTAAAGCATGGTTCACTTCATAAAATAGAAAGGGAAACAATTAGTACAGAGCATAGTAATCTAACAAAGTACCCTAATCAATATTGCATCCACCTAAAACTGAACCTAAGACTGAAGAAATTGAACCTAAGACTGAACCCAACACTTAAGAACTGAACCTAAGACTAAAGAAATTGAAAAATAGAGCATAGTAATCTAACAAAGTACCCTAATCAATATTGCATCCACCAAGAACAATATGCCTAATACTAGAACAGCTAGAACAATATTGCCCGGCTTACTCCCTCGCTCGAGACAAGTTACGAGAATAAGGTAGATTATCTGGAATGGTGATTGACGAAGAACATGAAAACAACGATGTCACAACTAAACCAAACCACACTAAAGAGGGGTTATGACCGACTTATTATATCCGTCGCATCTCCAGTGCCAGCGGCAGTGCCAACTACACTTGGTTTAGTTGCGACAACTATGGAAATAAGCTTCTCCCAGCAAAGTATACTTTCGTTCTTCTTTTCTTCTTTTTCTGTTTTCTTTCTTCTTCTTCTTCTTCTTCTTCTTCTTCTTCTTCTTTTTTCTATGTTTTCTCCTCCTAGTCCTTTTAGGTCTTCTTTCATTCTTTTCTTTTCTTGTTCTTGGGCTTATCTAACTAAGTAATTAACCTAAAAAACTAACTAACTAATTAACCTAAAAAATAATTAACTAACTAATTAACCTATGTACAGTAGGGTAAAACAAGTAACTAATTAACCAAAAAAACTAACTAACTAACTAATTAACCTAAATCAAAAAACAGCAACAAAAAAGACAGAAAAAGGAAAAAGAAGCCTCACTAGGGGGCGGAGCGGCGCCGGGCGGCGGGGGGTGGAGCGGCGATGGGCGGCGGGGTGCCGGGACGTCGGGGCGTCGGGGGCACGGAGCGGAGCGCTGGGTGGCGGGGGGCGAA
>NC_041386.1:237578572-237649938 GCF_002162155.2 Triticum dicoccoides | reverse complement strand
GGTCGGGGGCGTCGGGGGTGGTGTTGGCGGGGGCGGCGGGGTCGGTGGGGGTCGAGGACGGCTGGGCCAGTGGGCACGGGGGCGGAACGGGTGAGGTGAGGGAGAGAGAGGGGGTGGGGCGCAGGGCCAACCATTTTTAGTTAGGTTTAATTTCTTTGTCGTCTACTAGCAGACGACAAAGAGTGTAGCTAGTGGGGTGGGGCCAGGGGGAAATATGCGTTAGGTTGGCTATTCTCTTTACTGTCTGCTCGCGGATGGCAAAGAAGCTTTGCCATCTGCTAGCAGACGGCAAAGAAAGTGGCCGTTAGGTGGTTCTCGTTAGTGGGCCACCCTCCCTCTTTGCCATCTACTGGCAGACGACAAAGCTTCTATGTCGTCTGCTAGCAGACGGCAAAGAACTGGCTGACGGCAAACATGGTCTTTGCCGTCAACTTTTTCTTTGTCGTTAGCTTTTTTTAAGCTGATGGCAAAGACCTTCTTTGCCGTCAGCTAGCAGACGGCAAAGAGCTGGCCGACGGCAAAGATCCTGAGTCCAGTGGTGTAAGAGAAAATTGAGTGTAGTACGAACTTGTGATGGTGAAGAATAAAAGCGACAGACTGCGTAATAAAGGTTGTCATCACAAGGGGCAATACAATGTGACTTTCTTTTGCACTGAGGGGTTGAGCATACAAACAAATAAGCGCATGATAACCTCTGCTTCCCTCTACGAAGGGCCTGTCTTTTACTTTTATGTATTTACATTTATGCAAAGAGTCAAAGTTTTCTCTCTATTACTTTTTATTTTTCTTCTTTGGCAAGCATCATGTGGTGAGGAAAGATCTAGGCACATATGTCTAGCTGAATATGGGTAGCATGAGTTATTATTGTTGACATCACCCTTGAGGTGAATTCGTTGGAGGCGAAACTATAAGCCCCTATCTTTTTATGTGTCTGGTTGAAACGTTTTGCTCATGTGTATGCGATGAGTGTTAGCAATCATAGAAGACTAAATGATGGTTGAGTATGTGGACTTGCCTAAAGGCTCCTATACGTGACCCTTCCTGAAAAGATGATGAATTGTAGTTGCAAAGTTGACTGAGAACATAGTTTGTTTGTCTCTAATAGAGTTTATGCTTCATACTTCGATGGTGTCATGAATTGTCACTTATTTATGAAAAGTTTATGATAGAAGTTCTATGATAAAAGTCTTATGTTTAAGTTTTTTGCAGTTATAATAATCAACATGATGCTCCTATGTCCGTATTTTGTTTTTATCGACACCTCTCTCTCTCTCTAAGCTTGTGGACATGTTTTTCGATTTCGGTTTTCGCTTGAGGACAAGCGTGGTCTAAGCTTGGGGGAGTTGATACGTCCATTTTGCATCATTTTTTCCTACTGTTATTTATGCATAATAATGCTTTTTGGAGTAACTCTAATGCTTTTTCTCTCATAATTTGCAAGGTACACACAAAGAGGGAGAATTCCGGCAGTTGGAAATCTGGACCTGGAAAAGCTACGTCGGGCTACCTATTCTGCACAACTCCAAACAAGTTGAAACTTTACGGAGAATTTTTATGGAATATATGAAGAACATTGGAGCAAATAATTACCAGAGGGGGCCCACCAGGTGGGCACAACCCACCTGGGCGCGCCAGGGAGCCCATGCGCGCCCTGGTGGGCTGCGCTCACCCAGGCCCACCTCTGGTTCCCATCTTTTGGTATATAAGTCATTTTGACCTAGAAAAAAAATAAGAAGAGGACTTCCGAGATGGAGCGCCGTCGTCTCGAGGTGGAACTTGGGCAGGAGCACTTTTGCCCTCCGGCCGAGTGATTCCACCAGGGAAACTTCCCTCCCGGAGGGGGAAATCATTATCATCACCCACAACTCTCCCATCTTGGGGAGGGAAATATCCATCAACATCTTCAACAACACCATCTCATCTCAAACCCTAGTTCATCTCTTGTGTTCAATCTTGTTACCAGAACTATAGATTGGTGCTTGTGGGTGACTAGTAGTGTTGATTACATCTTGTAGTTGATTACTATATGGTTTATTTGGTGGAATATTATATGTTCAGATCCATTATGCTATTGAATACCCCTCTGATCTTGAGCATATTTATCACTTGTGAGTAGTTAGTTTTGTTCTTCATGTCACGAGAGAAATCATGTTGCAAGTAATCATGTGAACTTGATATGTGTTCAATATTTTGATAGTATGTATGTTGTGATTCCCTTAGTGGTGTCATGTGAACGTCGACTACATGAAACTTCATCATATTTGGGTCTAAGGGAATGCATTGTGGAGTAGTTATTAGATGATGGGTTGCGAGAGTGACAGAAGCTTAAACCCTAGTTTATGCGCTATTCCGTAAGGGACCGATTGGATCCAAAAGTTTAATGCTATGATTAGGATTTATTCTTAATACTTTTCTCGTAGTTGTGGATGCTTGCGAGGGGGTTAATCATAAGTATGAGGTTTGTTCAAGTAAGAACAACACCTAAGCACCGGTCCACCCACATATCAAATTATCAAAGTAGCGATCACGAATCGAATCAACATGATGAAAGTGACTAGATAAACTTCCCGTGTACCCTCAAGAACGCTTTGCTTATTATAAGAGACCATTTTGGCATGTCCTTTTCCTTAAAAGGATTGGACTACCTTGCTACACTTTCGTTACTATTATCATTACTTGCTCGTTATAACATATCTTGCTATTAAACTACTCTATTACTTATAATTTCAGCACTTGCAGACATTACCTTGCTGAAAACCACTTGTCATTTCCTTCGGCTCCTCGTTGGGTTCGACACTCTTACTTATCGAAAAGAGCTACAATTGATCATCTATACTTGTGTGTCATCAATCACCAAGGATAAGAAATAACAAAGCATTTTTCCTCGCCTAATGCAGGGTCATGGCTAGTCAAGGGTCATCAGCTCCTTCCCACCTACTACGGCCGCTGCAACCTTGGGCGAAAATGTGGTCAGAGACGACACAAGGGAAGCTACTCCCATCTCTACATCCTTCCTCCTCTCAGCCAGCCATGGCTCTCCACCACCAGTCACGGGAGAGTTGGCCAGTTGGGGCACTAAATCTTGGCATAAAGCTCCTGACCATCCTCTTCCCTATCGTTCCTCTACCTCCCTTCCTCTTCTCAACCAGCCATGGCTCTTGGCAAGTTTCCTCGAGCTGCAAGCCGTGGAGGAGCATTCCACCGGCTGCATTAGCTAAGCCTCTAGATCTGGACGCCAACATCATCGGTCCCATCTCCTACCCTACGAGCCACCAACATTCAGTCCACCCCAGAGAGAGAGAGAGAGAGAGAGAGAGAGAGAGATGTACCTTAGTACCTGTAGGTCCAAACCTGCAGATTAGACCGGAACTAGAACAATGAACAGAGGGAGAAGGCTCCAGCTGGCGTCCAACCGATTGATGCGCAAGGAAGTTGAGCCAGGGATGGAGGCAGCGAAGGTCGGCCCACCGCTGTTCGTCCTTCTGCTGCCTCTGCGAGCTCATGGCTCCAGCCCCTGCCGCCGGGGATGCTTATCCTCTGCACGTCCCTGTCTCCAGTGAGAGAGGACGAGGGCATGGGCGTCAAGGTAATGATGGAGGCGACGAGCAGGGAGAGGGAAGGCGGCGGAGTGGGAGAGGAGAGGAAGGAGTGGGAGGAGAGAAGGCTGAGGGGGCGCGGGCTCTAGATGAGAAGGGTTGGGGCTAGAGTTTGACGCTTTGCCGAGGAGGGAGGAAGGGGTGCAGCGTGCAAGGCGAGGGGCTTTCCAGGCCACGACTTGCCTGATGCTTCCGCAAACCACGCGGCACGCAGGGAGTGGGTGCACTCGCACCTTGAAAGGGCTGACCCAGCCATGACAGATGCTGCAAGAGCCCACCGGACATTGGGCCATGCAAAACTACCACACGGTCAAAACAAGCACCGTAGCTACCAGCAAACATACAACGACACACACGAAGTCAACGATTAGATTGCAGAATCCAAGGGTAGAAAACACATGACACCTGGGGTTTGCAAGGAAACGAGTTGCCCAGCCACATTATATGCTAGAATGAATACAAGTAGTATGCTTGAGAATGTATATCTTTAAAAAAAAATCACTGGTTCCTACTCGTTACGTCTCATAATATAAGAGCGTTTATACCATCTGTAAAAATATTTCGAGTATATTTTAATAAAAAAATCGAATAAGACAGCACCTCCTTGCACGTCCCACGTGACGTCCCTCTCCTCCTCCACCCCTCTCAGGCCCCCATTCCGCTTTGGACGGTCTAAAAATTTCTCTCCGGCCACCTTCTCTCTCCTCCCAACGACTCCTTCGGCAATGCCGCCGCGGCGCGCGCGCGCGCGCGCCCGCCGGCGCTGCTAGATCCTTGCACGATCCACGCCGCAGCCGGGAGCCCTTGAACCTGCGCAGCGAGACGACCAATGCACGAGCGCGCCCGGCCAGGGCGCGGGAGACGACCGTGCGCGTGCCGCGTGTCACCGATGCCGCCCCCCGGCGAAGACCCCGACGCGGCACCCTCGTGCAGCAGCTCCGACACCAGCGAGCCGCAGGACCAGCAGCGCTCGGAGCGGGCGCTCTCCAACGGAGATCTCTACCTGGGCCAGTGGCGCGGGGGCGTGCCACACGGCGACGGCAAGTACCTGTGGGTGGATGGCTGCATGTACGAGGGTGAGTGGCGCCGCGGCAAGGCCACCGGACGCGGGAGGTTCTCTTGGCCGTCGGGAGCCACCTACGAGGGCGAGTTCTTGGACGGGTTCATGCACGGCGCGGGAACCTACGTGGGCGCCGCGGGGGACAGCTACCGCGGCGCGTGGGCCAAGAACCTCGAGCACGGCGCCGGCGAGAAGCGATACGCCAACGGCGACTGCTACGACGGCGAGTGGCGGGCGGGGCTTCCGGACGGGTGTGGCCGCTACACCTGGCGCGATGGCACCGAGTACGCCGGCGGCTGGCGCGCGGGGCTCATCCACGGCCGCGGCGCCCTGGTCTGGGCGAACGGCAACCGCTACGATGGCGGCTGGGAGGGCGGCCGGCCGCGCGGACAGGGCACGTTCCGGTGGTCGGACGGCAGCCTGTACGTCGGGTTCTGGGGCCGGGAGGCCCCCGGCGGCGCCCTGCACCAGAAGGGCGTGTACTACCCATCCCCGGGGGCGGCAGGCGAGACGAGGACGCGCGACCCGAGGGAGGTGTTCGCGAGGGAGCTGCCGGAGTGTGTGCGCTCTGGCACGGAAAGCCAGTCGGCGCTACCGTCGCTGAGGTCTCTAAAATGGCTGGCGCGGTCGGTCAGTGGGCGCGGGAGCTCGTCGTCGGGCCGGAGCAATCTTTCGGGTGGGAGTAATTGGGGTTCAGATGGAGACGTCAAGTGCGAGCTTGCTGACGACTGGAAGCGTCGTAACAGTACGAGGGAGGGTAGGGGACTGCTGCCTCTCACTTCGCCGGCGCCAGCGCCACAAGTAGCCAAGGGTGCACCACTGCGGGTGTCGAAGCGGCAGGGGGAGACCATTGCCAAGGGGCACAAGTTCTACGAGCTCATGCTCAACTTGCAGCTGGGCATCAGGTGCATTTCTTTCCCCTGATTAGTACACCTTGAATTCTTGATCTTCTGTGAATTTCAGAAACTGGTGGAGGTGTTTTTTTTTGAGAGAGAGAGATTTGGAATTTCAATTAGACATCGCCATGGACTAGAAGGGTAATGCGCGCTTTGCTGCGCAGTTCGTGTTGTTGTGTTTCTTAAAAAAATCACACTATTTCAAAATATAAGGTGTGTTACTTTAAAAAAATATCAAATCTTTTATGTTTTTCAAATTTGGAGAGAAATATATTCGAATCCATAATATCAAATCGGTATTTTTGGATTAGGCTGTGTTTGATAACAAAGTACTGCAATAATCAAAGTATTCAAAAACCGCAGTATTTTATCCTGTTGGCATAAGATACCACAGTATTGGCATATCAAACTATTTTAGAGTATTGATAATACAGCGACTTGTTTGGCAGTGCCGTATGCAGCGTTGTAAAATGGGTTTTAAGTTAGCGCCTAGCTAGACGTTGCATGCATAAATTGAAGGGAGTATCTAGAACTCATCTAGATGAGATATAATTTGGTCTCATTCACTTTGAAAATAAGAATAGATACAACCCACGTCAGCACACACGCATTTTATAGCATCACATCCAATGGCTATAAAAGGTGAATGAGACCAAATTATATCTCATCTAGATGAGTTCTAGCAAAACTGTAAATTGAACGGTGCTGCATGGCCATACACAAGGCTTGTAGCTTACCATGGAGAACGTTCCGCAACACGACATAGCCGACGACACACAACGAGACTGTTTGGCCTTCTGCTGTGTCACCGTTGAGTCATGGTGGTGCACCGTCGTGTCTACAGCTTGCTGCGAGCCGTCTCCAATAGTGACTCCTCGTGCATTGTCGTCCCGCCACGCGCCGGTGCTTCTCTGCATACTGCAGCCCCTCTATCATAACTGCGTTCCGTGGCTTCAGGGTGCCGACATTGGCATTCGTCGTCATGCCAGCCACGGAGCGGCACGGTGTCCACGGGCATAGTCTACGGCAAGGTACGTATCACGTAGGTAGCCCATGGGGTGCTACCCCTGCATGCATAAGTGCACTTGTGGCTAAATCATGCGTGCTGAACTGGATTAGTCCCTCGTGCTAGCTTCTATTGTAGCCCTGTAGGTGAAAACAGGCAGCCTGCGGCAAGAGGCGGGAGGATGAAGATCAGCGTATTCACTGTTATTTTTCCTTTGTTGTCTCTTGATTTATCCGTGGCCGCCGAAGGTGAAGATCTCCAGGGACTACAGGGCGGAGACGGCTTGCACCGTGGAAGAAGATAACAACAGCCGTTTCTTTTGCGTGCTCTGTTTTAAAAAAAGAGGTCTGAGGTTCTTTTTATTAGACACAGAAAATCCTACGGTTTTGAGAATAACGCAACATTAATACCGCAGTTTTTCTGGGTAGCCAAACACCTCATGATAATTAAAACTGTAGTATTTTAGAAAACTTTAAAAATACTTTGCTATCAAACAGGGCCTTAGTTATGAAATGAAATTCCATACTTTTTTGTTTAATACTGTGAATGTCGATATTATTGCTCTAAAGTTGGTCAAAGTTAAAGAAACTTGATTTTCTAGAAAACTAATACCCCTTATATTTTATAACTGATGGAATATTTAGTTTGGCGGGCGGGGGAGTTGATAGAGTGTGTTTTATTTTTATTTATAATACGGTGTTTTGATGGGCCTTTCGTGTTGTGATTATGTGTTATCCCCTAACCAACCTATATTTATGTAGGAAAATTTATGTGTTGTTGGTTGCATCTACTATATTGATGCTAGAATATCATATGGTGGCACTTCTTTTTTTTCTAGATGATGGGAGAGTGCGCGGGATCGATATGTTTTTATAGTTCGGTTGTTGCTGATTAATTTAAAAAATTATTGGCCCAGTAAAAATAGTAAACCAAACTAAAATTGAATACCCCAATTGAATGAAAGATCTTCAAATTTTGTGTACATAATGAATTAATAGAATTAAAAATGAGAGCTTAAGGAATTGTTGACCCGGTTGAAATGGGATGACCCAATTCTAAATTGAATACCTTAGTTAATTGTGAGGCATTAAAAATTAGAAAATATAGTGTGTGGTATAAAAAAAATTAAATGATGGAGCTTCGAGAAATTGTTGACCCGGTCAAAATCGGGTGACCCAATTCTAATTAGAGACCTCGATTGAACGTGAGCTCTTTAAAACTAGGAAGCTTAGTGTTATAGAGGATATATAAAAAGAATTGAATGGGAGAACTTTGAGAAATTGTTGACCCCGTTAAAATTGGGTGACCCAATTCTAATTAGAGACCTCAATTGAACATGGGCTCTTTAAAAATAGAAAGCTTAGTGTTATAGATGATATATAAAAAGAATTGAATGGAAGAACTTTGAGAAATCGTTGACCCAGTCAAAATAGGGTGACACAATTTTAATTGAAGACCTTTTTTTAGGGGATTTTAATTGAAGACTTTAATTGATTATGAGGCCTTAAAAATTAGTGAGCTTAATATCGTTGATCTAGTCAAAATCGAGCTGAACCAATTCTAAATTGTAAACATCAATTAATTGTGAGGCGTTAAAAATCAAGGATCATAATGTATAGTATAAAAGAATTGAATGGGAGAGTTTTGAAAAATTGTTGACCCAATCAAAATCAAATAATCCAATCTTAATTGAAGACCTTAATTAAATGTGGGTTCTTCAAAATTAAGGAGCCTAGTATTATAGAGAATTGTCAGAGGATCTGCATTGAGATTGCTCGTTTAACTGTTTATTATGTTTTTGCTAAACATGAACACCAACAATGTTCCATTCTATTGGAGAGAACTGAAGCATATACATGCACATTATAATGTTCATAGCAAGTAATGCAAGCCTATTTTTTTCCTTTTCATACATACATTGAAAGCACAAAATATCAAACAAATATCAATTTTTTCGATAAAGGATGTATTTTATTGGGTCAAAATGAGCATCAAGAGGATATAAACACAATAAACCCATATTCGGTCTCTGCATAGTTAGGATGCACACAACCAATATGAATACACACACGAATAAAACGCCGGCAAAAGAGCAAAGTCATATGAGACCAAAGCTATGTGTAGACGAGGAAAGATGACAAAGCTATTAGATCCATGATCGAAAAACTACAACAATGATCATATTCGCACCAACCATCTCATGACACCAAACGAACGACGAGGTTCTTCAACAGTAACGCCTTCAAGAAGGGAACGACGCTCATCGTCGCCGTCATCGGATCCAAACATCCAAGGTCAGATCCAAGTTTTCACCCTGAAGAAACAGTCTAAGCATATCCGAGCAATGCCTTCAACAAGATAGCGACATAAAAATATCGCCATTGCCAGGTTTAACCAACTCGGGTCAGACTTAGGTTTTCACCCCGGAGCTCGAGCCTGGGTGCTCGAGTGGCACCGCCATCGACGTCCCTTATGTGTTGTCACCACCACTTTCTCGTGACCCCAGCTACATGTGCGTTCGCCGCCGCTGTACAACCATCTCTGTGTGTCAAGTCATTGTCGATAGTTTGCATCTCACAACTGAAGTCAACCACCTGGTATGAAGAGAGGAATTCTCATGAAGACCTTTCGATAATCACCACAATCTGCGTCGAGGCTACCATCTCAGGCCGGAGTTGTCACCAGGACCAACCACCTACTTCCTTCGTTTCAAAATAGATGACTCAACATTATACTAACTTTAGTATAAAATATGGTCTTATAAAGACTTATAAGTCCCATGAACCAAACAGATAGGAACTTTTTAGGGACTTGAGACTTATAAATTAAGACTAAAAAAAGTCTTAAAACTTATGAACCAAACCGGACCTAAGTATAAAATTGGATCATCTATTTTAAAACAGAGAAAGTACAATGAAGCACCCATCGCTGATTATCACTTCGCCCGGAGAGAGCTCAGCCCATACCCGTCAAGTAGCCACCGCAAGATCAAGAGCACACAGCTGCAAATCAGCGCCATGCCTCCCGACCGATAGATCTTCGTGAAGGACGGAGTCCACCACAAGGACCAGCAGGGCCTCCATGCACAACACCTCATTGGATTCCCTGATGCCACACCACAATTTGGAGGAGCAGGATTGTCGCCCAACCAGAGAAGGAGATGGCTGGATATGGCGTCGCCAGGCTAGATCAGAGGCTCCAGATCCACGCCGGCCATGGCAGTCAAGCCAAGGGACTACCCCGTCGAGCCCGGCCCAGTTGCCGCAGACAACCTGCGCGCCAGTACGAGCTTGCGCGGCGGCCGCTGCTAGGGCCGCTCGGTGTGGGTAAGGCGGTGCAGCAATTCATAGCTTTGATGTGCAGACTCAATGCTCACGTGCCTGCGAGCTAGAAGGAGCAGGCCCTGCCGCCACCGCGCTCGCCGGCAGCGGTGGCGGCAAGGAGTGGAAGACGAGGGAAGACCGGCGGCGAGGATGGGGACGCCCCGGTGCCGCCCAGGAGCGACACGGGAGCGAGATCCTATTTTCTCGGCCTATAACAACTGTAGTCTGTATTCCATAAACCCAAGAAGTCTTGCACTTTTTGAAGATATAAAAATTAATTTTGTTTCTTCTTGAACGAAAAATGATGCTTATAAGGATTACCAATGAACTATTACAAACTTGGTGTCCATAAAAAAATGGACCATGCACATTTGAAAATGTCTCCTTTTAACTGGCAAGTATTGAATAGATCAGAAAATGGTACTTGTTGTTACCCCAGGGGCTGTTAGGCCACACGCAGTAGCATGTATATTTTCTTACATTACCCAATTTACTTAGAAATCAGGATTTATTTTTTATTTTCAAGTCTTGTATACGTAATTTTTGTAGTATAAACTCGATGAATTCCAAGTTCTTTTTTTGGAGAGAGAATTTATTTTCATACGTTTGATGAATGTCTTTGTGAACTTATATGTTACAATTTCTTAATATCTGAATATGCTATCTTGGGGATAGGCATGCAGTAGGAAGGCAAGGTCAGGTTATACTAGATCTGAAATCATCAGCTTTTGACCCAAAGGAAAAGGTATGGACAAAATTCCCCCCAGAAGGCTCGAAATATACCCCTCCACACAATTCTAGCGATTTCAAATGGAAAGATTACTGCCCAAAGGTGTTCCGGTTGGTCATCAATCCCAAGATAAAGATTTTCCTATCTTATGACCATATTATGGTATTGTACTCATCAACATATGCACACATTTGTTCTGAACTAATTCACAGGACATTGCGCAAGCTGTTCAAGGTCGATCCAGCTGACTATATGCTATCTCTGTGCGGAGATGATGCTCTACGTGAGCTCTCGTCCCCTGGTAAGAGTGGAAGCTTCTTTTACTTGACAAACGATGATCGATACATGATAAAGACAATGAAGAAATCTGAAGTAAAGGTTTGTCCTCCTTTTCTGTCTTCGCCTGAATGTTAAATTTTGTTCTGAACTTATGGATTATTTGTTACCTTACAGATGCTTCTGAAGATGCTTCATGCTTATTACAATCATGTCCGTGCATTTGAGAATACCCTAGTGGCAAAGTTTTTTGGTCTACACTGTGTGAAGTTGGCTGGAGCAAACCAGAAGAAGGTTAGAAAGTATATACTTGTTTTTTTTTTGCGCAAACACACACAAAATGTGCACCATTTGTATTAGAAGAAAGAGTGAAATGCCAAAATAGCACCTATATAAGGGTTTTCATTCTGTCCTCACGCTGTAATTACTCCTATTTATGAATCTACTGTTGTCAAGTATAATATCAATCCTGACGGTCTGCTTGATGCTGTACTACCACCCAGGTTCGTTTTGTCATAATGGGGAACCTGTTCTGCTCCGATCACACTATTCATAGGAGATTTGATCTGAAAGGATCATCTCTTGGCCGGACTACTGACAAGCCACAGGCAGAGATTGATGAGTATACAACTCTGAAAGATCTTGATCTTAATTTTATCTTTCGGTTGCAAAAACAATGGTTTGAAGAGTTCCGAAGGTGCGAACATTTTATGCCTAATTTTTGTATTGTGTTTTGTGAATGACCTAGGTACCAAATGCTAACCAATGATATTGGAACCCTATGTACTAATCTAGTTCTTACATACTTTGAAGCAGGCAAGTGGACAAAGACTGTGAGTTTCTGGAGCAGGAGAAGATTATGGATTACAGTCTCTTGGTGGGTGTACATTTTAGAGGTAAGAGAGAGATACTTAAGGCACTTTGTAAAAATACAAAATGCTGACTTGATTCTTTACTTTGGTTAAAGGTGCCATTGACATCGATGGTGACAAACCTGCCACACCCCGCGTTTCAAGATGGGACAGGAATCACTTTCTTTCTGATCCAAACAGGTAAATAGACACTAAATTATGTTCTCTTGCCTAATACTACAGTCCTAGTTATAATTGCTTTTGCTCTTTCTAAATAATGTAGCTGGTAAGTATGTAGTTCTTGAGCCAGCTCACCATTGAGATGATTCATGTTTCAGCTTCATTGTGGTACAAATTTTGACATGGAAAGGTTTTAGGTATCCATCTATTTTAAACGACAAAATTGACATTAATTTCTATAGCCAGGATGTTCATTCTTCTGACTAGAAAGTATTTGAGGTTCATTTAGTAATATTTCCTATTGTGTCTTTTCTTGGTAATGATATTTCTAAGGTTAATGCGTATACCACATATAGTTTCTGATGGTGTAAAATTCTCCAGTGTGTCAATCCAGTCATATGGTCCCCATTGTTACCTAGTATTAAACATTTTTTTGTTTAGAACCTTCCTATCTTGTACATGTTTTCATATTCACCAGATTTACCGTGGATTCACATGCTTAGTTCACACTTTTGAGTACTAGTGGTACTAAACAATTTGTCAAACCTAATGAAAGATCAGTTTAGGCTATCACCTTATGTTTAGGATTGTCCTGATGCCATTTCCCCCTGGAAGATGTATCTGATGAAGGTATTTTAATATCTTTAGCTCTTGTAACAATAAACATAATTGATATTATTTGGTTGGACAGGTGGTGTAAGATTAAACTGGGGGCGAATATGCTGTCAAGAGCTGAACTGACAGTCCGAAAGAACGACAGTGATGTTATTGGAGAGCCAACTGGGGAATACTGTGATGTTATATTGTATTTTGGAATAATAGACATACTTCAAGACTACGATATAGGCAAAAAGATTGAGCATGCATACAAATCTTTCCAATATGACTCGACATCCATTTCAGCGGTAGATCCAAGACAGTACTCCAGGCGCTTTAAAGATTTCATATACAAAGCATTCCAAGAAGACAGGGTAGACATCTAAAAGCATATAGACACCTTCTCCAGCAGCTGATATAATTTTGAAAGCGAAGATCAACTTTTCTGGGCCAAAGATCAAGCTGAGCAAGCATGTCATGTGCAAATTTGTACCTTGTTGGTTGCCTTCAGCAGCTTCCGTAGAAGACATCAGGATGAGCGAGTTGCTGGAGAACCTACTGATTCTTTGCCTTCCAGGAATTGGATTAGCTTTCATGTAATATATGAGTAGCTACGTACATAACACACGGAGTTCACTCACTAATATTTACAGGAGTAGATGTAACTTACAGATTCAAATCACACATAGAAGCATGTGACCACAAGTGTACAGGCCAGTCAGGGGTTGCAAATGCTCTTTTGCCTGAGGATACCAATGTCACCATTCTTGAAAGTTAACTGTATTGAAAGTCTGAAACCTTTGGCATACCGAGACAAAATTCATTTATTGTTGATTTTAGGCTACACCATCAAGCTAATATGGATTCCAAATCCATAGCGATTAATCAACTCATTTTTGGTATCCCCTCGTCTTAAGTTCTTAAATAAAATGCATGGGTCCTGAATATTTTCTTTACTACTACCTTTGGATGCACTGGAAAGCAAAGGTATGTTCATGATGGTGGTGTTTCTGACTATGAGATATAAGGAGAATAATGTGAATTCCGAGTGGAATATAATCTGGTGATGATGTATTGAGAATGACCATGTCTATGCTACTTGCAAACTCTCAATTGGTGCAGTGGTGAGATGGCCCCATTCAGTGGCAGCTGAGGCATCAGCGTTTGGTCTACTTTCAGGTCAGCTTGTCCTTGTGCATAAGGGCTGAGAGGGCTTCCATAGGTGCTCTTACTGCTTTCACCGGGATCACTCCGATGCAAAGTGTGTCCATATACGCGGACGACGTGGCCATGTTCACAAAGCCTTCAACGCAAGATTTGGCGGCGGTTCGAGCAATCCTGACAACGTTCGGAGAAGCTTCAGGACTCAAGGTCAAACTACCGCAAGTCAACAACAGTAATCATAAGGGGTAGTAAGGAAGCCAAGATCAGAGTTGCGGACATGCTCCAGTGCAATATATGAGAGTTCCCTTGTAGATATCTTGGGCTACAACTTGCCATCAAGAGCCTAACGCGTGTTGAGTGGCAGCCCATGTTGGACAAGGTGAGGCATTGCTTGCCAGGTTGGCAAAGAGGGCTTATTCAGAGACCCGGGCATCTAATTCTGGTGCAGTCAGTAGTTGCGGCTCGGCCAGTGCACCACCTAATGATTACGGAGGCACCGGAGTGGGTTCGAGAAGATATGAACAAGTGGATGAGATCCTTTTTCTGGGCTGGAAAGGATAAGTGCAACGGAGGGCAATGTCTTGTGGCATGGGATATAATTTGTCGGCCCAAAGCTTTCGGCGGTTTAGTAATCAAGAACTTGAAGTGGCAAGCAATTGCGCTCAGAGTGAGATGGGAATGGCTTAAGAGGACTGACGCTCACAGGCCATGGCAAGGGCTACCAATGATGAATGATGACGAGGCTAGAGAGGTATTTGACACGTTGGTCAACATCAGAGTGGGATCGGGTGAGCGGGTGCTCTTTTGGAGGGACAAGTGGATTTACGGTGTGGCTGCAGCGGAGATTCCACCATTATTGGTCGCCACGGTCCCGACTAGGACGGCTAACAGACGCATCGTGCGCCGTGCGCCAGGCACTCGAGGACGACAACTGGACTCAAGACTTTGAGCCGAACACCTCCTTCACCGCCCTAATCCAGTACATGCACCTTTGCCATTCAATTAACACGGTGGAGCGAGATCCGGATCGACCTGACAATTTCACTTGACCGCTCTCGACGACGGGCTCCTACACGGCCAAGTCGGTCTCTCACTACCTCTGTTCCGAGATGACTAGATCACCCACTGCGAAATGCACCTGGAGAAGCTAGGCACCACTTAAATGTAAGTTGTTCGTCTGGCTAGCCCTGCAAAACAGGCTGTGGACGTCAGATAGGAGCCAAGCATGGGCTACAGGACCAGCCGTCGGCCTGCTACACATGCATGTAGGCGAAGGATAATGTGGACCACATCCTGGCGAAGTGCACCTATGCACAGGAGGTGTGGCACAGGGTGTTCGGTCTTCTCGAGATCAACATGCATGAACTAGTGGGGACAGCCGTGTTCAAGGAGTGGTGGCTCGCAGTGCGTACGAGATTCAGTGGAGCTGACCGTAGAGGATTCGATACGCTGGTGACGGCGGTAGCGTGGGCCCTTTGGAAGTAGAGGAGTGCTAGGGTCTTCAACAAGATCAACGAGTAGAAGACAACATTCGACCTCCCATCCATGATCCTGGACGAGATCGCAGAGTGGAGGATGACTGGTGTGGGCGTCAGAGGGCTACAACATTTTGTGAGAAGTTAACCTAGGATAGAGAGGCGTTGGTGTCACGTGTGTTGTACCCCGTCCTTAGTGTTCGCACCTTGGACGGCATTCTTGTAATTATACTTCTCTCTTCTATAAAGCCATGGCACGCCATTGATGTACTCTTGAAAAAAACTTTCAGGCCTCCTTTGGTTTATAGGAATTTCATAGGGTAGGATTTTTGTAGGAAAAATTCCTATGGAGCCCTTTGATTTGTAAAAATGGAATCATATTTCTATGGAGAAATTCTTCCTATCCTTCAAATTTCATAGGAAAATAAACATTAGTCTAGACTCAATGGAAAAAATTCTATGATGTGAAACAAAGAACATCTTCTTTCGTATTCCTACTCATAGGATTTGAGATGCATATCATCTCATTTCCTATGACTTTCCTATTCCTATAATTTTCCTATCCTATGAACCAAAGGAGGCCTCAAGTCAGCTTGTGATGGCAAAATGGATAAATTGAACTCCGGGCGAAACTATTTCACAAACTAAACTGTTTTTGGAAGTATTTCACCCAGCAGACCCCTAATGTGCAGCGCCCAACAGCAAGGCGCCGCACTCTACTGTGCAGCGCGGTGCAGCGCCTATCACTCAGGCGCTACACCTGTGCAGCACCCGGCAGCAAGGCGCTGCAGTACACTATGTAGCGTCTGTCTGTAAGGAGCTTCACAGTAGAGTGCCATGTAGCGCCTGTCTGTAAGGAGCTTCACAGTAGAGTGCAGCGCCTTGCTGTCGGGTGCTGCACGAAAGGGTCAACAGTGTGAAATATTTAAAAACAATTTAGTTAATGAAATAGTTTCGCCCCGAGGTCAAATTTGTCAATTTTACCGCTTGTGATGATGACAGCAGGGCAAACCAAAAACATGAATATTAGTGTAATCCCGTGCAAAGATCCTTTACATTCCATGGTGGATATGTTTCATTGTGGATTTTACGTTCCTAGTATAATTTACGTTCCACTTCGGGAGTTCCAGATTTTATGTTTCCAAGCAAATAACATAAATGTCGCATGAGCCCACAACTTTCTGTGTGCGACCACGACATAGTTAGTGGATCTTCAGGTAGTTAGCTTAGTGGACGTAGTAGCCAGCTACTTTTCCATTAGTCGTGGGATTTTTTTTTTTGGAAAATGGGTGACTCCCCGGCCTCTGCATCAGAAAGATGCATACGGCCCTCTTATTAGCCAAAAAGTAGTGTCCACATGGTTCCAAAGGTCTCAAAGAATAAAGCATAAATAGCTCACATAGAGCCAAAAAGGGGCTAGAAACACCAACTAGCCTAGAAAAGACGCCACAACCGGCTGGCTAAAAATAGATAGGAGATCAAGCTATCCTATTACATGATCGCCATCCAAACCGGTTGAAAATATCCCGAGCTACCATCTCCCATCGGAAAGACCCAGTAACCAAATGCTCCCTGGCCTCCATCTGGGTGAGTAGCGACCATGAACGGATCAGTGCCGTAGTTCGGAATATGACCTGCAAAAAATGTATACATGATATTCTGTTAAAAACCAAATCATTTCTGCAAGTCCAGATAGTCCACAGTAAAGCACAAACTCCAACCCGAATATGTCTCGCTAAGTTCGGCTCAATCCCATTAAGCCATGTCCCAAATAACACATAAACAGAATTCGGTGGAGTGATACTAAAAGCAATGTGGATCGTCTGCCAAAGTACCTTGGCTAACGGGCAATCAAAAAAGAGATGTTTGATAGTCTCATCCCGATCACAGAAACTACATCTAGTAGGTCCTGTCCAATTACGCTTCAAGAGATTGTCCTTCGTTAAAATAACTTGTTTATGAACAAACCACATAAACACTTTTATTTTCAAAGGAACTTTGACATTCCAAACATGCTTGGACGTAGGAATGGAGTGTGAGTTAATAACATCAATATACATTGATTTAACCGTGAATACTCCAGATTTAGTCGGTTTCCAGCGTAATTCATCGGGTTGTCGTGTAAGCTGGACTTCCATCAGTCTCCTAACTAGATGGAGCCATTGTTCCCAACGATTGCCCGCTAGCGTACGTCTGAACTGAATATTAAGGGGGATCGATTGAAAGACCGATGCAACGAACACCTCACGTCGTTGCACAAATACGGTATAACGACGGATATTGGATGGCCAATGGTGTCTCGCCGAGCCAAGTATCCTCCCAGAAACGTGTACTCGTGCCGTTTTCAATAACAAACTTCATCCTATTAAACAAAGATTGTTTGACTTTCATCAAGCCTTTCCAGAAAGGCGAATCGGTCGGCCTAACAGTGACCTGGGACAAAGTTTTTGTCTGGAGGTACTTGTTGCGAAGGATTTGAGCCCACATAGCGTCATTCTCCAATGAGAGCTTCCACAGCCACTTGCTAAGAAGGCATTTATTCTTAACTTCTAGATTCTCAATACCTAGACCTCCTTGGTCTTTCGGTCTACAGATGATGTCCCATTTAGCAAGCCTATGTTTTCTTTTAAGCTCATCACCCTGCCAAAAGAAGCGCGATCTATAGAAGTACAGTCTCTTCCTAACCCCAACTAGGACCTCAAAGAACGATAGAAGAAACATTGGCATACTCGTGAGCACCGAATTAATCAGGATTAATCGGCCTCCGTATGACATGAGCTTACCCTTCCAAGAGCTCATTTTTTTCTCAAACCGATCCTTGATGCACTTCCACTCTCTGTTAGTCAGCCTACAATGGTGGATTGGAATCCCCAGATAAGAAAAGGGTAACTCGCCCAAGTCACACCCAAACAATTGCCGATAAGCCTCCTGTTCATCTTTGGCCCTACCAAAGCAGAACAGCTCGCTCTTATGAAAGTTAATCTTTAACCCGGTCAATTGTTCAAATAGGCATAGCACCAGCTTCATATTTCTCGCCTTGGCCAAGTCATGCCCCATAAAGATGATTGTATCATCAGCGTACTGAAGGATTGATACTCCTCCATCAATTAGATGAGGTACCAATCCCCCTACTTGACCATTTTCCTTAGCCCTTCCTATCAAAATTGCTAACATGTCCACCACAATGTTGAACAAGATAGGGGACATCGGATCTCCTTGTCTTAGGCCTTTATGTGTCTGGAAGTAATGACCTATGTCATCATTAACTTTAATTCCCACACTACCTTTTTGCGTAAATGATTCAACCTGTCGGCGCCAGGCTTCGTCAAAACCTTTCATACGCAATGACTGTTGGAGGAATGGTCATTTGACCTTATCGTACGCTTTCTCGAAATCCACCTTAAAAATTACTCCATCTAATTTTTTGGAATGGATTTCATGGAGTGTTTCATGCAGGACGACCGCCCCTTCAAGGATGTTTCTATCCGGCATGAAAGCAGTTTGAGACTGCTGCACCACAGAATGCGCAATCTGTGTGAGTCTGTTTGTCCCGACCTTGGTGAAAATTTTGAAACTAACATTAAGGAGACAAATCGGCCGGAATTGCTCAATCCTCACCGCGTCCGTCTTCTTGGGAAGCAGTGTGATAGTCCCAAAATTCAAGTGGAATAATTGAAGCTGGCCACAAAACAGATCATTGAACATAGGTAGTAAATCCCCCTTAATAATGTGCCAACACTTTTTATAAAACTCTGCCGGGAATCCATCCGGACCGGGAGCCTTATTGTTTTTCATCTGTGCAATGGCATCAAACACCTCCTTCTCCGAGAACGGGGCAAGCAGAATATTATTATTGGCAGCCGAAAGCTGAGGCACATCCTCAGTCCTGGACTCATCGAGGGACACACAATTATCCTTCGGAGGTCCAAACAACTGCTTATAATAGTCGGTAATATATGCTTTTAGGTTGTCCTGACCTAAAATGGTACCCTCGTCTTGCTCAAGCTGAAAGATACGCTTCTTTATGTGCTTGCCATTGGCTATCAAATGGAAGAACTGAGTATTCGCGTCCCTGTGGACTACTTTGCATACTTTAGCACGCAAAGCCCACTTCAATTCTTCTTCGCGGAGCAGTTCTTTCAGCCTCTTCTCCGCCTCATTTTTAGCCTGAAGCTCAGTTGGCGCTAGGATATTGGATTCGGCCTGTATGTCCAGGGCCTGTATAAGAGCAAGGAGTCTATCCTTTTCCATCTTATACACACCACTGAGGTTCTTAGCCCAGCCCCGTAAGAAACTCCTTAAATGCCTAATTTTATTCTGCCAACGCTCTAACGCAGTCTTGCCTCCAAGACCTCTAGCCCACTCCCGGGTGATCAAATCCAAAAACCCCTCACGTTCAAACCATGACATCTCGAAGGAGAAGGTGTTCTTGTTACCCACATGGTTCGGCTCCCCTGAGTCGACGAACAATGGGGTATGATCAGATATGCCCCTTGAAAGATCTTGCACCGTAACCAGAGGAAACTTTTGTTCCCACTCCACGCTCGCAAGCACTCGATCAAGCTTTTCATAGGTTGGGTGTGGCAAAGCATTAGCCCAGGTGAACTTTCTACCGGAAAGCTCTATCTCTTTCAGATCCAAGCTTTCAATAATAGTATTGAACATGAACGACCATCTGCCATCAAAATTGTCATTGTTCTTCTCGTCTCTCCTCCTGATGATATTGAAATCACCTCCAACTAAAATTGGAAGCTGTTCTGCCCCACAGATACGAACCAGGTCCGCCAGAAACTCCGCTTTAAGCTCGGGCTGTGCGGCACCATATACCGCCACCAAAGCCCAGTTAAAACCATCTATCCTAGACCTGACTCGAAACTTCACCGCGAAGTCGCCCATCACTACACTTCGGACTTCAAGCGAATCGCATCTCACACCCAGTAAGATACCACCCGACCTTCCACGCGGAGGGAGGCAATGCCAATCAAAGTCAATACCACCCACCAACGAAGAGAGGAACTGGGGTGCAAAGTTATCTCTACCCGTCTCCGATAGAGCAACAAAATCTAACCTCTGCTCTAAAGCTGCCTCAGCAAGGAATCTTCTTTTAGCCAAGTCCTTCAGACCTCTGCTATTCCAAAATATTCCTCTCATAATTCATCATGGAATTTTTTAGTGGTTCGAATCCTAGCACTCCTACGAACGGCGGAATCTGGATAGATCTTCCGATTCCACTTACGCTTAGGTTTACTAGGTTCTGTCGCCCGGTCCTCATAACCGGGTTCACAAATATTACTATCCTCAGTCTGTAAGGGAACATCATCTTCGTCAGAGTCATGATTGTGTGGTGCTAAATCCGCACATAGCTTATCTAGCACTCTGACCCCCTAACGCGTCAATCTCATCATCCTTCATTGGTTTAACGGCTGCAAGGTTACGAATAGTCTCTAGGGCATGTTCCGCCTCCAAATCTAATAAGTCATTCATCAAATTGGAAATCTCACTATCCGTAGCCCCTAGTGAAACTCCTAATTGGTTTGCATTATTTATAATGTCCTCATTAGAAAAATGCAATAAGGAATTAGATATATTGACGGACATACCGGAAGACAAAGCAGCCTCCTGAAGCTTGGCCGCCCTCATAGCGCACTGCTGCTGCATATCATCTATCTCGGGGACGTCCAGGATGCGAGCACTCATCCGTCTCCCCTCGGTGATCGGGTCCGGGATCCCGCCAAATGCGACCACCTCCTCCCTAGTAACACCTGGCATAGAGCCCCTCGAAGGCTCTACTGGGGTTACCAGAGAAGGCGTCTGCGGGCTCCCGATCCCCTTAGATGGGAGTCCCACACTAGGGACCCTGGCCATCGGTAGGAGCGGAGAGGAGGTGATGACGGGGGCCGCCTGCCCGCGCCCTCCTCCGATCTCAGCCGCAGGCTCAGACGCATGAGCCATCGGCGAGGGGGAGACGATCCTCCTGATCGTCGAGGGTGAAGGGGGAGCCAAGGCCTCCTGCCCCAACGCCCCCCAGCTCCGCTGCTGCCGCGGTGGTTACCGCCACCGTCGGGGAAGCAGGAGCCGAGGCCGCCTGCCTCGGGATCCCGCTCCTCGTACCGGCCGACCCACACTGGGCCGGCGTGACCGACGCCGCCGAGGGCGTGGTGGGGTGAGGAGAAGGCGAGGCCACCTGCCCCGAAGCCCCTCCCCCACAACCCACCTTGCCCATAGACGTCGACACCGGAGTCGCGTCCGCCTGGGGCACCAGTGCAAGAGAAGCTCCCTCCAGGCTCCTCTCCGTAGCTCCGACCATAGTCCTGGCCTGGTGACCCGCAGACAAACCAGCCTCCCCCTCAAACTCCAACGGGGGGAGCGTGTGCTCAAGACAATCATCAGAATCTACCCGGTCACTCCATAATTTGGGAGGTGCCGAGGCTGGCTCAAAGGACCCAAAACGCAGAGTAGTCATGGGCACTACTGGGGAAACCGCAGGCTCAACCCCAGTCCCATCCCCGTGTAACTGAGAAGAACCATTAGACCCCTCGCGCGTGTGCTCATCTGACGGTGCCCCCTTGGCCCCGACATTGCCATCACTGTCTTGCATGTCAACATCATTACCATTAACCGCGTCATCAAATAAATCCGTGTCCTCAAACTCGATGTCTAGCGGGAACACCACTCCCCTGTAAGTCCAGTTGACCTTATCGGGCACGAACTCAATATCCAGAACACTCACTAATATCCGGGCCACCCCATGGGCACGTGTGAAAGCCATATCCACTTTTTCTGTCTTACCCATCATAATGCCCATGCTAGCCACCACTCGAGCGTCCTGCAGAGGCTTAGAAGGAGCTCCTGTAAACCGCAACCAGACCTGCGTAAGCGGCTTCCCCTTAGGCTCAACCTGCTTCCACTCATGGAACTCCAAGATACACGTAGTACCAGGAACTCGACACAGGCCAAAGCTCAACAATCTCTGCAAATCATCCACAGTTGGGAACTCAACCTTAAAAGACCTGTCCTCGATAAGCACCAGTTCCCATCGAAAATCCCCGGGAGCCAACTCCTGAAGCCTCCTCACAATCTATGCCTCAGTCACCTCGCCCTGGGTTGCTTTCACAATCCCGGTAGTCAAGCTCAGGGTATCCTCCGGGACCTCTCTCGCCGCCGGGGACTCGAAAAACATGAGCTCAACACAATAGACTCCATAAATGTTCAGCGTCGGAGGCAGGTCCCGCAACAACGGGCACTCCCCGGAATCGTGTACCGGCTTGCCACACGTCTCGCACAGTTGGGCCACACATTCAACAATGAAGTGACCCTTCTCCCCGCAGCGGTAACAAAGCATCCTTTCCTTCTTTCGAGCATATTTGGACGCCCTTTCAGTAGCCTCCTCCACCGTCCCAGCCTCAAGAACCTCGACACTGGCCCCGGCGTTTACCTCCATCGGCTGGGGCTCGGTGGGTGTATGTTCATCCTCCGCTGTAGACGCCGCGGGATCAATTGCCCTGGGCGGGGGCGGTCGACGAAACCTCCCACAACCCCCCACCCCGACCACCATGATGGCCACGAAATCCTCCTCTCTCGCGGTGATCCGGGCCGGAAGCCCCCTCAACGAAACCACCTGCCGGGCCGAGGAACGGTCTCTCAGCAGACCCGTCACTCTGCCAGGCATAGCCCCGGCCGCCCCCGTGGATGAAGACCCACGATGCTGTCCCTCTCCATACGCGTCTGAACCGTCGTCCCCCCACTGACCTCGGGGCGGGTCAAAGGACTCTGTCGTGTTGGAGTTCTGTCTCGTTTGCAAAGATCCCGAACGATCCTGAGCAGGCCGCGCGACGTAGTGCGGTGGAGGCTTGGCACGAGGCTGGTTGCCGACAGATGGCGCAGCTCCTGAGACCGCACCACCCCGACTCGGTGCCGCCGCGCCCGGCGCCGAGGGCCGTGTCCCGCCCCGACCCGTGGCCGGTTGCACACCAGTCATCACGCCCGGTGCCGGGGGCCGAGTCCCGCCCCGGCCCACAACCGTCGGCGCGGCAACCACTTCGGGTGCCGGAGGTCGCGGCCCGCCCCGACCGAGCAAAGGCAGCGGCGGCACTTGCCCTGGCCGGTGGGCGCCCAGATTGCCTGCTCCACGACCAGGGAAGCCGGGCACCACGCCATCACTCGCCGGTGCCCCACGTCCGGTAGACGCAGCTGTCGGCGGCGCAGCCCCGCCCCGACCCGAGGGAACCCCCGCGACGGTTTTCTTGGCCGGCGGCGCTGCCGCTCCGCGGCCAACCATAGGCCGGAGCGGCGTGATCCTCTTCGCCCGACCCAAACCATACGGCGGGAACCCCGGAGTCCCTCGCCTAAGAACCCTAGTGCTAGCAGTCGACGGCGCGATAGCAGAAGAGAGAGATGTCGCTGCGATCGTGCATGGGGGGTCGCTATGTAGGAGATTCAGGTCCGGTCTAGCCTGGGCCACATACCCAGCCATCACAGGCCCATCTCCTCGCCTCCCCGACCGACACAAAGTCAGCCCATCGCAGCCCACCAAAAAATTCAAACGAGCCGATCGCATCTCAGCGATCTGGGAAGGCTCTGCGGACGCCATGGCCGCCGCCGGCGCCAGATGCACGCCCCTCCACTTCCCGTTCTTTCATTTCTTAACCATAATCCATGACTCCGGCCTTATCATGTCGAGAAGAGTAGGATTCGGAAGGCGTACCTTGGGAATAGGGCCCTTCCATGGCCTGACCGCCGATGCCGCATTTCTCCGATGAACGACACGTCGTACCAATTCCTTCCTCTCGTCCGGATGAAGCCCCACCCGCGCCGGATCTTCCACCGGCACCATCGTGTCTACGTTATTGGCGGCCTCATCTTCATCATAACCTGCATGAAATAGATCGCCTATCAGATCCGAAGGCGTAGGTGACTGCGGCGAATGCATCGCCTTGTCTCCTTCTCCGGCGTCCTCCTCGTTGTCTGACTCCATTAGGGCCCAAAACGGGCCGCCAATGCCCGCCCGAGCCGCCGCGGGGAGGCATGGCGCGGCAGCGGCCTCCGCGGTCCCCCGGGGAAGCACCCTGGGAATCGCCCGGGGAGTCACCCCCCACGCGTTCATGGCCTGGGAATTGTCAGAGAGAGAAGAATCGATACGTGCCATCGAATATACTTTAACGATCAGGCAGCGGGTCGAGGCGCCTTGCATGATGCGTCTGGGGAGGCCATGCGATGCGATGGAGCCTCCCTCGCCCGCCTTGCCAGAACCGGCGGCTGCGCGCTCGAAAGAGATGAAATTTGTAGGAGTATGTATGTGTATATAGAATCCTCCTGGTCAGTACGGTCATGGCACGACGTTGCGCGGCCTGCTCAGGATCGTTTTTTCTGCACGATTGGCACGACTGAATCAGATCATGGCACGACGCTGTCATTTTTTCTGTTTTTTGTTGAATAAAAGACAGAAAGTAAGCATAAAGTTGCAACATTTACACAGCACAAACACTTGAGTCTTCTTCTACCTTTAGCCATTGCGTCAATTGTGTCAGTTTTAGGTGATTTCGGCGGTCATTTGGTATCACAGCCTTGGGTTCTTCCTGGACCTGTGGCCATGTCGCCCTCACGGAAGGGCATGCTACGTGCAACAATCATCGTCGACTACAAGAAAAAGAGTGGCGAGCTGATCATTCAAAGCGGTGGTGCATGAGTTCGTCGGGTCGGCGTAGTGGTTTATGCTGACAAAGACAAACTAGGCAGATTGAGCACTCTGGTGCAGGTGATGACTGAGGCCCCTAGCATGTGGATTGCGGTGAACATTGGCACGGATGAGCGGGAGGCCAATTGCCTGGCCATGGAAGCATTGTGTCGTTCCGTGCATCCCAAGATGGTGTCGACGCTCTGCTTCAAGTCGACGGCCAAGGTCATGTGGGACATGATCAAGACTATGCGACTTGGCGGGGGCTGCGTGCACACGACGAAGGCAACATTGATGTGGAAATAGTACAAGGCATTCCGTTTCAATAACGAAGAGGGTGATACGTCCATTTTGCATCATAATTACCTATTTTGATTTGTCTTATTTTAATGTTAATTTCATAATATGATGTCATTCTAATGCCTTTCTTAAAATGCAAGATACTTTAAAAGAGAAAAATTACCGACGGCATTCTGACCTGAAAGATTTACAATAGAGAGGGGGATCGCGGCATGCATCCACGACCATGGTCGTGCCTTGGCATGCGTGGTGGCCATCCGACCCTCCTGGCCGCCTACAAGACGACCCTGCAAACCCCTGGCCGAAACACTAGCTTCCCCCTCCCTCACGCCGTTTCTCTCTCCCGCTCCGTCTGAGCTCCGCCTGCCATGGATGACCTTGTCGCCATGGCCACCTCCCTCACCGAGCTGAGACCGTGCCGAAGAGGACCGCCGTCTTCTGTTGCGTCATCTATGGGGATCCATTCGACCGGAGCCACGACACATCGCCGGGATCGACGCGTCTTCCTCGCCTACGACCGTCGTTGCCCCGCGCCCGATCTACCTCACCGGAGCCCTCCGCTCCGTCCAACCTCGTCCTCGAGCACCCCTAGTGAGCAACACCCCATTCCCTTCATTCCCCCCCTCTGTTCGTCACGCCACCGCCCCGCGCCGCCCAAGTTCCGGCCTGTGGCCGCACCTAGCCCCTGTCCGACCGCTCCTAGCCCCTATCAGAGTAACGCCTGGTCGCCACTCTCGCTGCATCCGCACGCATTGCCTTGCCCAGGCCGCACCACTATGCCACCCGTGCATGCGTGTGCGCCCGCGTGCTTGCTGCTGCCTGCTATGTTGCTGCCTTGCTTGCCAATGCTGATCGCGTGCCACTGCTTCTTGCTACCTGTTGTTGCCGCTATCTTCTATTGCCGCTAGCTGCTGCTCCTAGCTCTGTTGCGCTGCTTCTCCTTGCAACCGCTGCTGCTCTCTACCTCACGCGAGGCCATAGCGAGCACATCCTGGTGGCTGACTGTGT
Source organism: Triticum dicoccoides (assembly GCF_002162155.2). Taxonomy (NCBI): domain Eukaryota; kingdom Viridiplantae; phylum Streptophyta; class Magnoliopsida; order Poales; family Poaceae; genus Triticum; species Triticum dicoccoides. Next base: position 237,623,803 of record NC_041386.1, on the reverse strand, counting down.
TCTTGCCGTGTAGGGCCAACCCTATTTAGATTAGGGCTAGATTTTAGTTAGTACAGTATTAGTTTAGTGCTAATTTAGTGTAATAGAAAATGACATATGGGACCACCCCGGTGAAATACCCTTTTAATTAAAGTAAAGTCTATGACAACCGGGCCCCACTCATACTGTTCTTCAGTGGACCAGTCAATGTTGATTGGGTCAACAGGGCCCTCTGGCTCCACCTATCAACCACATGTACGTAGTGTCGGGTACACTTCGGTGTACCCATAACATTTTGCCAATTAATTTTGAAATAAATAATAATTCAGATATTCCATTAAACTTTGAATATTCATATAAAATAATCTACAAGTCAAATGATAATAATTTATATATGAAAGTTTATCAGAAAAATATAGCGCATCAAAATATGTCATCCACGTCCATGAAAAATGCCACTAACATAGAAAACATTGAATAATTGCACCTGAATCAATACAGACAATAATTCCCGGAGCTAGGAAAGTATTCTTGGATTTTCCCTCTTTGTTTATAATGCATAGTAACACATTAGAGCACCCCTAGCATAACACATTGCCATGACATACACCTTTGTTGCATTTATTTGTTCAATTATTTATCAGTTGCCCCATCTGCTTTGTTTTCGATAGATCCCGAGACCGTCGCTACCCTTGAGTACGACTGCATTGCCGACGACCCGTCCTTCTCAGCAGATCTTTTAGGCAAGCAAAAACCCCTTGATCATTTTGATATTGCCTATTCCTTCTCTCTACTGCTTGCATTAGAGTAGTGATATAGTTACTGCTTTATCGGTAGATCCTATACCGTTGCATAGACTATCTTTGCTACCGTTGTTTATACTTTACCTACAATCCTACCATGCTTACTATAGATATGATAGTATTCCATCAGTTGCCTTACACCCTTGTCCGTGTGCCATGCTATATTATCGGACCTAGATCCCTTCGGGCGATGAACACGGATATGCCTTATACTAAATATTGTATATGTTACTTCGGTGGACCCAGGACTCCGGTGGCCTACAATATTGTAACACCCACGTTGCGGTTATATCTCCCACGTCTTGAGGCACGACTTAGAGGCATAACCGCATAGTGGTTTTTTCGCAAGAGGGGTAATCTTCACACAATCCCATCTACTGAATAAGAAAGGGATAAAGAGTTGGCTTACAATCGCCACTTCACACAATACATACATAATTCATACATCATCCAAAGTACAATCAAAGGTCCGACTACGGAACCAAAATAAAGGAAGACAACCCCAAATGCTAGATCCCCGATCATCTCAACTGGGCTCCACTACTGATCATCCGGAAAAGAAACATAGTAACGACCCGAATCCTCGTCGAACTCCAACTTGAGTTCGGTAGCATCACCTGCACTGGTATCATCGGCACCTGCAACTGTTTGGAAGTATCCGTGAGTCACGAGGACTCAACAATCTCACACCCGCGAGATCAAGACTATTTAAGCTTATGGGTAGGGAAGGTAGTGAGGTGGACCTGCAGCAAGCACTAGCATATATGGTGGATAACATATGCAAATAAGAGCGAGGAGAGAAGCAACGCGACGGTCGAGAAGCTAGAAGTGATCCTGAAACTACTTACGCTCAAGCATAACACAAGATCGTGTTCACTTCCCGGACTCCGCCAAAAAGAGACCATCACGGCTACACACGCGGTTGATTCATTTTAATTAAGTTGAGTGTCAAGTTCTCTACAACCGGATATTAACAAATTCCCATCTGCCACATAACTGCGGGCACGGCTCTCGAAAGTTTATACCCTGTAGGGGTGTCCCAACTTAGCCCATCACAAGCTCTCACGGTCAACGATAGATATTCCTTCTCCCGGGAAGACCGGATCAGTCTCGGAATCCTGGTTATAAGACATTTCGACAATGGTAAAACAAGACCAGCAAAGCCACCCGATGTGCTGACAATCCCAATAGGAGTCGCACGTATCTCGTTCTCAGGGCACACCGGATAGGTCAAGCTACGAGTAAAACCAGCCCTCAAGTTCCCCCGAGGTGGCCCCGCAGGCTGCCCGTTTCGGACCAACACTAGAGAAGCACTGGCCCCCGGGGGGGGGGGGGTTAAAATAAAGATGACCCTCGAGAGCGTGACTCCCAAGGGAAAAGTATAGGTGGTGGTGAGGCAAATGGTAAAACCAAGGCTGGGCCTTGCTGAAGGAGTTTTATTAAAATCAAACTATCAAGGGGTTCCCATAACAACTAACCGCGTAAGGAACGCAAAATCAAGGAACATAACACCAGTCTGACAGAAACTAGGGCGACAAGAGTGGAACAAAACACCAGGCATAAGGCCGAGCCTTCCACCCTTTACCAAGTATATAGATGCATTAATTAAATAAGAGATAATGTGATATCCCAACATATCCATGTTCCAACATGGAACAAACTCCAACTTCACCTGCAACTAGAAACGCTTTAAGAGGGGCTGAGCAAAAGCGGTAACATAGCAAAACAAGGTTTGCTACGAAGGTGGGTTAGAGGCCTGACATGGCAATATGGGAGGCATGATATAACAAGTGGTAGGTAGCACGACATAGCGATAGAACGAACAACTAGCAAAGCAAAGATAAAAGTGATTTCGAGGGTATGGTCATCTTGCCTGCAAAGTTCTCAGAGTTGTCGAAAGCTTGATCCTCGTTAGCGTACTCAATAGGTTCCTCGTTCACGTACTCGTCTCCCGGCTCTACCCAAGGCAAGAACACAAGCAATGGAACAACAATCAATCACAGTGCAATGCACAAGCAACATGATGCAATACATGGCATGATATGCAAGACATGATATGCAATGCATATGCGTGCTCCGGAAGGGAAAGAATGATCTAGGCATCAACTTGGCAAACCAAGTATGCCGCTGGAAAGATGAGATGATTTCGGTTGAAATAGATATAAAGATCACCGGAAATGTATGCACGGTTTGCAAATGCAAGCATAACAAGGTTGATGCTATTCTGCAATTAACATCACGATGGCACTTAGAATGCAACAAGAAACTAAGCTACTGCACTCCAACATAGCAACAAAGCATATGGCAGTGATGTACAAGAGATGCATGACAAAACATGAACACTGAGCTACGACTAAATCACACTAGAACAGGTTCAAACAAGCATGGCAAAAGTGCAAAAGATATTAGCATCACAGACTTAGTGAAAATACTAACATGTCAAAAACAACAACATGAAGCAATGTTTAGAGCAAGCAAACAACATGCTACAGAAAGAGAAGTTGAATACACAAGGTGAAGCCTTGCGATGATTTAGATGGATCTTCGTGATGATATAATTGAGAGAGCTTGGAACTCCGGGAAAAGAAAAGATGAAACAATTGAAACCGAGAATTTGATGAACCTCCGGAATAAGGAATTAAATTCACTTGATGAAACAATAATAAGAGTTACATTATGCTTATCCTTCACCAATTTAAATTGATGACAAGCAACGGATTTGGCATACTACTTATTCTCATAGAAAGGATTAAGAGAGATATCGCGCAATCTTGAGAAAAGACTTCAACGATCCACTGATAAGATTGGAAAGAACAAATGATAACGTATGAAGAGGAATGTTGAATGAACCACCGTAAGAACTGAAAATGAATGAAGAAAAGATAGCGAAACACCGGGAAGAATTAGAAAATAAACGAAGATACATGAGAGAATTTAGATACAAGAGAACGAAGAGATCATGAACTGATTAGAGGATATTTGAGCGATGCACCGGTAAGATTTGGAGAACAAGAGCTGAAAGCTGAGAATGAGTAATATTTGAAAAGATGGCCTTCAGGGGAAAGAAATGGAAACAACTCATGAAATGCTCCGGATGGGTGAAAAGAATTCTCACAATCGAAAACAATTATGAGAGGATGGCATCAAGCTAGAATCACAAATCTTTGAGAGAACGGATAAGATTTGGAGGAAAACTCTTCTTTGGTCCTCAAATGTTGAGAAAGATACTGAGAAACACCACCATGAATTGTTGAGGCACTCCGGAATGAAAAATAGGAAGGTTGAACCAATGATGAAAATAATTTGAAAACGATCTTGGAGAAGGCATTTGACTGATGATAATTCATTCTTACGTCAAACTTAGAGAAGAATTTGAGAGTAGCTCCGGAAAAATAGAAGGGTTAGGTAAGATCCTAGGAAAAGACCTGTGGGTTAGGGCCCACTCAAAAGAAACACCGTTGAATGATTTAAAAGGAAGATTGTGCCGGTTGAATTAAATGGCTTGAATGAGATAACAACCTCGAAATAGGTTGAATGGATCTTGAATGAAAAGATGAGTCTTCTGAGATATCTTCAGCACTCCAAAACAAATGAATAGCGAGAAGTGAATGATTAAAAGGTGCACCGACATGAGAAAGCATTTGTACTGAGGAAAGGAAATGATCAACACAACTTGAATTGAATCCACCGGAGAAGAAAGAGAATGAAGAATGATGAACTTGAAGCTTCGTTAGTATCCTCCTGAGAATCACCGGATAAGAACATTGACGGAAAAGAATGAAGAGACTTCACATGATTAAGATGGATACTTGATTAAGAAATCCGAGTCCTTGAAGGAAAAAGGGTGGGAGGGCAGCAAAAACAAAGACCACTTGGGACGGATGAAACAAACACCGTTGATGAAAACTGAGATTGGATCTTGCGAATGGGAAAAATGATCGGATCCACTTGAAGAGAAACACGCCGGTTGGAAAAGAATTAACATGACAACTTCGATGATCAAGAAGGATTGGTATTCACACAAAAGTATGAGAACACCGCTTAGGAAAAGGTATGGAATCAACACTTGACTTCGAAGCAACTCGAATACCACAAACCAAAACAAAACAAAGGATTGGCTTGCAAAATAAGCCGGAAACAAACATATGATAGATCCCATATCGTATCATGTGTCTGTTGGAAAGATATCCTCCGAGATACTTGAATTCCCACTTATAAACTCCCAAAACTTTCTGGTTATGCAATCAGGTGTTGGGGATACAGGGGAAGCATAATATCTCACCCAAACTAACAATCCCTACATCCAGCTGTATCCATCCTTCAACACATAACCAAGAAACCTTCAGAAATCGTGTACCTCAACCTTCAAAAAGCATCCGTTATACGAGTTATGGAAATACTTGATACGTCTCCAACATATCTATAATTTTTGATTGCTCCATGCTATATTATCTACTGTTTTGGACTATATTGGGCTTTATTTTTCACTTTTATATTATTTTTGGGACTAACCTATTAACAGGAGGCCCAGCCCAGAATTGCTATTTTTTTGCCTATTTCAGTGTTTCGGATAAACAGAATATCAAATGGAGTCCAAACGGAATAAAATCTTCGGAAACGTGATTTTCTCACCGAACGTGATCCAGGAGACTTGGACCCTACTGCAAGGGATCAAAGAGGCGGTCACGAGGGTGGGGGGTGCACCCCCCCTAGGGCGCGCCCCCTGCCACGTGGGCCCCTCGGTGCTCCACCGATGTACTCCTTCCTCCTATATATACACATGTACCCCCAAACGATCAGAACAGGAGCCAAAAACCTAATTCCACCACTGCAACTTTTTGTATCCACGAGATTCCATCTTGGGGCCTGTTCCGGAGCTCCGCCGGAAGAGGGTCGTCATCACGGAGGGCTTCTACATCATCATAGCCTCTCCGATGAAGTGTGAGTAGTTTACCTCAGACCTTCGGGTCCATAGTTAGTAGCTAGATGGCTTCTTCTCTCTCTTTGAATCTCAATACAAAGTTCTCCCCCTCTCTCGTGGAGATCTATTCGATATAATCTTCTTTTTGCGGTGTGTTTGTTGAGACCGATGGATTGTGGGTTTATGATCAAGTCTATCTATGAATAATATTTGAATCTTCTCTGAATTCTTTTATGCATGATTGGTTATCTTTGCAAGTCTCTTCGAATTATCCGTTTGGTTTGGCCAACTAGATTGGTAGTTTTTGCCATGGGAGAAGTGCTTAGCTTTGGGTTCAATCTTGCGGTGTCCTTACCCAGTGACAGAAGGGGCAGCAAGGCACGTATTGTATTGTTGCCATCGAGGATAACAAGATGGGGTTTATTTCATATTGCATGAATTTATCTCTCTACATCATGTCATCTTGCTTAAGGCGTTACTCTATTTTTAACTTAATACTCTAGATGCATGCTGAATAGCGGTCGATGAGTGGAGTAATAGTAGTAGATGGAGAATCGTTTCGGCCTACTTTTCACGGACGTGATGCCTATATACATGATCATGCCTAGATATTCTCATAATTATGCACAATTCTATCAATTGCTCGACAGTAATTTGTTCACCCACCATAGAATACTTATGCTCTTGAGAGAAGCCACTAGTGAAACCTATGGCCCCCGGGTCTATTCTCCTCATATCAATCTCCATCACTTTTACATTGTTTTGCTATTTACTTTGCCTTTACTTTTTTACTTTGCATCTTTATATCAAAAATACCAAAAATATTCTATCTATCTGATCTCACTCTCGTAAGTGACCGTGAAGGGCTTGACAACCCCTAATCGCGTTGGTTGCGAGTAGCTATCGCTTTGTGCAGGTACGAGGGACTTGAGCGTGGGCTCCTACTGGATTGATACCTTGGTTCTCAAAAACTAAGGGAAATACTTACGCTACTCTGCTGCATCATCCCTTCCTCTTCAGGGAAAACCAACGCAAGCTCAAGACGTAGCAAGAAGGATTTCTGGCGCTGTTGCCGGGGAGTCTACGCAAAAAGTCAACATACCAAGTACCCATCACAATCCCTATCTCTCGCATTACATTATTTGCCATTTGCCTCTCGTTTTCCTCTCCCCCAATTCACCCTTGCCATTTTATTTGCCCTCTCTCTATCCTCCTCTCTGTTTGCCTCTTTTGTCCGCTTGCTTTTTGTTTGCTCGTGTGTTAGATTGCTTGTTTGTCGCGATGGCTCAAGATACTACCAAATTGTGTGACTTCACCAATACCAATAATAATGATTTCCTTAGCACTCCATTTGCTCCTCTTACCGATGCTGAATCTTGTGAAATTAATACTGCTTTGTTGAATCTTGTTATGAAAGATCAATTCGCCGGCCTTCCTAGTGAAGATGCCGCTACTCATTTGAATAGCTTCGTTGATTTCTGTGATATGCAAAAGAAAAAAGATGTCAATAATGATGTTGTTAAACTGAAGCTATTTCCTTTTTTGCTTAGAGATCGCGCTAAAGCTTGGTTTTCGTCTTTGCCTAACAATAGTATTGATTCATGGAACAAGTGCAAAGATGCTTTTATCTCTAAGTATTTTCCTCCCGCTAAGATCATCTCTATTAGAAACGATATTATGAACTTTAAACAACTTGATCATGAACATGTTTCACAAGCTTGGGAGAGAATGAAATTAACGATACGTAATTGCCCTACTCATGGTTTGAATTTGTGGATGATTATACAAAATTTTTATGCCGGATTGAATTTTGCTTCTAGAAATCTTTTAGATTCGGCCACGGGAGGCACTTTTATTGAAATCACTTTAGAAGATGCTACTAAACTCCTAGATAATATTATGGTTAATTATTCTCAATGGCATACTGAAAGAACTTCTAACAAAAAAGTGCATGTGATAGAGGAAATTAATGTGTTGAGTGGAAAGATGGATGAACTTATGAAGTTATTTGCTTCTAAGAGTGTTTCTTCTGATCCTAATGATATGCCTTTGTCTACTTTGATTGAGAATAACAATGAATCTATGGATGTGAATTTTTTTGGTAGGAATAATTTTGGTAACAACGCTTATAGGGGGAATTTTAATCCTAGGCCATATCCTAGTAATCCTTCTAATAATTATGGGAATTCTTACAACAACTCTTATGGAAATTATAATAAGATGCCCTCTGATTTTGAATCTAATATTAAAGAATTTATTTCTTCGCAAAAGAATTTTAATGCTATGATTGAAGAAAAATTGCTTAAGATTGATGATTTGGCTAGGAACGTTGATAGAATTGCTCTTGATGTTCATGCTTTGAAACTTAGATCTATTCCACCTAAGCATGGTATTAATGAGTCCCTAAAATCCATGAGAATTTCAATTGATGAGTGTAAAGAAAGAACCGCTAGGATGCGTGCTTCCAAAGATGCCTTTATTAAAGCATGTTCTTCTAATTCTTATGAAAATCAAGATGAAGATCAAAAAGTTATTGATGTGTCTCCTATTAAATCTTTATTTTGCAATATGAATCTTGATGAAACTCAATATGATATTCCTTTACCTAGAAGTCATTCTAAAAATTCGGAGTATTTAGATCTTAATGATGAAATTGATGAAAGTGGGATTGAAAGAAATAAAAATCTAGATGTTGCTAAACCCACTATATTGGAATTCAAGGAATTTAATTATGAAAATTGCTCTTTGGTTGATTGTATTTCCTTGTTGCAATCCATGCTAAATTCTCCACATGCTTATAGTCGAAATAAAGCCTTTACCGAACATATTGTTGATTCCTTGATGCAATATTATGAAGAAAACTTGAGTTGAAAGTTTCTATCCCTAGAAAACTCTATGATGAGTGGGAACCAACTATTAAAATTAAAATTAAAGATCATGAGTTTTATTCTTTGTGTGATTTGGGTGGTAGTGTCTCTACTATTCCCAAGACTTTGTGTGATTTACTAGATTTCCGTAATTTTGACGATTGCTCTCTAAACTTGCATCTTGCGGATTCCACTATTAAGAAACCTATGGGAAGAATTAATGATGTTCTTATTGTTGCAAATAGGAATTATGTGCCCATAGATTCCATTGTTCTTGATATAGATTGCAATCCTTCTTGCCCTATTATTCTTGGTAGACCTTTCCTTAGAACGGTTGGTGCGATTATTGATATGAAGGAAGGGAATATTAGATTTTAATTTCCATTAAAAAAGGGCATGGAACACTTTCCAAGAAAGAAAATAAAATTACCATATGAAACTATCATGAGAGCCACTTATGGATTGCCTACCAAAGATGGCAATACCTAGATCTATTCTTGCTCGTTATGCCTAGCTAGGGGCGTTAAACGATAGCGCTTGTTGGGAGGCAACCCAATTTTATTTTTGTTCCTTGCTATTTTCTACTATTTAGTAATAAATAAATTATTTAGCCTCTGTTTAGGTTGTGTTTTTTGTGTTTAATTAGTGTTTGTGCCAAGTAGAACCGTTGGGAAGACTTGGGGAAAATCTTGTTGAACTTGCTGTAAAAACAGAAACTTTAGCTCTCACGAGAACTGCTGTCATTTTTATTTGGAGAGTTCTATTTAGTTAATTATTTCTTCAGATGATTAATAGATAAATTCCTCAAGTCCATTAATTTATTTTAGAATTTTTGGGGTTCCAGATCTTGCGCTAGCTACAGATTACTACAGACTGTTCTGTTTTTGACAGATTCTGTTTTTCGTGTGTTGTTTGCTTATTTTGATGAATCTATGGCTAGTAAAATAGTTTATAATCCATGGATAAGTTGGAATACAGTAGGTTTAACACCAATATAAATAAATAATGAGTTCATTACAGTACCTTGAAGTGGTCTTTTGTTTTCTTTCGCTAACGGAGCTCACGAGTTTTCTATCTTGAGTTTTGTGTCGTGAAGTTTTCAAGTTTTGGGTGAATTCTTTTGATGGATCATGGAACAAGGAGTGGCAAGAGCATAAGCTTGGGGATGCCCATGGAACCCCCAAGATAATACAAGGACACCAAAAATTTAAAGCTTGGGGATGCCCCGGAAGGCATCCCCTCTTTCCGTCCACTTCCATCGGTAATTTACTTAGAGCTATATTTTTATTCACCAACATGATATGTGTTTTGCTTGGAGCGTCTTGTATTATTTGTGTCTTTTTTGCTAGTATACGACAATCATCCTTGCTGTACACACCTTTTTAGAGAGCCATACATGAATTAAAATTTGATAGAATACTCTATGTGCTTCACTTATATCCTTTGAGCTAGATAATTTTGCTCTATGTGCTTCACTTATATCCTTTGAGCTAGATAATTTTGCTCTATGTGCTTCACTTATATCTTTTGAGCTAGATAATTTTGCTCTATGTGTTTCACTTATATCTTTTGAGCTAGATAATTTTGCTCTATGTGCTTCACTTAGATCTTTTAGAGCACGGTGGTGGATTCGTTTTAAAGAAACTATTGATCTCTCATGCTTCACTTAAATTAATTTGAGAGTCTCTTAATAGCATGGTAATTTGCCTAATAATAATATGCTTGGTATTCAAGATTTGTGAAACTTTCTTTTGAGTTTATTGAATACTAAGAAAAGATTGAAGCATGATAATTGTTTTGAGATATGGAGGTGATAATATTAAAGTCATGCTAGTTGAGTAGTTGTGAATTCCCGTAGCATGCACGTATGGTGAACCGTTATGTGATGAAGTCGGAGCATGATTTATTTATTGATTGTCTTCCTTATGAGTGGCGGTCGGGGACGAGCGATGGTCTTTTCCTACCAATCTATCCCCCTAGGAGTATGCACGTAGTACTTTGCTTTGATAACTTCTAGATTTTTGCAATAAGTATATGAGTTCTTTATGACTAATGTTGAGTCCATGGATTATACGCACTCTCACCCTTCCACCTTTGCTAGCCTCTCTAATACCGCACACCTTACGCCGGTATCATACACGTACCATATACCTTCCTCAAAACAGCCACCATACCTACCTATTATGGCATTTCCATAGCCATTCCGAGATATATTGCCATGCAACTTTCCACCATCTAGTTCATCATGACACATCCATCATTGTCATATTGCTTAGCATGATCATGTAGTTGACATAGTATTTGTGGCAAAGCCACCATTCATAATTCTTTCATACTTGTCACTCTTGATTCATTGCATATCCTGGTACACCGCCGGAGGCATTCATATAGAGTCATACTTTGTTTTAGTATCGAGTTGTAATCATTGAGTTGTAAATAAATAGAAGTGTGATGATCATCATTTAATAGAGCATTGTCCCAATAAAAAAACAAAAAAAGAGAGAAAGGCCAAAGAAAAAAAAGTAGGCCCCAAAAAATAAATAATAAATAAAAAAGGGGCAATGCTACTATCCTTTTTCCACACTTGTGCTTCAAAGTAGCACCATGTTCTTCATATAGAGAGTCTCATATGTTGTCACTTCCATATACTAGTGGGAATTTTACGTTATAGAACTTGGCTTGTATATTCCAATGATGGGCTTCCTCAAATTACCCTAGGTCTTCGTGAGCAAGCAAGTTGGATGCACACCCACTAGTTTCTTTTGTTGAGCTTTCATACATTTATAGCTCTAGTGCGTCCGTTGCATGGCAATCCCTACTCACTCACATTGATATCTATTGATGGGCATCTCCATAGCCCATTGATACGCCTAGTTGATGTGAGACTATCTTCTCCCTTTTTGTCTTCTTCACAACCACCATTCTATTCCACCTATAGTGCTATATCCATGGCTCACGCTCATGTATTGCGTGAAGATTGAAAAAGTTTTGAAAAAGTTAGAGTATGAAACAATTGCTTCGCTTGTCATCGGGGTTGTGCATGATTTAAATACTTTGTGTGGGGAAGATGGAGCATAGCCAGACTATATGATTTTGTAGGGATAACTCTCTTTAGCCATGTTATTTTGAGAAGACATAATTGCTTTGTTAGTATGCTTGAAGTATTATTATTTTCAATGTCAATATAAACTTTTGTCTTGAATCTTTCTAATCTGAATATTCATACCACAATTAAGAAGATTTGCATTGAAATTATGCCAAGTAGCACTCCGCATCAAAAATTCTCTTTTTATCATTTACCTACTCGAGGACGAGCAGGAATTAAGCTTGGGGATGCCTGATACGTCTCCAACGTATCTATAATTTTTGATTGCTCCATGCTATATTATCTACTGTTTTGGACTATATTGGGCTTTATTTTCCACTTTTATATTATTTTTGGGACTAACCTATTAACCGGAGGCCCAGCCCAGAATTGCTGTTTTTTTGCCTATTTCAGTGTTTTGGATAAACAGAATATCAAACGGAGTCCAAACGGAATAAAATCTTTGGAAACGTGATTTTCTCACCGAACATGATCCAGGAGACTTGGACCCTACTACAAGGGATCAAAGAGGCAGTCACGAGGGTGGGGGGCGCCCCCTAGGGCGCGCCCCCTGCCTCGTGGGCCCCTCCGTGCTCCACCAACGTACTCCTTCCTCCTATTTATACACACGTACCCCCAAACAATCAGAACATGAGCCAAAAACCTAATTCCACCGCCGCAACTTTCTGTATCCACGAGATCCCATCTTGGGGCCTGTTCCGGAGCTCCGCCGGAAGAGGGCCGTCATCACGGAGGGCTTCTACATCATCATAGCCTCTCCGATGAAGTGTGAGTAGTTTACCTCAGACCTTTGGGTCCATAGTTAGTAGCTAGATGGCTTCTTCTCTCTCTTTGAATCTCAGTACAAAGTTCTCCCCCTCTCTCGTGGAGATCTATTCGATGTAATGTTCTTTTTGCGGTGTGTTTGTTGAGACCGATGAATTGTGGGTTTATGATCAAGTCTATCTATGAATAATATTTGAATCTTCTCTGAATTCTTTTATGCATGATTGGTTATCTTTGCAAGTCTCTTCGAATTATCCGTTTGGTTTGGCCAACTAGATTGGTAGTTCTTGCCACGGGAGGAGTGCTTAGCTTTGGGTTCAATCTTGCGGTGTCCTTACCCAGTGATAGAAGGGGCAGCAAGGCACGTATTGTATTGTTGCCATCGAGGATAACAAGATGGGGTTTATTTCATATTGCATGAATTTATCTCTCTACATCATGTCATCTTGCTTAAGGCGTTACTTTGTTTTTACTTAATACTCTAGATGCATGCTGGATAGCGGTCGATGAGTGGAGTAATAGTAGTAGATGCAGAATCGTTTCGGTCTACTTGTCACGGACGTGATGCCTATATACATGATCATGCCTAGATATTCTCATAATTATGCACAATTCTATAAATTGCTCGACAGTAATTTGTTCACCCACCGTAGAATACTTATGCTCTTGAGAGAAGCCACTAGTGAACTTATGGCCCCCGGGTCTATTCTCCTCATATCAATATCCATCACTTTTACATTGTTTTGCTATTTACTTTGCCTTTACTTTTTACTTTGCATCTTTATATCAAAAATACCAAAAATATTCTATCTATCAGATCTCACTCTCGTAAGTGACTGTGAAGGGCTTGACAACCCCTAATCACGTTGGTTGCGAGTAGCTATCGCTTTGTGCAGGTACGAGGGACTTGAGCATGGGCTCCTACTGGATTGATACCTTGGTTCTCAAAAACCGAGGGAAATACTTACGTTACTCTGCTGCATCATCCCTTCCACTTCATGGAAAACCAACGCAAGCTCAAGACGTAGCAATACTCCCGAACTCCCGCCCCAGTACTGGGTGGCGTCGAGGTTATCTAACCAACAACAACATAAAATAGATTTTCGATGTCGACGAACTCATGTATTCTAGAACTGCAACGATAAAATTGTGACGACAACACCTCGGAGCTCAACTCCCCGGGACACTACCACAACCCCTAAATGTCAGGAGGCACCAAGAACGATGTTCTTATCACAAGACTATCAGAACGATTCCAAGATACCTGTGTGATCCTAATTTTTTTCGTGAAATTTGAGGAGAGGAGAGTCAAAACTTCTATGTATGGAGGCCTCACCAGAGAGATGAAGGGACCGAGGAGTAAAAAGAATCCTACTCCCCGACAAATATAATCCTAAGACTCAAATATTTTTGTTCTAGACTCAACAACGTCAGCGATTCGATCAAGCAGGGGGCTCCTAAGTCGGGGATGGCTCTGATTACCAACTTGTAACACCCACGATGCGGCTATATCTCCCACGTGTCGAGGCACGACTTAGAGGCATAACCGCATAGTGGTTTTGTCGCAAGAGGGGTAATCTTCACACAATCCCATGTACTAAATAAGAAAGGGATAAAGAGTTGGCTTACAATCGCCACTTCACACAATACATAAATAATTCATACATCATCCAAAGTACAATCAAAGGTCCGACTACGGAACCAAAATAAAGGAAGACAACCCCAAATGCTAGATCCCCGCTCGTCCCAACTGGGCTCCACTACTGATCATCCAGAAAAGAAACATAGTAATGACCCGAATCCTCGTCGAACTCCCACTTGAGTTCGGTAGCATCACCTGCACTGGTATCCTCGGCACCTACAACTATTTGGAAGTATTCATGAGTCACGAGGACTCAGCAATCTGACACCCGCGATATCAAGACTATTTAAGCTTATGGGTAGGGAAGGGTAGTGTGGTGGAGCTGCAGCAAGCACTAGCATATATGGTGGCTAACATACGCAAATAAGAGCGAGAAGAGAAGCAACGCGACGGTCGAGAAGCTAGAAGTGATCAAGAAGTGATCCTGAAACTACTTACGCTCAAGCATAACACAAGACCGTGTTCACTTCCCGGACTCTGCCGGAAAGAGACCATCACGGCTACACACGCGGTTGATTCATTTTAATTAAGTTGAGTGTCAAGTTCTCTACAACCGAATATTAACAAATTCCCATCTGCCACATAACCGCGCGCACGGCTCTCGAAAGTTTATACCCTGCAGGGGTGTCCCAACTTAGCCCATCACAAGCTCTCACGGTCAATGAAGGATATTCCTTCTCCTGGGAAGACCCGATCAGTCTCGGAATCTCGGTTACAAGACATTTCGACAATGGTAAAACAAGACCAGCAAAGCCGCCCGATGTGCCGACAATCCCGATAGGAGTCGCACGTATCTCCTTCTCAGGGCACACCGGATAGGTCAAGCTAAGAGTAAAACCAGCCCTCAAGTTTCCCCGAGGTGGCCCCGTAGGCTGCCCGTTTCGGACCAACACTTAGAGAAGCACTGGCCCGGGGGGGGGGGGTAAAATAAAGATGACCCTCGGGAGCGCGACTCCCAAGGGAAAAGTATAGGTGGTGGTGAGGCAAATGGTATAACCAAGGTCGTGCCTTGCTGGAGGAGTTTTATTCAAAGCGAACTGTCAAGGGGTTCCCATAACACCCAACCATGTAAGGAACACAAAATCAAGGAACATAACACCGGTATGACGGAAACTAGGGCGTCAAAAGTGGAACAAAACACCAGGCATAAGGCCGAGACTTCCACCCTCTACCAAGTATATAGATGCATTAAGTAAATAAGAGATAATGTGATATCCCAACATATCCATGTTCCAACATGGAACAAACTCCAACTTCACCTGCAACTAGCAACGCTATAAGAGGGGCTGAGCAAAAGCGGTAACATAGCCAAACAACGGTTTTCTAGGAAGGTGGGTTAGAGGCTTGACATGGAAATATGGGAGGCATGATATAACAAGTGGTAGGTAGCGCGACATAGCGGTAGAACGAACAGCTAGCAAAGGAAAGATAGAAGTGATTTCGAGGTTATGGTCATCTTGCCTACAAAGTTCTCAGAGTTGTCGAAAGCTTGATCCTCGTTAGCGTACTCAACAGGTTCCTCGTTCACGTACTCGTATCCCGGCTCTACCCAAGGCAAGAACATAAGCAATGAAACAACAATCAATCACGGTGCAATGCACAAGCAACATGATGCAATACATGGCATGATATGCAATGCATATGCGTGCTCCGGAAGGGAAAGAATGATCAAGGCATGAAATTGGAAAACCAAGTATGCCACTGGAAAGATGAGATGATTTCGGTTGAAACCGATATAAAGATCACCGGAAACGGATGCACGGTTTGCAAATGGCAAGTAGAACAAGGTTGATGCTATTCTGCGATTAACAGCATGGTGACACTTAGAATGCAACAAGAAACTAAGATAATGCACTCCAACATAACAACAAAGCATATGGCAGTGATGTACAAGAGATGCTGGACAAAACATGAACACTGAGCTATGGCTAAATCACAATAGAACAGGTTCAAACAAGCATGGCAAAAGTGCAAAAGATATCAGCATCACAGACTTAGTGAAAATATTAACATGTCAAAAACAACAACAGGAAGCAATGTTTAGAGCAAGCAAACAACATGCTACAAGCACATATCTTAGCAAACAAAGGCATGGAATGATTCTACTAAAAGCATAGATCAAAAGTCCCTTACTGAACATGAGCCAAAAAGGCACAGAAGATATGATGGCACCCATGTAAGCATAGCAAGTTTTATTAACAGTTTCAGACTTGGAAGAAAAATAGAGCATGGCATAAACAGAATTATGATAGCAACTTTGCGAGCTTAAGCCACTCACCACAAAGCACTAAATGACAACATAAGCATACCAATGGCAAGACGACATGTTCATGAAGCTAACCATGGCAAGAGCAAGTTCATAGGATGCATGGATCACTAGCAACAACCATGACAATTTTGTTTAACATGTTAACAAACTGCCAGGAACATTTTATAGCAAATGTATAGGAAGAAAAAGACATACTATAGCACTCCATAATTGCAAACAGGGGCATCAATGGATAGAGCATAACCACATGTTCAAAACATCCTCACTGAAGTATTCCAAAATAAGCATGGATCTCAATGTAGCATAAAGTTTACATGGCATCAAAATAATAGCAAGAAAAGGACTTAGCAAAATCCTAAGTCCCTGAAAACAACAACATCACGAAGCCTAGTTTGCATGCTTGTTCTAGTCACCACATAGATCACAAAAATACAAGACTTGCACCCCTGTAAAGATGGCATGATGTAGTTCAAAGCACATGTAGACCCCATGCTCATATGATGCACACATCAAATACAACAAAAATGACAAATCATCATGATCTGATAAGTACCATCAGCTAACATTTTGTAGCAATCTTGCAACAATTTAAATGGCATCATAGTGGAAAGTAACATGCATGGAAATGCTACTGGCATGAAGAGCTTAACGAGACGAATATTTTGACATATCATATGCATGATTTGGAGCCACGGTCATGGACATACGATGCGTTGAACAGGGGCATAAAAATATTAGGGGGTTAAAGACTGGAGGAATTTTACCCCGTGAATCCCATATCTAGGGTTTCACACGTAGATCGAGGATGGCCGGAGGTGTGAGGGACGGCGGCCGGAGTTGCGAGGGGGGCGCCGGCGACGGGGAGGCGCACTCCACGCTGGCGACAAGGGGGCAGAGGATGCGGTGGCCGGCCTCGGGCCCAACGGGCTTCGGTGGCGGACAGCGGCGGTGGGACACGTGGCAGATCCAGATTGGCGCGGAGCGGCGGCGGGATTTCGTCCAGTGGCGCCCGGACGTGTCCGGTGGCGCGGAGGAACCTAGACTAGGGTTTTCGACCCGAATTTCGGGGGAGATGTACATATTCATAGGTAGAGGGAGTTTGGAGTGTCCAAATGAGGTGCGGTTTTCATCCACACGATCGTGATCCGACGACGGAGGACATGGAGGTGGTTTAGATGGGTTATTGGGCTGTTTTGGAGGGATGTTGGGCTGCAACACCAAAGAGGCTTTTGCGGCTACCCGGTTAACCGTTGGAGTATCAAACGACCTCCAAATGGAACGAAATTTGACAGGCGGTCTACCGGTGGTGTACCAAGGACACTTGACAAATCTCGACCCATTCCAAAAACGTTTAACTCCTGCTCACGAAAAGAGACAAGAGGGGTGCGCCGGGTGCATGTGGGAGCGTCAGATTGCAAAACGAACAACGGGGAAAATGCTCGGATGCGTGAGACAAACACGAATGCAAATGAGATGCACATGATGACATGATATGAAATGCATGACATGAACAAAACGCAAAACAAAGACAAAAAACCAACCACGAAGGGAATATCATATCGCATCTCTGGAAAAGGCAAGAGTCGGAGTTACAAATATGGAAAGTTGTATCCGGGGCATTACAAATATGGAGCAAGATGGACTATAACGAGATGCCGACGAAGACGAAGACTATTATCGTTTTAAATTATATACCCTTACACGATACATGATAGATGATATGATTAAAGTCAGGTCGGCTTGGAGAGCACCCGCGAGTGATTCACTGTTGGCGGAATGACAGGGCAGGCAGAGGCCACCTAGGAGAGAGGTCGGCCTGGTCCCTGGTTGGTATCCATGGCTATGTCATAATAGCACTCTTAACAAGATTGGGTATTTGATTTGAGACTGCCATTGGCATCTATGCACTAACCGCCGTGCAGGATAATGGTATATGGGACCCTCGGCGTCATACGATTCTCCCGAAAGCTCTGTCAGACGTCCAGTTCGGCATTGCAGCGTGGCTGGGCAAGCCATCGACGCAGAGGTGGTTTGGTTCATGGCCCCGCTCACGATGACTCGGAGTGCTTACGGCAATCGGCCTATGACCCCTTCGCGCTTAGGATGTAGACCGGCAGAGACCTTTCTGCAAAGTATTGGTAGGACTATGGTGTGTCGATTATCCGAGGCTGGGCACTACGTAGAAAAGTGAGTCGGGCCAGAGGTAATTGAGCATATCGGGTAATGTGGTGCACCCCTGCAGGTAAGTAAACTATTCAAATATCCATGTCCACGGTAATAGGACACTTGGATATATGAGAGTATCTTGATCTTATACAACTTGAACCAGATACTTGATGTAATACATTACTCAATAAATATGGGATACCCGCAGATCTTTTCTCGCGCAGCGAGGAAGGATCTCAGGGTATTGTCTTGTTGTGTTAATTACTGAGTTGGTATCGTATACACTCATACTCCTTCCTTTTGCTACAAGATGATCTATCTCTCTTATTTCGTTGCAAGATGGAGGCAGTTATGTTACATAGAGCTTTCTTCCTCTAGTTTTGGCATTTTTGTAGTATAGTCCATAGATATACACCATTCCTTGATACCGATGCATATGTAGTATAGGTCTGATGTAAGTTTTGTGAGTACTTTGGATGAGAACTTACGATTGCTTTGCTATATTTTCCATTTGACCTGGTTGCTGCAACAACTGGTAGTGCCATAGATGCAGGTTATCCCGACGACGCCTACTACTTGGTTAGCGATGGCCATGAGTAGTTCTGAGGTCCCAGGAAGGAGGCCTCGCCTTTCGATCCAATGCCATTGTTTTGCTCAGCTTTGTTAAGGCAAAACTTGTTTAACTATGTATGTACTCAGATAATATTTCCTTTCATGATATTAATTTGGGTCTCCGTCGTGATCGTGCATGATGCGTGTATGGTTAATGCACGAGTATAAACGGGGGTGTCACAAGTTGGTATCGGAGCCAACTGCCTGTAGGTACCCCTCCAACTCATTGGTCAAAGTTGAGTCTAGTCTTAAAAAACTACTTCCTAAACTACTAACCGTGTTGTGTGGCTTACGGGCCCACATCACCTATGAGTGGATTAGAATATTTTATTCCACATCTTTACTTTGGTGATGGTGTCCTGAACTAGAGGGTCCTAGCCTGGCTGGACCTATGTATGGGCTAGACCACCAGCCCGTTAATAAGGAAGGACCTCAGAGGCCTTCAATGTGTGGAAATCGAATACTTGGTGTGTACTCCAAGAAGATATATTAGATTTGACATGTAATACCTAGATGTCAACCGACCATGTGTCACTACTACAGGATGCTGCTAATGCGACAGTACAATCAGAGACCCTTCGATGAAACTGTCTGAGATGCATTAATCGCAAACAGTGATGAAAAAACCGTCAAAAAAGATGCAAACCGTTTGCGGTGGTGGATACATCAAACATGATCCATATTACAGTTGCCTGTGCGATGCGTGACATACGGTTAATCCATAAGAACTGTTTGTGATGAGGCAGAACAACAGAAACAGGCAACTATATAAAGGTGTGTGGGATATACGACATACAGTTCTCTCGGATCGACTGTTTCCTATTAGGGAGTGCAACAAAAATGGTTAGCCAGATCAAGTTGTGTTTGATATACGGCATATGGTTCACTCGGATGAACTGTTTTCGATTAGGGAACAAAACAGAAACGGTTCAACTTAACAATATGTGTGTGATATGCGGCATACAGTTCAAATAGATGAAATTTTTGCGATGAGCCAAAAGAACACAAACGATTCGTGTAAACAAGATGTGTGTGATACACGGCAAACAACCCTCTCGGATGAACTATTTACGCTGAGAAAATATAGCACAAACGGTTATTACAGTTAATTCGTGTGCGATTCTGTGTTTTCCAAAAACTTTGAAAATTCAAACTAGTTGCTTGCGGAGGCTAGGAGTATCACACACGATGCGTATGCGAGTACTCGTGTGCGATGAATAGTAAGTTACACATACGTTTCCTTATGTTAACACGTGTGTGATAACACGTGACACCGCATATAGTTGTCGGGTTGTATGCTCCACTTAGTCTTCCCCCGCTCCACGGAAGGCTTCCACGCTCCACCGAAGGCTTCCCGTGCTCCACATGGATGAATTGTAAAATCCCCAATCCCCTAGACAACTCCTAGCTATAAATAACCACAGCAATGGCCGGCGGCGGCGACTCGCTACTGATCGACTTGCTAGATAGTTACCCATAGATACAAACTTATTCCCAATGACCGACGAAAGATGGAGTTGCGTGATGGGAATGGGAGCCAGAGATCATAGTTTAGGTTAATTAATTATACCTCCAGAGCTGGATGATTTCGGGTCTGGAGGTATAATTAAATAACATAATATGAGATCAAATAACTAAAGCTTCCTCATTGTGATCGTGTGCCGGCCCCAATCGCTAGCAGAGCGCGCGCGGAGGGACGCGACCCGAGCGCACCTTGGCACCTGATACGTTTCCAACGTATCTATAATTTTTGATTGCTCCATCCTATATTATCTACTGTTTTGGACTATATTGGGCTTTATTTTTCACTTATATTATTTTTGGGACTAACCTATTAACCGGAGGCCCAACCCAGAATTGCTGTTTTTTGCCTATTTCAGTGTTTTGGAGAAACATAATATCAAACGGAGTCCAAACGGAATAAAACCTTCGGGAACGTGATTTTCTCACCGAACGTGATCCAGGAGACTTGGACCCTACTCCAAGGAGTCAAAGAGGAGGTCACGAGGGTGGGGGGCGCGCCCCCCTGCCTCGTGGGCCCCTCGGTGCTCCACCGACGTACTTCTTCCTCCTATATATACATACGTACCTCCAAACAATCAGAACAGGAGCCAAAAACCTAATTCCACCGCCGCAACTTTCTGTATCCACGAGATCCCATCTTGGGGCCTGTTCCGGAGCTTCGCCGGAGAGGGCCGTCATCACGGAGGGCTTCTACATCATCATAGCATCTTCGATGAAGTGTGAGTAGTTTACCTCAGACCTTCGGGTCCAGAGTTAGTAGCTAGATGGCTTCTTCTCTCTCTTTGAATCTCAATACAAAGTTCTCCCCCTCTCTTGTGGAGATCTATTCGATGTAATCTTCTTTTTGCGGTGTGTTTGTTGGGACCGATGAATTGTGGGTTTATGATCAAGTCTATCTATGAATAATATTTGAATCTTCACCGAATTCTTTTATGTATGATTGGTTATCTTTGCAAGTCTCTTCGAATTATCCGTTTGGTTTGGCCAACTAGATTGGTAGTTCTTGCCATGGGAGAAGTGCTTAGTTTTGGGTTCGATCTTGCGGTGTCCTTTCCCAGTGACAGAAGGGGCAGCAAGGCACGTATTGCATCGTTGCCATCGAGGATAACAAGATGGGTTTTATTTCATATTGCATGAATTTATCTCTCTACATCATGTCATCTTGCTTAAGGCGTTACTCTATTTTTAACTTAATACTCTAGATGCATGCTGGATAGCGGTCGATGAGTGGAGTAATAGTAGTAGATGCAGAATCGTTTCGGTCTACTTGTCACGGACGTGATGCCTATATACGTGATCATGCCTAGATATTCTCATAACTATGCTCAATTCTGTCAATTGCTCAACAGTAATTTGTTCACCCACCGTAGAATACTTATGCTCTTGAGAGAAGCCACTAGTGAAACCTATGGCCCCCGGGTCTATTCTCGTCATATCAATCTCCATCACTTTAATCTTGCTTTGCTTTTTTACTTTGCTTTTACTTTTTACTTTGCGTCTTTATACCAAAAATACCAAAAATATTATATCTATCAGATCTCACTCTCGTAAGTGACCTGAAGGGATTGACAACCCCTAAGGTTGCGAGTAGCTATCGTTTTGTGCAGGTACGAGGGACTTGAGCATGGCCTCCTACTGGATTGATACCTTGGTTCTCAAAACTGAGGGAAATACTTACGCTACTCTGCTGCATCATCCCTTCCTCTTCGGGGAAATCCAACGCAAGCTCAAGATGTAGCAAGAAGGATTTCTGGCGCCGTTGCCGGGGAATTGTCACATCCCTAGTTCTGGTATGCTCTGAGCTAGCTAGTCACATGTTGCATCATGTTTAAATTCTTTTGAATTTGAAATGGGGATTGATCAAACCCTAGCACCAGATCAAATCAAATAGGTTCAACATAAAATCATTTTCAATAAACCCAAAATGCCCTTTGAAAATGTTCATGATTTATGATAAAGGTGAAAACCTCTGCCAAAAATGATGAGCATATTTCTTGGACATTTATGGATTTTTGAGTTAAATCATATTGTATTTGAATTGGAGCATTTAATGTCTATAAATATTTTAAATGCTTCAATACTTCTGAAAACAATTGGGGGTTGTTGGAAATAATTCAAATAGTGCCCACAATTTTTGTCAGGATTTTACAAAATGAGGTAGTATTTTTACTAATTCAAAACAAATCAAAATAAATAGAAAACAGAAACATAATTAGAAAGAGAGAGAGAGAGAGAAGGACTCACCTGGGTCGTCTTACTTGGCAGCCCAACAAACCAGCCCAGCCCACCAGGGGCATCCTTGTATTCAACCTCTGCCTACTGGCAGAGGCAAGGCCGAGCACGGCGCCACGGCGCGCCACGCCGGCATCTGCCTGCCTGGGTCCTCCTCGTCGCGCCCAGACAGCGCCACGACACCCCCTGACCCCCTATCACTCCCCCTCTCTCGCTCTGGACCCCCTCCGCCTCCTCTGCTCTCTCTCCCTCGTATGCACCCGAGCGGCCCGTCGCTGCCGACATGCACCACCGCGGCCACCGGCCTCCACACGCCTCTCCGATGCACCAAGAAGCTCCGCAGCTGACCTCTACGCCATCTCCGCCAAGCCACGCAAGCGGACGCGCCCTGCAGTGGCTCCCCGACCTCTTCTTCAACCTCGGTCCGCCGGAGATCCCCTTCGCCGCCCGCTCGCTCCGACGCTTCCCCGAGCCAAACGAGCCGCCCATCCGACTCCCTGTGAGCCCCGCCGTCATCTCCCCCTCTCACCATGGTCGATTTGTCACTGCAACACCGATGACCGCGAGTCCCGTATGCCGCCGCCGCACGAGCTCGTCGCCGACGAGGCTCCGGTGACCAAATGGTCCCGTGCGTGCCTCCGTTGGGTTCGTGAGCTCTCGTAGAACATGTAGGTATAAACGGCTGGTCCTCCGGCATGCCGTGTCGTCGATTCCGTCGACACCCGAGCTCCGGCCGCCGCTCACGAGCTCGCCGTCGTCGGTTCGGACAACCACAGGCCTGGCCACCACCACCGTTCGACGCGCGCCAGCGAGGGCTCTCCAACGAGCCCAAGCACACCTCGAACCGAGCCCTGTGGGCGATTCCCGAGCACCTCCGCCGCGTCTGTCCATGGCCGACGGCCTAACTCCGGCGAAAACGCCGATTAGGACTAACCCAATGACCCCCTGGGTCCATGACAGGTGGGGCCAGCCCCTGTTAAGTTTTGGATTAGTTTAAATCTAAACCTAATCAGCACAGTGACATGGAATGTGGGACCCACAACTCAGGTTTGACCCCGGTCAGCTGTGTTGACCTGATGATGTCATCTTGACGTCATGCCGACGCTGTAACTATTTTCTGAAATTTGAATAAATCAGAAAAAGTTTAGAAAATTCCATAAAATAGTTAAAACTTCTAAAAATCATAGAAATTCAATCGTAACTCCGAATAAGATAAATTATATATGAAAAAAGATCAGAAAAATCCAATCTATCCATCTGTACCATTTTCATGCATGTTAGAACAACTTATAGCTACTGTTTAGGACAAATCAAATGAATGGAATTTAAATAACCATATGTGGAGTTTGAATTTGAACCTTGGGTTCAAACCAACTACACCTAATTGTGTTGCTACTTGCATTAGGCCAAATCACATCATATTGCCATGTCATGATCATGCATCATATTGTTGCATTGCATTGATTGTGTTCCCTCTTGTTTGCCGGTGGTTGTTCCCCCTCGGTAGGTGTATGTTTCGGCGATGAGTTCGATGACACCGATGAAGAGCTATATCATCTTCAAAAGTGCCAGGCAAGCAAAACCCCCTTGTTCATTCCGATACAATCCCACTCTCTCGCTCTTGCTCTCTTCTACTGCATTAGGACAACAGCAATTCAACTGTTACATGCTGCGGTAGTTGAACCCCTTTCCTCTGCATGACCTGTCATTTCCACAGTAAATAGATGAAACCCACTAGCATGAGTAGGAGTTGTTTGAGCCCTGATGTGCCTACTCATTCATGCTTGTTTGTCATGCCTGCTAATGCTTAGAGTTGAGTCAGGTCCAATTCATCGGGGATGAATTGGAATGTGGTGAGCATGTCCACCCGTTGAGACCTAAGTGTGTGAACACAATTTGGTAAAGGTAGTGGTGAGAGGCCATGTAGGAGTACATTGTGGGTTGTCTCATTGCAGCCATCCTCAGGAACTGAGTTCTGTGTTTGTGATCCATGAACCGTTACTACCACACATTGGGTTCCGGTAACTCGACCCCTCTCGACTTATTAATCAACTCTATCTCTGTCCAGGAGTTGCAACTAGTTTCTGGTGTTTGTAGGTAGTGTTAGTAGTCTACCAAGTGGCACCCAGTACAGGTGGGCTTGGGACAGACTAGGCACAATGGCCCGGTGTACCAAGTGGCACCCGGATGGTGGGCTTGGGAACCCTATACACATCGCTTGGGGCCATGAGCGACACCCCGGCCGGATCTCCTTGCGGATGGAACCCGAATAGGAGATAAACCTGGACGAGAGACTTGTGTGATTAGTCAGGTCGTGGCCGACACCCTCGCCAGGCTTCCGCTTGAAGGTTGCCGAGATACATGACGTGTACATGGTGATAAGTGGTGAGAGCGTGTGTGAAGAAGTACACCCCTACAGGGTTATCATTATCTATTCGAATAGCCGGATTCCTCGGATATGGAAACTTGGACCCCTGGCATAGTTCATAGACAAGTGAAAGTGGATACTCTAAAATGCGCAAGATAAGTGTGAGTTCTATGGATGGCGTTCTCGTAGGGAGACGGGAGCGGATTCATAGTGGTGTATTGATATGGTGAATATGTGGACTCGTGTGCGCCACCTCAAAGAGTTACTTGCAGTCGTAGTTCAGGATAGCCACCGAGTCAAAGCTGGCCTGCTGCAGTTAAACTCCACCACCCCTTTGTTGATACCGATGCATATGTAGTTAGTTCTGATGTAAGTCTTGCTGAGTACATTTGTACTCACGTTTGCTTAATTTATGTATTGCAGAGAGACTTTAGTCTCGCTAGTAGTTCCACGTGGACTTCGACATTTAGCTTGTTACCTTAGCTATGATCTTGTACCTTGGGAGGGTCTTGTAGATAGTCAAGCTTCTCAGCCTTTTTCATTTGTAGATGTCTGTACTCAGACATGTTAAGCTTCCGCATGTGCTTGTTGCTTGTATGCTCTGTATGTTGGGTCACGAGACCCATGTTTGTAATATCTCGCTCCTCGGAGCTTAATGAATTAATACTTTGAGTCATAGAGTTTTGTTGTGATGCCATGTTGTATTTACACATATCGAGCATATTGTGTGTATGATTGAAATGCTTGGTATGTGTGGGATCTGACAACCTAGTTGTTTATTCTTGGTAGCCTCTCTTATGGCGAAATGTAGTCTTGTGCTTCCATGAGCCATAGTAGTCCGCTACAGCCCGGTTCACCGGAGTCCTGCTAGCCCAGCACTATTGCTCCGGAACACTTGACTGGCCGGCATGTGATTCACTTTGTTCCTATGTCTGTCCCTTCGGGGAAATGTCACGCGGCGACCTCCGGAGTCCTGCCTAGCCTGCTACAGCCCGGTTCACCGGAGTCCTGTTAGCCCAGTGCTACAGCCTGGATTCGCACGCTGCTGACCGACATGCTCGATGTTGATTCATGTATGCCTGTCCCTGTAAGTTAGTCCCACTTTGGGTTCACGACTAGTCATGTCGGCCCGGGTTCTCTATCATATGGATGCTAGCGACACTATCATATACGTGAGCCAAAAGGCGCAAATGGTCCCGGTCCATGGTAAGGCCACACCCGTGGGAATACCGTGTGTGAGGCCGCAAAGTGATATGAGGTGTTACTGGCTAGATCAATGTGACTTGGAATCAGGGTCCTGACAGCTTTGGTATCAGAGCCTGACTGCCTGTAGGATTACCAAGCCAAGCTGGTCGAAGTCGTGTCTAGAAATGCTTTAGTTATATAAGGGAATTGATTGTGGATGGGAACGTAAGGCTCTTTTTACTCCTTTACCTTATGCCCTTCTGCTCTGAGTCAACCTCTTCTTTTCTACGGGGGTTAAGAACTAGGCTTCTCTTGTATCTCTCAGGATGACATGTTACTAAACCGTAGTTGCCTAGGATTGTTGACTTCAAGCCTCAGTTCAGTTCCTACTACTTACATATGTTCATAGCTGGCCTCAGAACCTTGAGTTTGTGATGTTGAGTGGCTATGCCACCATTTTTGCAGGTTGTCTCAAATCTTTTTGAGCAATTACAACCGTTATGTTGTTCGAGTCATCCCAGGTCTCTAAATAGTCTGATGCATTTGCAAATCCTTCCTTCCCGTTCCCGGTGTTCCTTTGAGCCAGATTAATCACACTACCCGGTAAGTTGAGGTAATCCATTGCCTCGACATGTATGTTGGAGTTAGTATTATGACCCTAGGTGTCCTCGATAATTTAGCAATGCTTTCGTATCCCCATTGTAATGATTCTGGCCATCATTCTTCAAAGCATCCCGTGATGCCATGTAGTAGTAGGTATTCTACTCCTAGGTTTGAACCCAAGATTCACCCTACTTACCTCATGTTGATAGTGTTTGCTCGTTCCTTTAGGATATTAGTAACCTTTGCGATAGTCCTCGAGGTCCGTGGTATTTCCTTCTTCCAAATACCATGAACCAATATAGCAGAAGTTATTTGAACCAAAAGATCACAATCAGAGTATTCTTGAGGAGTTCTCCATTCATAATTGTGACTCTGCCAGTCCTACCTCTCTGCATGGGTTATCCGGAAGAAACATGTTGAACTTGGTTCGACATACTAATCTATGCATCCACAACTCAGAAAGTTATATGTTCCTCTGAGTTGTCCCCCTTCAGTTATATTCTGACCTTCATCTATCAATTGATAGTCAGGACTAGTTGAGCATTCGTGTTATCGATGCTTATTATTCTTGTGGTCCGTCAAGCCATCCTATTCCAGAATGACTAGGAGAAACAAACTCCAAAACTTCATCCATATCTAGGATTGGGTCAAAACAATTGTATTCTGCAGATCAAAATGCCAATCCAGCTTTTGCTCTGCTCTACCTTGGAGTGTTACCATTTTTATGTCAGGAGTGTCATGAGAATTGCACCACCTCTTATGAATTCTTGACGCAGTAATACTTCTTGCCATCATTGTTCATTCCTCAGTTCCGTGTTATTGAATCGGAATGCCGACAAGTGTACTGTGATGTGCGAAATCAATACTCCTAGCAACTCCGTTGCTTGGTAGTTAATGGAGAATACTCTCATTCTTAGCGTGCTGGTTATTGAATCATCATCCTAAGATTGATCATGCTACCTAGTCCATATTTCTGGGTGCACTCTTCGATCAATGAGTTAGTATTGTGTCAATCCCTCGCTCCCTTGATCATATCGGTGGTTCGTGATTTTCCGAATATCCTCTCTGAAGTATCACCGGGTTGTCCCCTGACCGTTATGTTGAGCTCGCGATCAAGTTGGTTTTCTTATAAACCACCCCTTCTCCAAGAATCTGTGATGGATATCCCTGAGCTAGTTGGTTGAGCTACACAACAACTTGGAGAGTTGGAAGATGAAAGCTCGTCCCGCTTAGTTCATCTCCAAAGGGATATCCTTGTGTTTGTGTGTTTGTTGAAGAAAGATGATATCTTCATCGATTGATCCTCGTGATCAATTGTCGGTGCCATTGTCTTATCCAATCTTTGATTTGTGCATGGGCTATCATCAAATCAAATCAGAACCAGCAATAATCGTAATGTTGTCTTACTCGTGGTTGATCCCTCGAGCATACACCATTACATCTTTTGGTCTGACCAATACTATCACATTGTTCACATAATGGTGGAATTCCAGTGATATGGAAATTACGATGAGTTGTTGTTCAGCCCATTAGCAGCATTTTGTCTCCCCGGTGATTCATGTTGAACATCAACCTAGTGTTGAAAACTTTGTAAGAAATGCCTTCGTGTTCCGTTCATGAAGCTTATGCTTGGATGGAAGAAGTGACTTCCTTGAATTCATGTGCATTTGGTGCAAGCTGCCGCCGTGAGTTCGAGAAAGATTGTTTTTGTTTCCTTTGGAATCATCCTAAGTCAGTTATGCACGTGCGAAGGTATTCTATGGTTTGGTAGATTAATTACCTCCACTCCATATGTATTCCCTAGCACACCAAGCCACTGATTGAATTGCTCAAGGAGAAGAAGTTCCTTCTTAAGAATCATGACTTATGTTAGGACTTCATTATCCTTGATGTTGGTTCCCCACCTGAACTCGACAGTGTTTTATTCTAAGACTACTCTGTGGCCATGCTTGTCTTGGACAACATGTTCACATATGTGTTAGCAGAACCAGCTCATGTTTTGGAGCTTACTACCATAGTCCATTTCCCGAGAATCTCGCAACGCCATCTCGTCGATTTGTGTTGCAAACTTTCATTTTCTTCTAGACTCGATGGGTCTGGATTATCCTGTTACCAACCAGATCTGAATCTCAGACAGATATGATGGTTGGCACTTTTCCAAGATCTATGATGTAGGTCCCCGACAAGGTTGATGTTCTGGCCGACACACCTAGCCAGAAGATCTATCATTGTAGTATATTGATTGAGCTATTTGACCATCTTCTCCATGAGGATTTAGTGTGACCCATTCTTGAAGTTGTTCCTTAGGGATCCTTGTGCTCTCAGTTTCTTCAATGATTCTATAACCATTGGAACGTTGGAAACACTCTCGACTGTTAAGTTCTTCCCTAGTTACCAGAATCATTCCCAACATTTGCATTATGTTCCCAGCTTGCACCTTAGTAGTTGTTGTTCAGGATCATCTTCAAAAGTGGTCCTGCCATGGGTCCTTTCCATTTCTGGTGATAAGCAAAAATCATCCATTGCGTTGTCTTCAACAAGGTAGTCCACATCATCCATTCTGGTCGATATATGCCATTCTTTCGAACCTCCTTGAATGATCGTTTGTGATTGTCTTAGGATGGCATAAAGAGTTTCAATGATCTTTGTATCAAAACTAATTCTTTTTGCCACTTAAGGGAAATGCTCTACAAGTCACCTTTCCCTAAGGTGTTCCGTTATGGAATCATGGCAATTACCTCCTCGCTAATTTGAAACCAGGCACCATCCTACTCCAGCGTGGAATTGTTGCCCACCAATTTGAACCCTTGTCATATATTACCTCCCATCTCTCTCGATGTGTGTTTTGTGTCTCAGCCCAAGAGATGTTTCAACGTCTCACTCCATGAGTTGATCTTGAGTTGCTCGATCTTTGAGAAGATCGTTTCCTGTAGAGCTTCCTTCCGTCATCATCGTGTTGGATGAAGATCTCGAAGACAGAGACGCCAAGAGCAATGTGATGCAATATATCGGTATCTTCGAGAAGGGCAGTTGGATCGAGAAGACTGTGATAGTTTTGTGACCCCTCTGTCTTCTTACTCCATTTCTTGAATCTCGGGACGAGATTCTTGTTTAGTGGGGGTGAGTTGTCACATCCCTAGTTTTGGTATGCTCTGACCTAGCTAGTCACGTGTTGCATCATGTTTAAATTCTTTTGAATTTGAAATGGGGATTGATCAAACCCTAGCACCAGATCAAATCAAATAGGTTCAACATAAAATCATTTTCAATAAACCCAAAATTCCCTTTGAAAATGTTCATGATTTATGATAAAGGTGAAAACCTCTGCCAAAAATGATGAGCATATTTCTTGGACATTTATGGATTTTTGAGTTAAATCATATTGTATTTGAATTGGAGCATTTAATGTCTATAAATATTTTAAATGCTTCAATACTTCTAAAAACAATTGGGGGTTGTTGGAAATAATTCAAATAGTGCCCACAATTTTGGTCAGGATTTTACAAAATGAGTTAGTATTTTTACTAATTCAAAACAAATGAAAATAAATAGAAAAGAGAGACAGAATTAGAAAGAGAGAGAGAGAAGGACTCACCTAGGTCGTCTTACCTGGCAGCCCAACAAACCAGCCCAGCCCACCAGGGGCATCCTTGTCTTCAACCTCTTCCTACTGGCAGAGGCAAGGCCAAGCACGGCGCCACGGCGCGCCACGCCGGCATCTGCCTGCGTGGGTCCTCCTTGTCGCGCCCAGACAGCGCCACGACACCCCCTGACCCCCTCTCACTCCCCCTCTCTCGCTCTGGACCCCCTCTGCCTCCTCTGCTCTCTCTCCCTCGCACGCACCCGAGCGGCCCGTCGGCGCCGACATGCACCACCGCGGCCACCGGCCTCCACACGCCTCTCCGACGCACCAAGAAGCTCCGCAGCTGACCTCTACGCCATCTCCGCCAAGACACGCGAGCGGACGTGCCCTGCAGCGGCTCCCCTGACCTCTTCTTCAACCTTGGTCCGTCGGAGATCCCCTTCGCCGCCCGCTCGCTCCGACGCTTCCCCGAGCCAAACGAGCCGCCCATTCGACTCCTTGTGAGCCCCACCGTCATCTCCCCCTCTCCCCATGGTCGATTTCTCGCTGCAACGCCGATGACCGCGAGTCCCGTATGTCGCCGCCGCACGAGCTCGTCACCGACGAGGCTCCGATGACCCAATGGTCTCGTGCGTGCCTCCGTTGGGTTCGTGAGCTCTCGTAGAACATGTAGGTGCAAACCGCTGGTCCTCCCGCGTGCCGTGTCGTCGATTCCGTCGACACCCGAGCTCCGTCCGCCGCTCACGAGCTCGCCGCCGTTGGTTCCGGCAACCACAGGCCCGGCCACCACCACCGTTCGACGTGCGCCAGCGAGGGCTCTCCAACGAGCCCAAGGACACCTCAAACCGAGCCCTGTGGGCGATTCCCGAGCACCTCCGCCGCGTCTGTCCATGGCCGGCGGCCTAACTCCGACGAAAACGCCAATTAGGACTAACCCAACGACCCCCTGGGTCCATGACAGGTGGGGCCAGCCCCTGTTAAGTTTTGGATTAGTTTAAATCTAAACCTAATCAGCATAGTGACATGGAATGTGGGACCCACAACTCAGGTTTGACCCCGGTCAGCTGTGTTGACCTAATGACGTCATCTTGAAGTGAGCTCTCGTAGAACATGTAGGTGTAAATGGCTGGTCCTCCGGCACGCCGTGTCATCGATTCCATCGACACCCGAGCTCCGGCCGCCGCTCACGAGCTCGCCGTCGTCGGTTCCGGCAACCACAGGCCTGGCCACCACCACCGTTCGACGCGCGCCAGCAAGGGCTCTCCAACGAGCCCAAGCACACCTCGAACCGAGCCCTGTGGGCGATTCCCGAGCACCTCCGCCGCGTCCGTCCATGGCCGACGGCCTAACTTCGGCGAAAACGCCGATTAGGACTAACCCAATGACCCCCTGGGTCCATGACAGGTGGGGCCAGCCCCTGTTAAGTTTTGGATTAGTTTAAATCTAAACCTAATCAGCACAGTGGCATGGAATGTGGGACCCACAACTCAGGTTTGACCCCGGTCAGCTGTGTTGACCTGATGATGTCATCTTGACGTCATGTCGACGCTGTAACTATTTTCTGAAATTTGAATAAATCAGAAAAAGTTTAGAAAATTCCATAAAATAGTTAAAACTTCTAAAAATCATAGAAATTCAATCGTAACTCCGAATAAGATAAATTATATATGAAAAAAGATCAGAAAAATCCAATCTATCCATCTGTACCATTTTCATGCATGTTAGAACAACTTATAGCTACTGTTTAGGACAAATCAAATGAATGGCATTTAAATAACCATATGTGGAGTTTGAATTTGAACCTTGGGTTCAAACCAACTACACTTAATTGTGTTGCTACTTGCATTAGGCCAAATCACATCATATTGCCATGTCATGATCATGCATCATATTGTTGCATTGCATTGATTGTGTTCCCTCTTGTTTGCCGGTGGTTGTTCCCCCTCGGTAGGTGTATGTTTCGGCGATGAGTTCGATGACATCGATGAAGAGCTATATCATCTTCAGAAGTGCCACGCAAGCAAAACCCCCTTGTTCATTCCGATACAATCCCACTCTCTCGCTCTTGCTCTCTTCTACTGCATTAGGACAACAGCAATTCAACTGTTACATGCTGCGGTAGTTGAACCCCTTTCCTCTGCATGACCTGTCATTTCCACAGTAAATAGATGAAACCCAGTAGCATGAGTAGGAGTTGTTTGAGCCCTGATGTGCCTACTCATTCATGCTTATTTGTCATGCCTGCTAATGCTTAGAGTTGAGTCAGGTCTGATTCATCGGGGATGAATTGGAATGTGGTGAGCATGTCCACCCGTTGAGACCTAAGTGTGTGAACACGATTTGGTAAAGGTAGTGGTGAGAGGCCATGTAGGAGTACATTGTGGGTTGTCTCATTGCAGCCATCCTCAGGAACTGAGTTCTGTGTTTGTGATCCATGAACCGTTACTACCACACATTGGGTTCCGGTAACTCGACCCCTCTCGACTTATTAATCAACTCTATCTCTGTCCAGGAGTTGCAACTAGTTTCTGGTGTTTGTAGGTAGTGTTAGTAGTCTACCAAGTGGCACCCAGTACAGGTGGGCTTGGGACAGACTAGGCACAGTGGCCCGGTGTACCAAGTGGCACCCGGATGGTGGGCTTGGGAACCCTATACACATCGCTTGGGGCCATGAGCGACACCTTGGCCGGATCTCCTTGCAGATGGAACCCGAATAGGAGATAAACCTGGACGAGAGACTTGTGTGATTAGTCAGGTCGTGGCCGACACCCTCGCCAGGCTTCCGCTTGAAGGTTGCCGAGATACATGACGTGTACATGGTGATAAGTGGTGAGAGCGTGTGTGAAGAAGTACACCCCTACAGGGTTATCATTATCTATTCGAATAGCCGGATTCCTCGGATATGGAAACTTGGACCCCTGGCATAGTTCATAGACAAGTGAAAGTGGATACTCTAAAATGCGCAAGATAAGCGTGAGTGCAATGGATGGCGTTCTCGTAGGGAGACGGGAGCGGATTCATAGTGGTGTATTGATATGGTGAATATGTGGACTCATGTGCGCCACCTCAAAGAGTTACTTGAAGTCGTAGTTCAGGATGGCCACCGAGTCAGAGCTGGCCTGCTGTAGTTAAACTCCACCAGCCCTTTATTGATACCGATGCATATGTAGTTAGTTCTGATGTAAGTCTTGCTGGGTACTCACGTTTGCTTAATTTATGTATTGCAGAGAGACTTCAGTCTCGCTAGTAGTTCCACGTGTACTTCGACGTTTAGCTTGTTACCTCAGCTACGATCTTGTACCTTGGGAGGGTCTTGTAGATAGTCAGGCTTCTCAGCCTTTTCATTTGTAGATGTCTGTACTCAGACATGTTAAGCTTCCGCATGTGCTTGTTGCTTGTATGCTCTGTATGTTTGGTCATGAGACCCATGTTTGTAATATCTCGCTCCTCAGAGCCTAATGAATTAATACTTTGAGTCGTAGAGTTTTGTTGTGATGCCATGTTGTATTTACACATATCGAGCATATTGTGTGTATGATTGAAATGCTTGGTATGTGTGGGATCCGACAACCTAGTTATTTATCCTTGGTAGCCTCTCTTATAAGGAAATGTAGTCTTGTGCTTCCATGAGCCATAGTAGTCCGCTACAGCCCGGTTCACCGGAGTCCTGCTAGCCCAACACTACTGCTCCGGAACACTTGACTGGCCGGCATGTGATTCACTTCGTTCCTGTGTCTGTCCCTTCGGGGAAATGTCACGC
Source organism: Triticum dicoccoides (assembly GCF_002162155.2). Lineage (NCBI taxonomy): Eukaryota > Viridiplantae > Streptophyta > Magnoliopsida > Poales > Poaceae > Triticum > Triticum dicoccoides. The sequence continues at coordinate 237,589,418 of NC_041386.1, read as the reverse complement.
GGTGACCTCCGGAGTCCTGCCTAGCCTGCTACAGCCCGGTTCACCGAAGTCCTGTTAGCCCAGTGCTGCAGCCTGGATTTGCACGTTGCTGACCGACATGCTCGATGTTGATTCATGTATGCTTGTCCCCGTAAGTTAGTGCCACTTTGGGTTCACGACTAGTCATGTCGGCCCGGGTTCTCTGTCATATGGATGCTAGCGACACTATCATATACATGAGCCAAAAGGCGCAAACGGTCCTGGGCCATGGTAAGGTGACATCTGTGGGAATACCATGCGTGAGGCTGCAAAGTGAAATGAGGTGTTACCGGCTAGATCGATGTGACTTGGAATCGGGGTCCTGACAAGAGTCTACGCAAAAAGTCAACATACCAAGTACCCATCACAATCCCTATCTCTCGCATTACATTATTTGCCATTTGCCTCTCGTTTTCCTCTCCCCCACTTCACCCTTGCCATTTTATTCGCCCTCTCTCTTTATCCTCCCTCTCTATTTGCCTCTTTTGCCCGTTTGCTCTTTATTTGCTTGTGTGTTAGTTTGTTTGCTTGTCGTTATGTCAAGTCCTGTACCTTCTGCCTCTATGTCTGAAATCGGGGAAATTATTATCGATATGGACAATAATAATATCATGAAAAATTCTGATGCTCCTTCTAAAGAACCTACCATCTTTCATACAAAAAAAATTCCGTGTTGGTAGTGGTAATATTATTGGAGAAGGAGTTATTCAAGATTTCTTTACTTGTGCCGGTGCTTTACCTTCTATGGGTAGTTCTATCCTTCACAGAACTAGTAGTCTTGCGGACGCTATTGCCATGCTTGTAGTTGAACTTGAAAGACAATTCATGCACATGCATCCTTCCATACAAAGGATTTTTCTGGAATTTTCTAATATTGAGCATTCTTCTATTAAGTGTGCCGCTACTATCTTTTTGGCTCATGAGTTTAGATTCATAATAAAAGAAGCCAAAGAAATCTTTGTGCATTATAGGGTGGACGCTTGCTGTCCTCCCATAGAGGCTATCCTCTTTGATCAAGAAGAAATAATGCGTTTTCAATCTCTAGACTATGTTGCTTTCAATGAAAATCTTAGAAAAAGGGTTCCTACCAATGTTTTAATTGATAGAATTTCTGAACTTAATGATGATTTGGCTATTCGAAATAATGAACTAGGATATTCTCTTGAATATAGGCTTACAAAGTTCTGTCAAAAGAATGCTTATAATGATGAATTGGTTGTGCATTATGAAGGACCAAAGGAGGAACCTATACCTCCCAAGGTTGATCTTGGGGACTTTTGTCCCGTTAAATTTAGTCCTTTTGATTACTTTTGCTTGCCTCAAAGAAAACTTGCTGCCGAACGTAGAGAATATGAAATGAGTTTTAATAATCTATCTTAGTATTATGGCAATACCTAGATCTATCCTCGCATTTATGCCTAGCTAGGGGCGTTAAACGATAACACTTGTTGGGAGGAAACCCAATTTTATTTTTACTCCTTGCATTTTGCTCCTGTTTAGTAATAAATAAATTATTTAGCCTCTTCTTTGGTTGTGTTTTTTGTGTTTAATTAGTGTTTGTGCCAAGTAGAACCGTTGGGAAGACATGTGGAAAGTCTTGTTGAACTTGCTGTAAAAAACAGAAACTTTAGCGCTCACAAGAACTGCTGTCATTTTTATTTGAAGAGTGATATTTAGTTAATTATTTTTGAAGATGATTAATAGATAAATTCCTCACGTCCAGAAATTTATTTTAGAATTTTTTGGGTTCCAGATCTTGCGCTAGCTACAGATTACTACAGACTGTTCTGTTTTTGATAGATTCTGTTTTTCGTGTGTTGTTTGCTTATTTTAATGAATCTATGGCTAGTAAAATAGTTTATAATCCATAGAGAAGTTGCAATACAGTAGGTTTAACACCAATATAAATAAATAATGAGTTCATTACAGTACCTTGAAGTGGTCTTTTGTTTTCTTTTGCTAACGGAGCTCACGAGTTTTCTACTTTAAGTTTTGTGTTGTGAAGTTTTCAAGTTTTGGGTGAATTCTTTTGATGGATTATGGAACAAGGAGTGGAAAGAGCCTAAGCTTGTTGATGCCCATGGTACCCCCAAGATAATCCAAGGACACCAAAAATTCAAAGCTTGGGGATGCCCCGGAAGGCATCCCCTGTTTCGTCCACTTCCATCGGTAATTTACTTGGAGCTATATTTTTATTCACCAACATGATATGTGTTTTGCTTGGAGCGTCTTGCATTATTTGTGTCTTTGTTTGTTAGTATGCCACAATTATCCTTGCTGTACACACCTTTTTAGAGAGCCATACATGATTTAAAATTTTATAGAATACTCTATGTGCTTCACTTATATCTTTTGAGCTATGTAATTTTGCTCTATGTGCTTCACTTAGATCTTTTAGAGCACGGTGGTGGATTTGTTTTAAAGAAACTATTGATCTCTCATGCTTCACTTAAATTATTTTGAGAGTCTCTTAATATCATGGTAATTTGCTTAATAATAATATGCTTGGTATTCAAGATTTGTGAAACTTTCTTTTGAGTGTGTTGAATACTATGAAAAGTTGGATGCTTGATAATTGTTTTGAGTTATGGAGGTGATAATATTAAAGTCATGCTAGTTTAGTAGTTGTGAATTTAAAGAATACTTGTGTTAAAGTTTGTGATTCCCATAGTATGCACGTATGGTGAACCGTTATGTGATGAAGTCGGAGCATGATTTATTTATTGATTGTCTTCCTTATGAGTGGCGGTCGGGGACGAGCGATGGTCTTTTCCTACCAATCTATCCCCCTAGGAGCATGCGCGTAATACTTTGCTTTGATAACTTCTAGATTTTTTCAATAAGTATATGAGTTCTTTATGACTAATGTTGAGTCCATGGATTATACGCACTCTCACCCTTCCACCTTTGCTAGCCTCTCTAATACCGCGCACTTTTCGCCGGTATCATACACCTACCATATACCTTCCTCAAAACAGCCACCATACCTACTTATTATGGCATTTCCATAGCCATTCTGAGATATATTGCCAGGAAAATTTCCACCGTTCCGTTTATTATGACACACTCCATCATTGTCATATTGCATATCCCGGTACACCGCCGGAGGCATTCACATAGAGTCATATTTTGTTCTAAGTATCGAGTTGTAATTGTTGAGTTGTAAGAAAAATAAAAGTGTGATGATCATCATTATTAGAGCATTGTCCCAGTGAGGAAAGAATGACGGAGACTATGATTCCCCCACAAGTCGGGATGAGACTCCGGACAAAAAATATAAAAAATATAAAAAAGAGGCCAAAGAAGCCCAAATAAAAAGAGGCCATATAAAAAAAAGAGAAAAGGCCCAAATAAAAAAATGAGAGAAAAAGAGAGAAGGGACAATGTTACTATCCTTTTACCACACTTGTGCTTCAAAGTAGCACCATGATCTTCATAGTAGAGAGTCTCTCATGTTATCACTTTCATATACTAGTGGGAATCTTTCATTATAGAACTTGGCTTGTATATTCCAATGATGGGCTTCCTCAAATTGCCCTAGGTCTTCATGAGCAAGCAAGTTGGATGCACACCACTTAGTTTCTTTTTGAGCTTTCATATACTTATAGCTCTAGTGCATCCGTTGCATGGCAATCCATACTCACTCACATTGATATCTATTGATGGGCATCTCCATAGCCCGTTGATACGCCTAGTTGATGTGAGACTATCTTCTCCTTTTTGTCTTCTCCACAACCACCACTCTATTCCACCTATAGTGCTATATCCATGGCTCACGCTCATGTATTGCGTGAAGATTGAAAAAGTTTTCAAAAAGTTAGAGTATGAAACAATTGCTTGGCTTGTCATCGAGGTTGTGCATGATTTAAATATTTTGTGTGGTGAATATAGAGCATAGCCAGACTATATGATTTTGTAGGGATAACTTTCTTTGGCCATGTTATTTTGAGAAGACATAATTGCTTTGTTAGTATGCTTGAAGTATTATTATTTTTATGTCAATATAAACTTTTGTCTTGAATCTTTCAAATCTGAATATTCATATCACAATTAAGAAGATTTGCATTGAAATTATGACAAGTAGCACTCCGCATCAAAAATTCTCTTTTTACCATTTACATACTCGAGGACGAGCAGGAATTAAGCTTGGGGATGCCTGATACGTCTCCAACGTATCTATAATTTTTGATTGCTCCATGCTATATTATCTACTGTTTTGGACTATATTGGGCTTTATTTTCCACTTCTATATTATTTTTGGGACTAACCTATTAACCAGAGGCCCAGCCCAGAATTGTAGTTTTTTGCCTATTTCAGTGTTTCGGAGAAACAGAATATCAAACGGAGTCCAAACGGAATAAAACCTTCGGGAACGTGATTTTCTCACCGAACGTGATCCAGGAGACTTGGACCCTACTCCAAGGAGTCAAAGAGGAGGTCACGAGGGTGGGGGGGCGCCCCCTAGGGCGTGCCCCCTGCCTCGTGGGCCCCTCGGTGCTCCATCGATGTACTTCTTCCTCCTATATATACATACGTACTCCCAAACGATTAGAACAGGAGCCAAAAACCTAATTCCACCGCCGCAACTTTTTGTATCCACGAGATCCCATCTTGGGGCCTGTTCCGGAGCTCCGCCGGAGAGGGTCGTCATCACGGATGGCTTCTACATCATCATAGCCTCTCCGATGAAGTGTGAGTAGTTTACCTCAGACCTTCGGGTCCATAGTTAGTAGCTAGATGGCTTGTTCTCTCTCTTTGAATCTCAATACAAAGTTCTCCCCCTCTCTTGTGGAGATCTATTCGATGTAATCTTATTTTTGCGATGTGTTTGTTGAGACCGATGAATTGTGGGTTTACGATCAAGTCTATCTATGAATAATATTTGAATCTTCTCTGAATTCTTTTATGTATGATTCGTTATCTTTGCAAGTCTCTTCGAATTATCCATTTGGTTTGGCCAACTAGATTGGTAGTTCTTGCCATGGGAGAAGTGCTTAACTTTGGGTTCGATCTTGCGGTGTCCTTTCCCAGTGACAGAAGGGGCAGCAAGGCACGTATTGCATCGTTGCCATCGAGGATAACAAGATGGGGTTTTTCATATTGCATGAATTTATCTCTCTACATCATGTCATCTTGCTTAAGGCGTTACTCTGTTTTTAACTTAATACTCTAGATGCATGCTGGATAGCGGTCGATGAGTGGAGTAATAGTAGTAGATGGAGAATCGTTTCAGTCTACTTGTCACGGACGTGATGCCTATATACATGATCATGCCTAGATATTCTCATAACTATGCTCAATTCTGTCAATTGCTCAACAGTAATTTGTTCACCCACCGTAGAATACTTATGCTCTTGAGAGAAGCCACTAGTGAAACCTATGGCCCCCGGGTCTATTCTCATCATATCAATCTCCATCACTTTAATCTTGCTTTGCTTCTTTACTTTGCCTTTACTTTTTACTTTGCATCTTTATACCAAAAATACCAAAAATATTATATCTATCAGATCTCACTCTCGTAAGTGATCGTGAAGGGATTGACAACCCCTAATCGCGTTGGTTGCGAGTAGCTATCGTTTTGTGCAGGTATGAGGGACTTGAGCGTGGCCTCCTACTAGATTGATACCTTGGTTCTCAAAACTGAGGGAAATACTTACGCTACTCTGCTGCATCGTCCCTTCCTCTTCGGGGAAAACCAACGCAAGCTCAAGACGTAGCAGCGCCTAAACGGTGAGCAGAGCGCACCGCGGCCTCCTAAACAGCAAGCAAGCACATGCATAATTATTGCATATAGCAGTTGAACATAGCAGGGAATAGCCGTCCAACAATATTATTTTTGATGACATGCATTAATATATTCGTATTTAAATTTGAGGTCAAATTTTGGTAATACTAAATACGAAGGGGTTCAATAAAGCACAACGGAGGTATAGTACCTATACCAACACAGACGCCCAATGCAGAAACTAATAAACGACGAGCAGAGCGCACTGCGGCCGCCTGAACGATGAGCAACCACACCTCCATATTGCAATTCTGGTTAACCTTCTCGCACCGCGTGGGAGGCGCGACAACCCATCCATCAGACATGATGGTGATATCTGGACCATGTGTGATAGTGGGCAGATACGTACACGTCCGAAAATTTTGGCCCATGTACGCCATCTTGGAACCGTTTCGGGCTTCGAGCCTGGAACCATCAATAAAATTTGAGCTTGTTTCTCATTACATTCCAGATTACCACGCTATAAGTAATTGCAAATTTGTTCACACCAATCAAATCTAAATGACCCACTCGAAAATTACTTCACAATTACCAAAAACACAATCCTTCTTTGCCATGACCGATAGGAGGAGTTTCGGGTCGACATATAACCAGGGAGCAAAGACCAAGGCCACAAAGCACTAGAGAGGTTCTGTCGCTATGCGGCAGCCGCAACAACGAAGTCCTGGCACGCTGCAGAGCCCTTAAACGAGCCCTCACCGGCACACAAGGGCTCTCACAAGCACACACACCACTTAGGCGATCGCGGCGAGCTGGTGGTGCTGAAGTCCTTGGCCAGCGACGACGACATTCTTGTTGGGCTAATTAAGCAGCAGGAGCTGGTCAACAGCTTGATGAAGCTGCTCGAGATTAGCGGTACCTCGGTTGAGAAGGTGACCGGCCTCGTCGAGCAACTCATGGGTGACAATGCAAAGCTCCTCAAGGCGCTCACCAAGACAGAGGAGGAGTCCGCTGGTTGGAAGAAGCTGCATCAGCAGAGCAGTGCCTCGGGGATGACGCTGCAAGCGATTGTCGAGGAACTAATGAGTGACTTGAGGAATCTTTGGATCGAGTGCGAGCTGGAGGTGGAGGAATTCATGGCTGCTGTCAAGCAAAGTCGTGAGGAATTGATTGGAGGATCTCGTCGCCCGATGATCCGGCGAGGAGTAGAGACAGTATCGACCCAGATTGTTGTCTGCAATTTCCTTCTTCTCTTGCCCCGTGTCTTCCAGACGTTGCTGCATGTGGCATTTTAAATTATCCGGAATAGATAAGACAATTATTATCCACGCCATTGTAAATTTGTCGTCGTATTATCCGTTACCATTTTATTTGTCTTTGTATTATTCATTGCCGCATGTGGCAATTTAAATTATACAGAATATGAGTTGAGAACACGAACAAAGCAAATGCTAATATTGAGCAGGGCCATGGGATCACAAGCAAACACCCTCTGTCCAGGTTCCTTAATTAACCACATGTTAAACAGTGCTGGGCCGCCATTAATGCAGAGGTTGTGAGCGAGGTGGGCGGCTGGTGGACGGAGGTCAAAGAGCTCGCTTCCCGGTGATCATGCATGGTGGACTGCTACCATGTGTCCCATCAAGCCTGTGCAGTGAACAGGTCGCACGCGTCCCGTCGAGCTTACGTGATGGACTGCTCGCATGAGTCTCGTTGAGCCTGCACGGCGGACTTCTCGCGATCGTCCCGTCTAATCAACCAGCTGCATGCACGCCACCGACTATGGTTAAATTTTGGCACAAAATACAAAGATGACCAATGAACGAGGACGAACGTAATACTCTCTCATAAGAAAAGAGGGACACATGGCCGCACTAAAATGGTTATGGGAACACACACGGTTCATATAATACAACCATTTGCATTATTAACGTGTCAGCTATTTGTTTCGAAAGGCCTTCGTTGGCTATTAATGTGTGCGCCTTGTCTCAAACTGGACAATTTTTTTACCATGACATATATGCGCCATGTCATGAAACCATGCCAAGTTTCAAGATTTTTGGGTGAGTTTTGGATTTGCTGGGATTTAAAAATCGAGATTCTAAATGTTTCTGGACGACAAGACTTTTGTACTTCATTCCAATTGCTTCAATGAGACTTAAACATGCACCCAAGGACACATGTACGATTTCCCACCCATTTTGCTTCACTAGAGCATGTGCTTGTAGTTCAAATTTGAATTATGGACGTTAAATGCATAGAAGACACTATTAGTATATAAAATAGCCAAACGAACCCTGGATGGTTTCAAATTTCAGCACGACACTCCTGTTATTCTATGTTGCCTGGAGAAAAAAATACAAGGCGAGAAGTGGCGGCGATTATCGTTTCGCCCACTAGAGGGGGATGTTTCCCTACCAGAATCATGAGGGTTGCGAGAAGCTCCAGTTTGTAAGAGGCTTGTAATAAAGCTTCGCCCAAATTGAACAATATTTTACCATGATATATACGTGCCATGTCGTGACACCATGCCAAGTTTCATGATTTTTTGGTGGGTTTTGGATTTACGTAGATTTAAAAACCGAGATTCGCAATGTTTGAGGCCAAGCCAGGATGCTGAGATGGTTGAATTCATTCCTATTCCTATTCCTTGCATGGGACCTAAAAATGCACCCAAGGATAGATGTAGGATTTTTCTAGCCATTTTGGTGCACTCGAGCATGTATTTGTAGTTCAGATTTGAATTATGGACATTAAATGCCTAGAAAACTCAATTAATGTATTAAAATGTCAAACGAACCCTGAATAATTTCAAAGTTCAACACAAACCTCCCGCTATTCCATGTTGCTTGTAGAAGAAAATACAAGCCGGGAAGAGAGAGCGATTATCATTTCACCAACAAGGGGGACATGTTTCCCTATCAAAACCACGAGGGTTCTTGCGAAAGGCTCCGGTCGGTAAGAGGTTTGTAATAAAGCTTGGCCCAAATTGGACAGTTTTTTACCATGACATATATGTGCCATGTCATGACACCATGCCAACTTTCATGATTTTCTGGCGAGTTTTGGGTTTATGGGGATTTAAAAACCAAGATTCCCAATGTTTGAGGACGAGCCAGGACGTCGAGACGGTTGTAATTCATTCGCATTCCTTGCATGGGACCTAAAAATGCACCCAAGGACACATGTATGATTTTTTCTCGCCATTTTGGTGCACTTGATCATGTATTTGTAGTTTAGATTTGAATTATGGACATTAAATTCCTAGGGAACTCAATTAATGTATAAAAAGGCCAAACGAACCCTGAATAATAAAAAATTTCAGCACGGATATCCTATCGTTCCATGTTGCGTGTAGAAAAAAATACAAGGCAAGAAGAGGCAACGATTATTGTTTTGCCCACAAGGGGGACACGTTTCCCTATTGGAACCACGAGGCTTCTTGAGAGAAGCTTCGATTTGTAAGAGGCTTGTAATAAAACTTTCCCCAAAATGGAGAATTTTTTCCATGACATATATGTGCCATGTCATGACACCATGCCAAGTTTCATGATTTTTGGGTGAGTTTTGGATTTACAGGGATTTAAAAACCAAGATTCTCAATGTCTGAGGCCGAGCCAGGCGCCGAGACGGTTGTAATTCATTCCCATTCTTTGCATGGGACCTAAACATGCATCCAAGGACACATGTATGATTTTATCCATTTTGGTGCACTAATTTGAATTACACACATTAAATTAATGCTTATAAAACATAATTATAATGCATAAAAAGGACAAACTAAAAGTGCTTTATATCGACTAGAGGGGGGGGTGAATAATCGATTTTTATGAATTCGTCACTGAGGAAATTCAAAGTGAGGAATTTCCTAAGCAACGAACTACAAGCAGCGGAATAAGTACTTAGCTGCATGCATAACAAAGCAGTAGCATGATGAAATGAAACATACACAGAGCACGGGTAGCATGAAAACAGGATAAGCAGGCTGAAGATAAGATGACTGAAGAATTAGGATTGAGGAAATTGATAAAGTCTTCAGTCAAAGTCTTCAAACAGTAACTATCAAGTTCATCAACACATGACTGAGGAAATGAAAGGGTTGAGGAAATAAAATCACTAACTCAATGAAGACAGTGATTTGCTAGACTAGTTCTAACTGCTGTGATAGTTGTACGTCTGGTTGGAGCGGCTAGGTATTTAATCCCGAGGACACACAGTCCCGGACACACAGTCCTCACCGTATTCTCCTTGAGCTAAAGTCACACAGACCTCACCCAATCACTCGTGGTAAGTCTTCAGGTAACTTCCAAACCTTGACAGACTCAGTCACTCGGTGATACGTCCATTTTGCATCATGTTTTCATACTGTTATTTATGATGTTTTTATGCATAATAATGCTTTTTGGAGTAACACTACTAGGGAAAATCTTATACACAAAATCTTACCAGCAACGCGGTTTAAAAACAGACACTACTGCTACTTACTAGTAGCGCTCTGAATAAAACCGCGCTACTAATAACCCAATAGCAGTAGCGCGCTATGTGAAAAGAGCGCTGCTACTACAATTGCCAGGGCGTTGCCTCCAGACTAGGTATAGTAGTAGCGCCCTTTCCAAAGACGCGCTACTGCTAATGTACTTAGTAGTAGCCCGTTTTGCCAACACAGGCTGCTGCTAAGTATCATCCCCTCTTGCAACTAAGTTTAGATTCTACACAAAAAGATTATTCATGACCAATGTATTTTGATGTTTATTTTTACATGCTTAGCCTTAGCAGTAGCGCGTTATAGTACAAAGCGCTATTGCTATAGAGTTTAGTAGTAGCGCTTTCCCCTAAAGAGCGCTACTGCTAAAGCCATCATATCTTCTGCACCCGCCCCTCACTCTCCCCTCGCAACTCCCTCCTCCATCCCCTCCCTCACCCCGTCGTCCGCTGCCGCTGCAGTGCTGCCAGCTACTGCCGCCGTCGCCCCCTCCGTCGTACATCCTCTCCCTCCTCCATCCCGCCACCGTCGCCCCCTCCCTCCGTAGCTCCCTCCTCCATCTCCCTCCATCCCGCCACCGTCGCCCCCTCCCTCCCTAGCTCCCTCCTCCATCTCCCTTC
>NC_041386.1:237574029-237578091 GCF_002162155.2 Triticum dicoccoides | reverse complement strand
CCTCCTTCCCCGCCTCCTCCCTCCTTCCTCCCCCTCCTCCATCCCTCCTTCCTACCCCTCCTTCCTCCCTTCCTTGTCTCTGTTCCTGTAGAATGTAGGTAAAATAAATGCAGATTTTAGAATGTAGACATTGTAGAATGTAGGTTTTTTAATAGAATATTTTTTTGACTATTTTAGGTGGTTTGAATAGAATGTAGGTAATTTAAATGTAGACATTGTAGAATATAGATATATAGATAGATGGATGGATAGATGTTAGGGCTAGAACTACGGTATAGATAGGTAGAATGTGGGTGCTTAATATAACTAGTTTATTTATAGTAAGTGATTAATATAACTAGTTTATTTATAGTAAGTGCTTAATAGAATTAGTTTATTTATAGTAAGTGCTTAATAGAACTAGTTTATTTAGTAAGTAGTTAATAGAACTAGTTTATCACTTTGTGATCAAAGAATGCTATATGAGATTTGATTATCTAAAATTTTACTCGATGGAATATGCAGGCTTTGTACAGTCGTATCTCCTAGGAGTGATCTTCATCCAAGCTACCTCTACTTCCTCTACACCCGAGTCGGTGAGCTAAAAGTCCACCTCCTCTTTATCCACTCCTCGGTGTGTTGAATAGAGTAGAACTAGGGTATTTAGTCAGTGTGCTCATGTGCGAATGCTTATGATAATTGATCCGGATGGAATTTCAAGTTTAAGCGTCATTGTATGTGTATGAACATCTTTGTATCGCTGGGAAAAATCTGAGTGGCCTATGTTTTGCCGGACTGTTGATTCATTTCTGTTCCGGCAAATTTCAAGCGCTCGATATGTCCTATTTTAGCAAAGGTCATGCTGGATTTTTTCATGAATTTAAGCATGACTTGTGCTAGAATATGTAGAAAATATCGAGTGCTCCGGATTTGTGTGTTGAGTTTCCTGGTAGTTGCTTTCGATCGATTTTCAATTAATATTTCAACTGGAATGTCTGACGACGAAAAGGATTTCGGTATGTGCGAATACTGTGAAGACGAGCGTGGCCTGTGCGACAGACATTTCCTAGTTGATGATAGATACTTCAGCATCAAGCTGGACAAGAACTTCGAAGTGGATACAGTAAGTCACAATGACAAGTCCTTTTTCGTAATTAAGCATGATTTCTACTTCTTTTGCTTCAACTTATAATTTTAATTTTTTACTATTCTACTAGCGTATCCCCTGCCATGCAAGAATTTTTTTCTTGGATAAGATTGGTTTCAGCCCTATGGAAACTATGGAGGTAAAGGGAGTTCACTTGAAGACCGAGCATGGTTATACTTTCGATGTAAAATTATACAATGTAGACACCTACACGTATTTTGAATGCAAAACTTGGAGAGCACTATGCAAGGCTTATGCATTTGAGCCTGATATGCTTAGCACCTTTGATATTTGTCCGGAAGATAATATTGAAGGAAATATCGACAATTGGGTCGATGTGCAGACGCCTCCAGTTCTACCATTATGTGAGTTTCTCAACCATATTTATGTCTTGGATATTTTTTTATTCAAAAATAGTTGACAAGTAATGTTGTAGGGTAGAACCCTAATCGGCCGATCTTTCACGAAAGGAGCGGATCCCACAAAGAACACGAGGGGAAACACGAGAAAATCACTAAATCAGCAAGAAATAGTCACACATATGCTAGATCCTCGAGTACATAAGAGATCACACGATCCACAGACAACTAATGACGATACAAAGGTAGCCGGTCTTCTCCGTGAGGAGGTCTTGAGGTTATTCCCATAAAGGGTCTTGAATCCAAAGGGATCTTCTCCGAAGAGGGGCCGCGGTATCTCTCGTGGAGTAGACCCGATGTGGATGAGCAATGCTCTATATCTAATATGAGCTAAACCAATGCTGACCCTAAAACGTAGGTAGGAGAAGAGTATATATAGCCTAGGTGGGCGAAGGGGTACACGGGCCTCGGGCCCTTACACTGTGCACAGACAGGGGAGGCCGGATGTCCGGGCGTCGGGCCGGATGTCCCGGCGTTCGCGGAAGGCCGGATGTCCGGGCTGGAGGGGCTGGATGTCCGGGTTGGAGGGGCCGGATGTCCGGGCTGGCGGGGGTCCTCTTATGTTCTCTGTTGCAGCTTGTCCGGATATCCGGGCGTGAGGACGGATTTACGGGCCAGGGCCGGATCTCTGGGCTGGGGCCGGATGTCCGGGGCCTGTAGATGCTCAGCAGCTGGAATGCTGCTGTAGTTGAAGTCTTCAGCGGCCGGATGTCTGGGCTTAGGGCCGGATGTCCGGGACCTAGAGCTGTCTTCTTTTCCTTCCGGCGTTCCTCTTTATCCGTGGGCTTGGCGGCTTGTCCATCTTCACGTGCATCTTCGAGAGGGTCCTCTTGGTATCTAATCATGCACAACATCTCGGACTTAGGTAGTAGCCATGTCTCGAGGGGATCATATGCAATGTCACTAAGGGGAGAAGTCACCTTGGTCTCGAGAGCTCTAGCTCTAGCTCTAGTCATAGGTCCTCTTGGCACTTCGTGAGACGATGGTAGGTCCACGGGGATGACCATAGTATGCTCCGCATCATCTCCCCTCCCTTGGGGAAGATCCGAACTCGGATCGAAATCCTCATCACCATGGTAGGGCGAGAGATCCTTGACATTGAAGATGTCGCTCATGGAGTACTTGTCGCATGGGAGGTCGATCTTGTAGGCGTTGTTGTTGTAGCGTTCAAGCACCTTGAAGGGTCTGTCCGCTTGTGGTCGAAGTTTGTACTTGCATTCGTGGGGGAAGCGGTCCTTGGAAGGTGTAGCCACACAATATCTCCAATGTTGAATACCATGGGGGTGCTTGTTGATGTTGCGCTTGGTTGCAAGTCATTGTACTTGGCGCTCGATGGTGTGCCTTGTATGTTCATGCACCTTCTTGAGATGGTTCACACATGCACTTGCGTCCATATTGATGTGCTCTTGTAGTGGTAGAGTTAGAATGTCCAATGGGGACAAAGGGTTGAATCCGTAGATGTAACACCCTCAATGCGGCTATATCTCCCACGTGTCGAAGCACGACTTAGAGGCATAACCGCATTGAAAGCAATGTCGCAAGTGAGGTAATCTTCACACAACCCATGTAATACATAAGGGAAAGAGATACATAGTTGGCTTACAATCGCCACTTCACACAATACATGAATAAAGCATTACAACATCCAGATATAATCAAGGTCCGACTACGGAACCATAAAAGAAGACTACCCCAAAAGCTACACAGATCCCCGATCATCCCGACCGGGCTCCACTACTGATCAACTGGAAACGGAAAACAACACAACGAACAAAGTCTTCATCGAGCTCCTCCTTGAGCTTGGTTGCGTCATTGCATGGTTCAACGGCACCTGCAAGCTGGTTTTGGAAGTATCTGTGAGTCATGGGGACTCAGCAATCTCACACCCTCGCGATCAAGACTATTTAAGCTTATGGGTAAGGTAAAGGTATGAGGTGGAGCTGCAGCAAGTGACTAGCATATATGGTGGCTAACATACGCAAATGAGAGCGAGAAGAGAGAGAAAAGGCACGGTCGAACAACTATGATCAATAAGTGATCCTAGAACAACTTACGTCAAACATTACTCCAACACCGTGTTCACTTCCCGGACCCCGCCGAGAAAAGACCATCACGGCAACACACGCGGTTGCTGTATTTTAATTAAGGTCAACTTCAGGTTTTCTACAACCAAACATTAACAAATTCCCATCTGCCCATAACCACGGGCACGGCTTTCGAAAGTTTAAATCCTTGCAGGGGTGTCCCAACTTAGCCCACCAGAAGCTCTCACGGTCAGCGAAGGATATTCCTTCTCCCAAGACAATCCGATCAGGCTCGGCATCCAGGTTACAAGACATCCTCGACAATGGTAAAACAAGTCCAGCAACACTGCCGGAATGTGCCGACAAATCCCGATAGGAGCTGCACATATCTCGTTCTCAGGGCACACTCAGATGAGACTAGCTACGAGTAAAACCAACCCTCATGTTTCCCCGAGGTGGCCCCGCAGGCAGCTCGGTTCGGACCAACACTTAG
>NC_041386.1:237492871-237573564 GCF_002162155.2 Triticum dicoccoides | reverse complement strand
CCTTGAGTCTGCAGAACCCAAGGGAAGGTGGTAGGTTGTTAGTGCAAATGGTAAAACCAAGGTTGGGCATTGTTGGAGGAGTTTTATTCAAGGCGAACTATCAAGGGGTTCCCATTATAACCCAACCACATAAGGAACGCAAAATCCGGGAACATAACACCGATATGACGGAAACTAGGGCGGCAACAGTGGAACAAAACACCAGGCATAAGGCCGAGCCTTCCACCCTTTACCAAGTATATAGATGCATTAATTAAATAAGAGATATTGTGATATCCCAACAAAATATCCATGTTCCAACATGGAACAAACTCCAATCTTCACCTGCAACTAACAATGCTATAAGAGGGGCTGAGCAAAGCGGTAACATAGCCAAATAATGGTTTGCTAGGACAAGGTGGGTTAGAGGCTTGGTTCAACAATATAGGAGGCATGATAAGCAAGTTGTAGGTATCGCGGCATAGGCATAGCAAAATAGCGAGCAACTTGCAAGCAAAGATAGAAGTGATTTCGAGGGTTTGGTCATCTTGCCTGAAATCCCGCAAGGAAGAAGAACGAGTCCATGGAGAAGACAAACGGACGTAGTCGAACGGGTCCTCACAAACGCGACGTTAACGGAACCAACCCGAAGAAGCAACACCGGAAAGAAGCAAACAACATAGTAAACAACCACCACATAGACATGGCATGATGCACAAACAAGTATGATGCATTTCCGGTTTAAAGAGGCATGGCATGGCAAAGTGCACAAGCAATCCTACAAATTAAGTGGAGCTCAATATGCAACTCCGTTGCATATTGACGAAACACCACATGACTTATTTAGTTCACTCTCGGTTAGGTACTCAACAATATTAAATGTTGGTTAACATGGCAAGATGTGAAGCATAACAAAACTATATCATCTAAACAATTTAAATGGGGCCGGATATAACAAATAACAAATCCGGTAAATCCCCATATGCATTTAGTAATTAATTGCAACAACAATTTAAACATTTTAATTGTTGTAATCGTGATGCGGATGACATGAACAAGTTTATGAAATTTTTATTAAAAGTTGACAAGAGCATTATGAAGCATTTGTCACCATGGTGGAAAGAAAAGGGGTGCCACGGCAACAATAACGGTAGCGGTGCCATGGCAACGTTCCGGTTCCGGTACTTGATTGAGATGCCGGGGCAAAAAAAGGAAGTGTGACGAGAGCGTGTCATACAGGATGATGGGGCACTCCCGGATACCGGGTGTCCCATGAGTCGACGATGGTGATAAGGCAACAGAGGGGCAACAAGCACCGACAATTCGATCACGAAGCAAGCATGAGCATCTCATACATCACACATGCATTAGTTCATGGGCGGCCGTCTCGGCGGTTATACCTTTCGGAGCGTGCATAGGGGACGGTTATCGTTCATAGAGGGAAGTAGGCGTTCTCGCGACGACGGTAGTGGAAGTAGTCGATCTCGCATGCTCTAGGGTCGACGGTAGAGGTTCTTGCGATCTCGACGACGGTAGTGGTACATGTTTATCGGTAGTCGAACATGACGATCCAGAGAGGTTACTTGGCAACATGCGCGTCGTCGGTAGTTGTACACAAACGTTGTCGAACTTGACGGGTTCGCGGTCTCCGGACGTAGTGGTGCACGTTCACGGAGTAGGTCGTACACGTCGTCAGTAGATGTTCACTTGACGGCCTTCAACGGTGGTAGTTGTTCTCGTTTCGTCATGGAAGTAGTTGCACATCTCATAGCGGTACTTGACGATTTCAGAGACGGCGAAAGACGAACTTGGCGGTCCTCCTCGTCCTGGTACTTGGCGTTATTTCCGGTTCGGTGATCGTTTTAGGCGTCGGGCGTCGTGGAGGAACTTGACGTTCTTAGCGATTCCAAAGACGGCGGTAGTGGAAGTAGTGGTTCCTGTTCCATAGTCGAACTTGTCAAATCCGAACTCTTCGAGGGTCGTCGTGGTACTTGACGATATCCAGGACAATCTTGTGACTTGCCAATCTTCGTCGGGGCACTTCGTCTCGGGTTTTGGCGACGGTAGCGGAACTTGCATCGGTCGAAGAGGAACTTGGCGTATCCACGCATTGGGGTACTTGGCAATCGACGGATGTCATGGTACTTGTCGGTCTGGGTCTTGGCATAACCGGTGCACACAAACATTCCCACTCGGGCTTCACGGAGGCATCGGTTCAAGCTGCACCTGCTCGGGAGGAGGCACTACAAGCGTGCAACAGCTAAAGAGCCCCCGGTCTTGGTGTCCAGCGGCAGCAACACGGACGGCCGGACGGATGCAGGGAGCAGAAGGGGAGGCCGCAGAGACGAGGTGGAGGAGCTGCAGGTGGGGCGGACGGCATGGAGCGGCGACCTGCTGCTGGTCGCTAGCGCGGGCGAGACAAGGGGCGGCCGAGCGCCATGGCTGAGGGAGCAGAGAAGGGGGCGAAGTAGAGGATGAGGCTGGCGAGGGAGTTCCTGGACCCACTGCGGGAGGCGAGGCGCTGAGGGCGCGGCATGGCTGTCGTGGAAGACCGGTGCAGAGGCGAAGGAAAGGCTCCGACAAGGGGATGTCGAGGGCGAGCCGGGTCAAGGGTGGCGAGCTCACGGGACCGCAGGGGTTAGGTTTGAGGGGGTTCTCACTCCTCTCCTCTCCTGCGGGTGGCTACACGAGCGATGGAGAGGGAGAGAACGAGAGGAGGGAGTGGCAGCGCAAGGGGCTTGCGAGGGAGAGGACGAGGGGATCGAGGGATCGAGCAGCGCTTGGTCTGGCAGCGCTGGGAAGAAATCGAGGGAGAGGGAGATCATGAGGAGATGGGGGTCGGGCCAGGGAGAGGTTTAGAGTTATTAGGTTGGTAAGATGGGCCGCAAGATGGGCCTTAGAGATCGGTTGGGCTGGCTCTCTTCTCTCGACCTCTAATACTCTTTTAACAGAAAAAACAATTAGAAAGAAGAAAAATAAAGAGAGGATTAGGGAAAAAATGAGCAAGCAGATAATTTTTCCTGGACTCATAAAAATGAGTTGTTCCGAGAAAAACAGAAAAGGCCAAGATTGAAGGATGTAAATTTGAACTCATTTGAATTTAATTCAAATGGGTTTGAACTAGAACTTGGATTTAGCAGTGCCCAAAAATGTTCGGATTTTTGGTGGAGCTCCGGAAAATGATGAAAGAACAAATGGCAAGGTTAGAGAGTCAACACTTGAAGAAGAAAAGGCCAAGGGATTTAATATGAAAGTGTGTTAAGGTTAATTCCAAATAAATGGAATATTTTATATAGCTCCCTAAACATATTGGGAGATATGTTATAAAGAGAATTTCACCATGTGAATATCCCTCGATTTAAATGGACCGAAGATCCATCCGATTTTATTAGGTTGAGTTAAGAAAAAGAAATGACATGATGGCATGATGACATGATGCAATGCACATGATGCAAACACGAATGCAATGAACCAAACAAATCCCATGACGGAACCCGGAAACTCTGGAAGGCAGCTGAAGCTCCGGTCTTGGGGCGTTACAGTAGACTACCTCGAAGGGGGACTTGCCGATTGTTGAGTGTCTTGCGCGGTTGTAGGCGAACTCGGCAATAGGTAGACACTCTTCCCACTCCTTGATGTTCTTCTTGATAAGCACTCGAAGTAGAGAGGCGAGTGTGCGGTTGGTCACCTCCGTTTGGCCGTCGGTTTGAGGATGGTAAGCCGTGGAGAAGAGTAGCTTTATTCCGAGCTTGGCGCATAGGGTCTTCCAAAAGTAGCTTAGGAACTTGACGTTGCGGTCCAAGACAATCGTCTTTGGCACTCCATGGAGACGTAATATTTCCCTACAAAAGAGATTGGCAACATGTGAAGCATTGTCTATCTTGTTGCAAGGAATGAAATGTGCCATCTTAGAGAAACGGTCCACAACAACAAATACCGAATCCTTGCCATTTTGAGCTCTAGGCAATCCAAGTACAAAATCCATGCTAATGTCTTCCCATGGTTTGTATGGAATTGGTAGAGGCATGTAAAGGCCATGGGATTGAGCTTTAGACTTAGCTTTGCGACATGTAGAGCATCGTTTGGTGAAGCGGTTGACGTCGCGAAACATCTTGGGCCAATAATAGTTCTTGGAGAGCGTAGCGAAAGTCTTGTCACGTCCAAAATGTCCCATTAGTCCACCTCCATGAGATTCCTGCAAAAGCAACAAACGAAGAGAAGACTCGGGGATACAAAGCTTGTTAGCTCTCATAAGATATCCATTTTTGGTGCAATAGTGTTCCCAAAAGGTATGCTTCAAACATTTGGCATAAGGAATAGCAAAAGTAGGATCATGCTCATACAAGTCTTTTATATGCTCAAAGCCAATGACATCCAATTCAAGTTGAGTAACAAGCATGCATATGTGGGAAAGGGCATCTGCCACAATATTTTCCTTACCTTTAATGTACTTGATGACATAAGGAAAAGACTCTATGAATTCACTCCATTTAGCATGACGCTTGTTCAACTTGGTTTGACCCTTAAGGTATTTGAGCGTTTCATGATCGGTATGAATGATAAATTCATGAGGGCGAAGATAGTGTTCCCATTCGTGCAAAACTCGCACTAAAGCATATAGCTCTTTGTCATAGATGGGGTAATTGAGTTGCGCTCCGGAAAGTTTCTCACTAAAGTAAGCTATGGGGTGCTTCTCTTGCGTTAGCAAACCTCCTATGCCATTACCACTAGCATCACAATGAATCTCAAAGGGCTTGTCAAAGTTGGGTAATGCAAGCATGGGAGAATGAGTAAGCAAATTCTTAAGCTCATTGAAAGCGGTATCTTGGGATGGTCCCCAAACAAAAGGCGCATATTTCTTGCTCAAAGCATGCAAAGGGGAAGCAATGGTGCTAAAGTCCTTGACAAATCTACGGTAGAAACCGGCTAAACCAAGGAAGCTACGCACTTGTTGCAAATTGGTTGGTTGTGGCCAAGTTTTAATAGCATTGACCTTAGAGTCATCGACATGAACACCCTTAGAGGAAACAACAAAACCCAAGAAAACCAGCTTATCAACGCCAAAAAGGCACTTTTCCATGTTAGCATAGAGACGCTCTTTTCGAAGAGTTTGCAAAACTGTTCAAACATGGGTGACATGATCTTGAAGAGATTTGCTATAAACAAGGATATCATTGAAGTAGACCACAACAAACACACCAATGTAAGGGCGAAAGACATGATTCATAGGACACATAAAAGTACCCGGTGCAAGGATATCATCAAAATAGACCACAACAAACACATCAATGTAAGGGCGAAAGACATGATTCATAAGACGCATAAAATTACCTGGTGCTTCCGATAGACCCATGGGCATGACTAACCACTCATACAACCCAAACTTGGTTTTTAAAGCGGTTTTCCATTCATCACCCTCTTGTATGCGGATTTGATAGCAACCACTTTTAAGATCAATCTTGGAGAATATAGTGGCACCACTAAGTTCATCAAGCATATCATCAAGGCGTGGAATGGGATACCTATAGCGAATGGTGATAGCATTGATAGGTCTACAATCAGAGCACATGCGAAAGCTACCGTCTTGTTTTGGCACAAGAATGACTGTTACGGCACAAGGACTCAAAATTTCACGCACATGTCCATGGTCTATGAGATGCTTTACTTGCCTTTGTATTCCTTTGGTTTCTTCGGGGTTGACGCGGTAGGGAGCTTTGTTCGGAAGAGGTGCTCTGGGGATTTGGTCGATGCGGTGCTTGATGCCTCGTAGTGGAGGTAGTCCCGGAGGTAGCTCGTCGGGGAAAACATCTTGAAATTCCTGCAAAAGAGAAGACAAAACTAAAGGTAGAGTGTGAGAGGTGTTAGCTTATGTTGCATTGTCCTTGCACAAGAGGACATAGTGTAGGGCACTACATGGGTTCTCACACACTCCTCTTATCTCTCTTTTGGTGGCCAAAAGAACTAAGTTCTTCTTGTCGCTCATCATGGAGGCACTCGATTTGGGCTTGTGGCGCTCACTCTCTTTTTGGTGGCTCACTCTCTCACTATTATCTCCATGATGGGTAGCTTGCTTGTCGGCGATCACTGGCTTGGAGACATAGGGCAAAGTATGTACTCCTTTCCTTTCATCTTGAAGATGTAGTGGTTCGTTCGGCCGTTGTGGATGAAACCTCTATCAAATTTCCATGGGCGTCCAAGAAGAAGGTGGAAAACGGTCATTGTTATGACGTCGCACTCCAAAGTGTCTTCGTAGGCACCAATTTTGAAGGAGACTTGTACTCGATGCTCGACTTGGATAGTGTCGGAGTCGCTAAGCCATTGAACTTTGTAGGGATTTGGGTGCTTCGTCTTGGGCAATTGGAGCTTGGAGCAAAGTTCATCACTTGCGAGGTTATGACAACTCCCTCCATAGATGATGACCTTGACGGATCTTCCATTGATGCCAGCCTTGGTATGAAAGATATGGCATCTTTGGTCTTCTTCTTGGTGATGTTGAAGAGTCAAGACCTTGGAGACAACTAGAGCGGGACTTGGATCTTCATCGCAAAAGACTTGTTCCGTTTCTTCTTTGTTCACTTGCTGGTGTATGGCCACTTGCTCAAGGGCTTCCATTTCTCCTTCACTCATTGAATCATAAGTGCCGTCGTCGTTGAGGATCATGGTCCGCTTGTTGGTGCACTCATAGGACTTGTGGCCTCGGCCTCCACATGTGAAACATTTGAAGGAACTTGTCTTGACGGTCTCATCGGTGGGGGTTGATGATGATGAAGCTCTCGGCTTGAAGTTGCTTGTAGTAGGATGACTTGGGGTAGTCGAAGTTTTCTTGTAACTCGACTTGTCGACGTTTGTTGTAGACGGCTTTGTTGATGAAGGCGGTGTTGGAGTCGTTGAAGCTTGGGTGTTGGAGAAGTCGTATGTCTTGGATGAGAACTTGTCATACTTGAAATCATCTTGTACTTGGCGTTCCGCTTTGGTAGCTTGATGCACTAGCTCGATGAGGTTCGAGTATGGTTGGAAGTCGGCGATCTGCTTGATAGGATGATTGAGTCCATTCAAGAAATGTGCCATTGTTTTCTCATCATCTTCCATGACATTGGCTCTTATCATGGAAATCTCCATCTCCTTGTAGTAATCTTCAACGCTCTTGGTTCCTTGCTTGAGTAGTTGGAGTTTCTTGAAGAGGTCGCGGTTGTAGTAGGTAGGCACGAAGCGTGCTCTCATGATATCCTTCATTTGCGCCCAAGTAGTGATGGGTGGTTCACCTCTTGCCTCGCGGCGCTCGATAACTTGTTCCCACCAAATGAGGACATAGTCTTGGAACTCAAGGGATGCCATCGCGATCTTCTTCTCTTCGTCATAGTTGTGCAAGCGAAAGATTTTGTCGACCTTCAATGCCGATGAAAGGTACTCTTCAGGATCGTTGCTTCCATTGAACTTGGGCATGGTGAACTTTAGCTTGTCGTGGCGTTGCTCTTCATTGTGTTGGGGTCGGGGATGATGACGCCCATGTTGTTGAGGATTGGGAAAATCATGTTGCTCTTGGTGAGGAGGGTTGTCAACCTCATGTTGCTCTTGTCATGGAGGATTTCCATTATCTTCATGCTCTTGGTGAACTTGGGGTTCTTGAGGAGCTTGAGGACGTACTTGTCGAGCTTGATGTTGCACGTGAGCTTGAACTCTTCGTTCGTGAGCTTCTTCACGAAGTGCTTATTCATGTTCATGACCTTGTCGGCCTCAGTTGGCTACGGATCGACTTGAATCTCTGAGGGCGCGTTGCACCTCAAGTGCTTGAGCTTCACGGAGTTGTTGTTCTTGGCGTTGTGCCTCGGCATCTTGTGCATCTTGGTGTAGACGCGCTCGCTCTTCCTCTTCATGTTGGTGTTGTCGTTGCCGTTCTCGTGCTAGCGCAAAAGCCGCTTGGGTTTGACGTTGTCGGTGCTCTTGAGAGTCGGTTTCGCGTAGAGGATTGAGGCTTGGTTGACGATCGTTGCACGTGACACGTCAAAGAGTGTTCGATGTCGGAGTACTTGAACCGGAGATGGTGAAGTCAGAGTGTCGACTTGAGCGGCCCCGTCTTGCAGAGGACGAAGTGGAAGAAGAGCGGTTGAGCAACAAATCACGAATCTCGTCCATTCTTGCATCATTATCTTGCTTGTGATCGTCGAGCTTATGGTCGAAGTTGTCCCTTGTATGTTGTTCAGAGAGTCGCAAGTCGGCGGCGAGGTTGTCGATGTGCTCACTCATTGCTTGTTGCTCTTGATGCAAAGAACGTTGTGCACCAAAGAGGTGGCTCTTGGTGACGTATGAGTTCATGTCGTCGTCATGCTCAATGAAGAGTGGGTTGGTAGAAGTACTTGGCCTATCCATCATTCCAATAGAAAAATGTGCGTGGTAGAAAGGGAAGGACGTATACCAAATGTACCTTGACCGAAGTTGAAGGTGGATCAATGATCACTCCAATGTGGGACAAGGAAATAACACAATTGGTACCAATTCTTGTCGGTTTCTCACACCTACACAAGTAAAAGCTTATGGTGGAGCTTGGTTAGGATGGTGGCACAAAATTTGATGTAATTGTTAGTGAGCTTCAATAATGTTGGAAAAGATTCGGAAATTTGCAATGCAACAAGTATACCAAGCAATATATGGTACACGGAAACACACACGCAAAAAGATAAGTGGGGTCGTGCAACCAAGGGTGAGCCAAAATGTGGAATCCACAAAAATGCTCTTGTTGCATAAAACTAGAGAGACGCTAGCACGATTGCACAATTGGCGGATACAAAGACTTGTGCACAACCAACTAAGCAAAAACGCAACGACTTCTATCCTAAGTATGCTCTATGTATGGTGTTTCGATGATGTGATCCAAGATGATCTAGTATGACAATATTAATGTTGTATGATTCTATGGTTCTTGCTTAAAACCACTTTGCTTATCTTTCCCTTTTGTTTAAAAGCTTGTTTGGCTCTTTGTTGTTTGAGCTCTTTTCTCATGCAATGCTTCACGAACCAAGATAGCAATTGTGTATGCGATGACAACCTTGTGACACAAGAGATGATACCAAGATATGCACCAATGATGTATGTGTGCTATGGGAAGTATGATCACTAATGTGCATAAGTCTCGTTGCCGGCAATACTCAAAAGCTAGTCTAGATGGGTAATCGACACAAAGGAGTAAGGCTATGATGGCTATCAAAGTAATGGCAAGAATGATATGTTCAATACCAAGGTGAGGTTACCGCTTCTTGCGTACGGTATGGTGTCAAAATGTTTGTACGAGTACCAAGATGTAGTCGAGGTGGTTGTTGTTGATGACGCCTCCATGGCGAAGATGAGCGGCGGTGATGTTGATGTCGAGTCGTACCTAAATAGCGGAAACACAATAGGACACGGACTCGCAACTCAAATTCTCAAAGTGAAACAGGACAAAATTGTCAGAGTTGGTAGTGTTAAGCGATGGTGGTGTATGTGGTATATGGTGGTGCTATGCGGAAGTGGTGGTGGTATGCGGAAGTGTATGTGGGCACTGGGAAAAAATTGGGCGAAATATGGATGGAAAACGGGCGGTGGAGAAGAAGTGATGCTGCCAGGGGCCGGATGTACGGGCTTGAAGGCCGGATGTCCGGGGTGCCGGATGTCCGGGCTGTCGGGCCAGATGTCCGGGCTCTGGATCTGGATGAACTCCGCGTGGAAGGTGGCAAATCTGGGCAAAATTAGGAGGAATTTGTGGATGGAAATTGGGGAAAAGTGGATGGAAAGCTAGATCTACCTGCAACACACAAAATCAACGGATCTAATCCAACAAAACTTCATCACACCAACAAATCGCAAAAAAAATTTGGGGCTATTTTTGTGGGGAATTTTCGAATTAGGGAGAAAATCAACAAAAACAAGGCTAGAAACACAACGGGGAGGCTCCGAAATCGTGATCAATGTGGCTTTAGATACCAAGATGATGTAGGGTAGAACCCTAATCGGTCGATCTTTCACAAAAGGAGCGGATCTCGCGAAGAACACGAAGAACACAAGGGAAAACACGAGGGGAAAAATGAGAGTAAACACGAGAAAATCACTAAACCAACAAGAAATAGTCACACATATGCTAGATCCTCGAGTACATAAGAGATCACATGATCCACGGACAACTAAGGATGATACAAAGGTAGCGGGTCTTCTTCGCGAGGAGGTGTTGAGGTTCTTCCCCTAAAGGGGTCTTGAATCCAAAGGGATCTTCTCCGAAGAGGGGCCGCGGTCTCTCTCATGGAGTAGATACGATGTGGGTGAGCAATGCTCTATCTCTAATATGAGCTAAACCAATGCTGGCCCTAAAACGTAGGTAGGATAAGAGTTTATATAGCCTAGGTGGGCAAAGGGGTAAACGGGCCTCGGGCCCTTACACTATGCGCAGATAGGGGAGGCCGGACATCCGGGCGTTCACGGAAGGCCAGATGTCTGGGCTGGCGGGGGTCCTCTTCTGTTCTCTGTTGGAGCTTGTCCGGATATTCGGGTGTGAGGCCGGATGTCCGGGCTGGAGCCGGATGTCCGGGGCCTGTAGATGCTCGGCGGCTGGAATGCTGCTATAGTTGAAGTCTTCAGCGGTCGGATGTCCGGGCTTGGGGCCGGATGTCCGGGTCCTAGAGCTGTCTTCTTCTCCTTCCGACGTTCCTCTTCATCCGTGGACTTGGCGGCTTGTACGTCTTCATGTGCATCTTCGGGAGGGTCCTCTTGGTACCTAATCATGCACAACATCTCGGACTTAGGTAGTATCCATGTCTCGATGGGATCATATGAAATGTCACTAAGGAGAGAAGTCACCTCGGTCTCGAGAGCTCTAGCTCTAGCTGTAGTCATAGGTCCTCTTGGCAGTTCGTGAGACGATGGTAGGTCCATGGGGATGACCGTAGGATGCTCCGCATCAACTAATTTCTATTGACAGCTTATTTCCAATCAAGCAACCATGTCCGTCGCTTGGTAGACATGACCTACTACTGTCTCGAGGCTGAACTAAACTGCGAGGAGATAATTCATTTTGTTTCATGGCTTGAGGATCTTTATGCTGTCAAGATAAATTGTTTTCCTGGACTTGAAAATCTTAGTACTCAAAACGTGCGACCAATAGTGTTCGTATTGAACTACGGTCACACCTATTTAGGAAAGATGGTACGATTTTTACTATTTGTCCTCACTTCATCTTTTGCATACATTATTTTTTAAGATAAGTTCATTGCTAAGTATGTTACTACGATGTTCTTCAACAGGGACTCCTGATGATAGTTATGCCTCATTGGATCGAGCCTAAAGGTCGCGTGGCAATGGTTAGCTTATGACCAAGTCATCCTACATTGAACATGAGTGCATTCAGGATTTCTAACCGATCAAGTCTTAATAGTGAAAGACTAGAGCGAAATTGTGAAGGATCGCAGAGAAATACTAGGGGGTAGCAATCAGAAGCGCAACCCACAATTAGGAGACAAGTTCATCTGCATGCTCTTATATGATGAATCAGGACTGCTGCACATGTTCTATGCTATTTTACCTGAGAGAGAGTGTAACAGCCCGAATGTAACTTGCCATATTTGTACTCTGACTCTTGCCATTTCGGATTTAAGTTATGAGATTCCCTTCGTGGTTGGGTTTGTCTTCATTTTGCATTTTGTTCATGTCATGCATTTTATATCATGTCATCATGTGCATCTCATTTGCATACGTGTTCGTCTCATGCATTCGAGCATTTTCCCCGTTGTCCGTTTTGCAATCCGACACTCCCACGTGCATCGGCGTTCCCTTTTTGTCTCTTTTCGTGAGCTGGTGTTAAACATTCTCAGAATGGACCCAGATTTGCCAAGCGGCCTTGGTACACCACCGGTAGACCGCCTGTCAAATTTCGTGTCATTTGGAGTCCGTTTGATACTCCAATGGTTAACCGGGGAACCATAAAGGCATCGTGTATGTTGCAGCCCAACACCTTCAAAAATGGCCCAGTAAACCTTCCAAACCATCTCCATGTCCTCCGCTGCCGGATCACGATCGCGTGGTCAAAAACTACACCCCATTTGGACACTCCTACCTCTTCCTAGATATAAATATGTGCCCCTCCCGGATTTTTCGCGCAGATGAAACCCTAGCTCTCCCTCTTCTCGCGCCAGCGGACACGTCTGTCCGAGTCGGACGCGTTCGAGCCGCCGCCACCGGCGAATCGCGGCATGCCACGTCACGTTATACGTCCCCGCTGCTGCACCTCACCCGCGGGCCCGCGCGGGTCCCCCGAAGCCCGCACCACCGCGCCTCCCGGCCCACGCCCGGGGCCGCCGCCCGTCCCGCGCCTCCTCCGCCTGACCGCCGCCTCGCCCGCCACCTCGCCGCAAGCCTCTGCCGCCTAGCGCCATCCCCGTCGCCAGCCAGCGCTCGCCGCCCGCGCCTCCACGCCGGTGCCGCGTTAGCCGCCCGGAGTCCCGCGCCGGCCGCCTCTCCTCCTCCCCGGATCTGCTCTCCTGCGAGCCCTACAACGCCGACCACCGTCCGCTTCCTCCGGCGCAACTCCGGCCGCCTCCCCGTCGAACCTCGACTTCCGTGCCTAGAAAAAACCCTAGATCCGGATTTTGGAGAGGTTGTTCTTCTCTAAGTCCTTTTCTTCTGCTACTTTTTATGCCCTGTTCATCATGCCATAACTCCATGACCATAGCCCCGTTTTGCATGCATGATATATCAAAATGTTCATCATGATGTGCTCTTCATTTTGTTCCATTGTGGCATGCTTGTTTGAGTCCATCTTGATGACAAATCACTGATGCAAGAGTGCTATAAATTGTTAGGTGCTGTTTCTTATCAGAATATGAGGATTTGTCATTTTTGTCACATTTGTTGTGTACTGCATATGGGCGTCAGCTCTACATGTGTTTTGATCTATGCCATGCCATCTTTACAGGGGTGCTTGTCATGTATTTTTGTGATCTTTGTGGTGCCTAGCACAAGCATGCAAAGTAGCCTTCGTGATATTGCTGATTTCAAGGACTTAGGATTTTGCGAAGTCCCTGTTTTGCTGTTATTTTTATGCCATGTAAACATGATGCTACAGTGTGATACATGCTTGTTTTGAGTTGCTTCAGTAAAGATGATTTGGATATATGGTTATGCTCTATCAATTCATGCCATTGTTTGCAATTATGGAGTGCCCTAGCATGTCTCAATCTTGCTCTACTTTTGCTATAAAATGTTCCTGGCAGATTGTTTACATGTTAATCAATTTTGCCATGGTTGTTGTAGTTGATCCATGCATGCTATGAACTTGATCTTGCCTTGGTTAGCTTCATAAACATGCCATCTTGCTGATTCTATGCTTATATTGTCATTCAATGCCTTGTGTTGAGTGAATCGAGCTCGCAAAGATGCCTTCATAACTCTGTTTATGCTATGCTCTGTTTTTTCTGCCACGTCTGAATCTGTTAATAAACCTTGCTATGTTTACATGGGTGCCATCATATTTTCTGTGCCTTTGTGGCTCATGATCAGTAAGGGACTTTTGTTCTATGCATTTAGTAGATTCATGCCATGCCTTGTTTTGCTATGATATGTTCCTGTAGCATGTTGTTTGCTTGCTCTAAACATTGCTTCCTGATGTTATTCCTGACATGTTAGTATTTTCACCAAGTCTGTGAAGCTGATATCTTTTGCACTTTTGCCATGCTTGTTTGAATCTGCTCTTGTGTGTTTTAGCCATAGCTCAGTGTTCATGTTTTGTCAAGCATCTTGAGTAGATCACTTCCAGATGCCTTGTTGATATCTTGGAGTGCAGTAGCTTAGTTTCTTGTTACATTCTAGATGGCATCGTGCTGTTAATCGCAGATTTGTGCCATTATTGTTTTGCTTGCCATTTGCAAACCGTGCATCCGATTCCGGTGATCTTTATATCGATTTCGACCGAAATAATATCATCTTTCCATAGGCACACTTGGTTTGCCAAGTTCATGTCATGTTCATTCTTTCCCTTCCGAAGCACGCATATGCATTGCATATCACTTCTCGCATATCATGCCATGTTTTGCATCATGTTGTTTGTGCATTGCACCGTGATTGATTGTTGGTCATTTGCTTGTGTTGTTGCTTTGGGTAGAGATGGGAGACGAGTACGTGATTGAGGAACCTGTTGAGTATGCTAACGAGGATCAAGCTTTCGTCAACTCGGAGAACTTTGCAGGCAAGATGACCATACCCTCAAAATTACTTCTATCTTTGCTTGCTAGTTGCTTGCTGTATTGCTATGCTGCGATACCTACCACTTGCTTTATCATGCCTCCCATATTTCCATGTCAAGCCTCTAACACACCTTTCCTAGCAAACCGTTGTTTGGCTATGTTACAGCTTTGCTCAACCCCTCTTATAGCGTTGCTAGTTGCAGGTGGAGATGAAGTTTGTT
Organism: Triticum dicoccoides; assembly: GCF_002162155.2. Taxonomy (NCBI): domain Eukaryota; kingdom Viridiplantae; phylum Streptophyta; class Magnoliopsida; order Poales; family Poaceae; genus Triticum; species Triticum dicoccoides. The sequence continues at coordinate 237,559,166 of NC_041386.1, read as the reverse complement.
CCATGTTGGAACATGGATATTGTTGGGATATCATTATTATATCTTGTTTACTTTAATGCACCTATATACATGGTAAAGGGTTGAAGGCTCGGCCTTATGCCTGGTGTTTTGTTCCACTCTTGCCTCCCTAGTTTCCGTCATACCGGTCTTATGTTCCTTGATTTTGTGTTCCTTACGCGGTTGGGTGTTATGGGAACCCCTTGACAGTTCGCCTTGAATAAAACTCCTCCAGCAAGGCCGAAACTTGGTTTTACCATTTGCCTACCTACCACCATATACCTTCCCTTGGGTTCTGCAGACTCAAGGGTCATCTTATTTATATCCCCCAGGCCAGTGCTCCTCTGAGTGTTGGTCCGAACCGAGTAGACTGCGGGGCCACCTCGGGGCAACTTGAGGTCTGGTTTTACTCATAGGATGTCTCATCCGGTGTGCTCTGAGAACGAGATACGTGCGACTCCTATTAGGATTTGTCGGCACATCGGGCGGCTTTGCTTGTCTTATTTTACCATTGTCGGAATGTCTTGTAACCGGGATTCCGAGACTGATTGGGTCTTCCCGCAAGAAGGAACATCATTCGTTGACCATGAGAGCTTGTGATGGGCTAAGTTGGGACACCCCTATAGGGTTTTGAACTTTCGAAAGCCGTGCCCACGATTATGGGCAGATGGGAATTTGTTAATGTCCGGTTGTAGAGAACCTGACACTTAATGTAATTAGAATGAATCAACCGCGTGTGTAGCCGTGATGGTCTCTTTTCGGCGGAGTCCGGGAAGATAACACGGTCTCGTGTTATGCTTGAACGTAAGTAGTCTCAGGATCACTTCTTGATCAGTTTTAGCTTCTCGACTGTGCTTTGCTTCTCTTCTTGATGTCTTTTGCGTAAGTTAGCCACCATATATGCTAGTGCTTGCTACAGCTCCACCTCACTACCTTTCCTACCTTTAAGCTTAAATAGTCTTGATCACGAGGGTGTGAGATTGCTGAGTCCCCTTGACTCACAGATACTTCCAAACAGATGCAGGTCCCGATGATGCCAATGCAGGAGACGCTACTGAACTCAAGTGGGAGTTCCACAAGGATTCGGGCCGTTACTATGTTTCTTTTCTGGATGATCACTAGAGGAGCCCAGTTGGGTCGATTGGGGATATAGCATTTGGGGTTGTCTTTCTTTATTTTGGTTCCATAGTCGGACCTTGATTGTATTCTGGATGATGTATGATATATTTATGTATTGTGTGAAGTGGCGATTGTAAGCCAACTCTTTATCCCTTTCTTATTCAGTACATGGGATGTGTAAAGATTACCCCTCTTGCGACATGCCTACCATGCGGTTAAGCCTCTAAGTCGTGCTGCGACACGTGGGAGATATAGCCGCATCGTGGGTGTTACAAGTTGGTAATCAGAGCCTTCCTTGACATAGGAGCCCCCTGCTTGATCGAATCGCTGACGTTGTTGAGTCTAGAACAAAATGTTTTGAGTCTTAGGATTATATATATCGGAGAGTAGGATTCTTTTTACTCCTTAGTTCCTTCGTCTCTCTGGTGAGGGCTCCTGACGTAGAGTTTTGACCCTTCTCTTCTCAAATTTCACTATTTTTTTAGGATCACGCGGGTATCTTGGAATCATTCCGATGGTTTTGTGACGAGAACATTGTTCTTGGTGCCTCCTGACATTTAGGGGTTGTGGCAGTGTCCCGGGGAGTTGAGCTCCAAGGTGTTGTCATCACAATTTTATCGTTGCAGTTCTGGAATACCTGAGTTTGCCGACATCGAAAATCTCCTTTATGCAGTTGTTGGTGAGATAACCTCGACGGCACCCAGTACTGGGGTGGGAGTTCGGGAGTATTGCCATAACTCGTATAATGGATGCTTTTCGAAGGTTGAGGTAAATGATTTCTGAAGGTTTCTTGGTTATGTTTTGAAGGATGGATACAACTGGATGTAGAATTTGCTAGTTTTGGGTGAGATATTATGCTTCCCCTGTATCCCCAACACCTGATTGCATAACCGGAAAGTTTCGGGAGTTTATAGGTGGGAATTCTTGTAGCTCTAGTATTTCTTCCCGCAGATATTTGGTTTGAGATTGGGTAATCCTTACCAATTATTTGTTCATATCCATACCTTGTTGATTTATTCATCTACATTTATCTAAGTGGCTTCTCAACCTTATGGAAGTGTGATGATTTACTTTGGAATTCATTCGTTTATTCTTGTTCGAATGTTAATGCTATATGTTGCAATTTTGATCCATTGATTCAGCTTGAATATATGTCTTTCAAGATTCTAACGGATGTCAACCTCTTCAGGATGGCTCCCCCAACACGTCAGAATCCGGACCGCAATGATGGGGATTAGTTGAACCCTCCGCCACCACCTCCACCTCCGGAGGCTTGGCAAGCTGTCATGGTAGCCACCAATGCCAACACTCAGATGCTTTTGCAACTCTTGAAAGAGTGCAACCAAGGGCAAGGCAACCAAGGAAATCAAGGCCAAGGCAACAATCAACCTCAGTTTGCTACCCTCAATCAGTTCCTCGCAAACCAGCCGAAGTCCTTCAGTAACTGTGTCGAGGCCACAGACGCCGATGACTGGCTCGTGGATATCTGCAAACATTTTGAGTATAGCAATGTCAGGCCTGAGGACTTTGTCAAGTTTGCTTTGTTTCAACTCAAAGACCAAGATGCTGAGTGGTATCAACAATACAAAGATTCCAGAGGAGGTCATGTGATTACCTCGGATGATTTCCGCCGAGACTTCAAAGCTCACCACATTCCACAAAGTGTTGCTGAGAGTAAGCGTGAGGAGTTCCGCAATCTCAAGCAAGGCAGCATGTCTGTTTACCAATACAATATCCTATTTCAGAGGCTTGCTCGCTTCGCTAAACAAGACGTCCCTGATGAAAAGAGCATGATTTATCAATTCAGAGGTGGCCTCGGAGAAGATCTGTAATTAGCTCTCGTGCTTCTTGAGCCGACTAAGTATGATGAATTCTACAACATGGCACTAAAGCAAGAAGCTGCTCAGCTCAAGTGTGATACTTCTAAGAAGAGAATCAGGGATGCAACTCCATCTTCTTCTTCAATTCAAGTGGCAGCTAAGTAACAGAAATTCTGGTTGCCTCCTCCTCCTCCGTTTCGTCAGCCTTACCAGCAGAAGAGTAAAGGTGGCAATGGATCTTCCCACCCACCCAACCTAGGCTATCAGAACAAAGCGCAGTCTCATACTCCAAGGTCAAGTGCTCCTTATCACCGTCCGCTCTAAGAGGTTACTTGCAACAAGTGTCAGCAGAAAGGGCACTATGCAAACAAATGCTTCAACCAAAGGTGCCTTACGCCTCCTCCTCCTCCTATGATATTTGCCAGCAATGCAGTGGTCAAGCATAATCCCAAGTCTCCAAAGGTCAACATGATGAACACAGCTCTGGCAGAGGACTCTTCAGAAGTGATCATGGGTAATCTTCCTGTTAATGATATTCCTGCAAAAGTCCTTTTTGATACTGGTGCATCGCATTCTTTCATGTCATTCCCATTTGCATCGGAGCACAATGTTGACACAGATGTTTTGTCCAAATTCATGCAAGTTGTTTCTCCGGGAAAGCTTATGACTTCTAGCTTGGTTGCTCCCGATGTCTCTGTCCAGTTTGGAGACTATAAATTTCTGTCCTCTCCAATTGTTCTTGGTGACTCTGATATTGATCTAATTCTCGGGATGGACTGGCTTTCTAAGCACAAGGCTCAGCTTGACTGTGCTGCCAGGCAGATTCAGTTGACACACTCGTCTGAGGATGTGATCATTTATGCCGCTCGTGACGAAACCATTCGGCTGTTTTCTCTCAAGGAGAAGGGCGAGTTGAATGCCATCTCTTAGATTCTAGTCGTTTGTGAATATCAACATGTCTTTCCAAAAGAGCTTTGAGGAATGCCTCCTCACCGGCCAGTTGAATTCTTCATCGATCTTGAGCCTGGCACGGAAACTGGTTGCAAGCGTCCTTACAAGCTTGGACCAAAGGAATTGAAGGAATTGAAGAAACAACTCGATGAATAAGAGCTTCTGGGTCTGATCAGACCAAGTTCATCTCCATGGGGTTGTGGTGTTCTTTTTGTCCAGAAGAAGGATGGCACGGTCCGACTTTGTGTCGACTACCGCCCATTGAACAAGAAGACAATAAAGAACAAGTACCCACTTCCCAACATTAATGAGCTTTTCGAGCAACTTAAAGGTGCCCAAGTATTCTCCAAGCTTGACCTCCGCATGTGTTATCATCAGATTCGCATTCGTGAACAAGATATCCCCAAGACAGCATTCAGAACAAGCCATGGTTCTTATGAACATACTGTCATGTCTTTCGTCCTTGTTAATGCTCCTCCAACATTCTCTCGTATGATGAACTTCATCTTCAAACCTTACATAAATGATTTCGTCTTGGTGTATCTCGATGATATTTTGGTCTTTTCCAAGAATAAGGAGGATCATGCCAAGCATTTGAGATTGGTACTCGACGAACTCAAAGAGCATCAATTCTATGCGAAGTTTTCCAAGTGTGAGTTCTGGCTTGACGAAGTTCTTTACCTTGGGAATATTATCTCTGCCAAGGGCATCACTGTCAATCCTGAGAAGGTGTCTACAATTGTGAATTGGGAACCGCCTCAGAATGTCAAGCAGCTCCGTAGTTTTCTTGGGCTTGCAAGCTATTGTCGAAGATTCGTTGAGAATTTCTCTAAGATTGCAAAGCCTCTTTCCAACCTCCTCCAGAAGCATGTCAAGTATGTCTGGACGCCTAATGTGACGTCGCTTTAAACACCCTCAAAGAGAAGCTAGTTACATCTCCTGTTTTGACTGCTCCTGATGAATCCAAACCATTCGAAGTTTTCTGTGATGCTTCCCTGCATGGTCTCGGTGCTGTGTTAATGCAAGAGAAGAAAGTTGTGGCCTATACCTCTCGCCAGTTGAAGCCCAACGAAAAGAACTACCCCACTCATGACCTCAAGTTGGCAGCAGTTGTCCATGCTCTATTAACATGGAGACATCTCTTGTTGGGAAGGAAAGTGGACATCTTCACTGATCATAAGAGCCTCAAGTACATCTTCACTCAGCCCAACCTCAACCTCAGGCAGACTCGTTGGGTCGAAATGATTCAAGAATACAATCCGAGTATTGAATATACTCCAGGCAAGGCCAATGTCATTGCATATGCTTTGAGTAGGAAGGCTTACTACAACAGCTTAATTCTCAAGCCCTTCCAACCGGACCTTTATGAAGCTTTCCGCAAACTGAATCTCCAAGTTGTTCCTCAAGGCTTCCTTGCCAACCTCCAAGTCTCTCCTACTTTGGAAGATCAAATTCGTGAGGCACAACTTCTTGATGCCATGGTGAAGAAGGTGAAAAATGGGATTGCCAAGAGCCAACCCAAGTACAAGTGCTATCGCCTTGATGACAAAGATACTCTATTCTTCGAGGATCGAATTGTGGTTCCTAAGGGTGATCTACGTAAAGTCATTATGAACGAGGCTCAAAGTTCCCTTCTATCCATTCATCCTGGAAGTACACAGATGTATCATGACCTCAAGCAGTCATACCGGTGGACTCGAATGAAGCGAGAAATTGCTCAATTCGTGAATGAATGTGATGTCTGCAGAAGAGTGAAAGCAGAACACCAACGGCCAACTGGTCTCCTCCAACCTCTTGCTATTCTAGAATGGAAGTTTGACCATATTGAGATGGACTTCGTGACTGGATTTCCCAAGTCCAAGCGCGGAAATGATGCTATCTTTGTTGTCATCGACAAGCTTACTAAAGTGGCTCATTTTCTTCCTAGCAAAGAATCTATCACAACAACTCAGTTGGTAGAGCTATACACCTCCAGGATTGTCTCCTTGCACAACATTCTGCAATTGATATCTTTACTTCTAAGTTCTGGGACTCCTTTCAGAAGGCCATGGGCACCAACATTTGCTTCAGCACAGCCTTCCATCCTCAAACTAGTGGACAAGTCGAGCGAGTCAATCAAATCCTTGAAGATATGCTCAGGGCCTGTGTCATTTCCTTCGGTATGAAGTGGGAAGATTGTCTTCCATATGCCGAGTTCTCCTACAACAACAGCTTCCAAGCAAGTTCGGGCAAGGCCCCATTCGAGATTCTCTGTGGTAGAAAGTGCCGTACCCTTCTTAATTGGTTAGAGACTGGTGAACGCCAACTTCTTGGCAATGACTTAATCTCAGAGGCAGAAGAAATGTGTAAAGTCATCCGTGAAAATCTCAAAGCCGCACAATCGCGCCCGAAGAGTTACTATGATAGCAAGCATCGTGACTTGGCTTTCGAGATCGGAGACCATGTCTACCTCCATGTCTCTCCAATGAAAGGCACTCGTCGTTTCGGTATCAAAGGGAAGCTTGCCCCTAGATACGTGGTTCCTTTCAAGATCATTGGCAAAAGAGGTGACCTCGCCCATCAACTTGACCTTCCGTCCAACTTTGCAAACGTGCACGATGTGTTTCACGTGTCACAGCTTCGCAAGTGCTTCAAGACGCCTGAGCGCACCATCAACTTCGAAGAGATTGATCTCCAAGAAGACACATCTTATCATGAGCATCCCGTTGCTATTCTTGAAGAAACTGAGCGCAAGACTCGCAACAAGTCTATCAAATTCCTGAAAGTGAAGTGGTCACATTATTCCGATCGAGAAGCAACCTGGGAATGCGAGGATCACCTCCGTTCTGAATATCCGGAGTTCTTTCAGTCCTAGATCTCGGGACGAGATCCTTTCGTAGTGGTGGAGTGTTGTAACACCCCAGATGTAACTTGCCATATTTGTACTCCAACTCTTGGCATTTCGGCTTTAAGTTATGAGATTCCCTTCGTGGTTGGGTTTGTCTTCGTTTTGCATTTTGTTCATGTCATGCATTTCATATCATGTCATCATGTGCATCTCATTTGCGTGCGTGTTCGTCTCATGCATCCGAGCATTTTCCCCATTATCCGTTTTGCAATCCGATACTCCCACGTGCACCGACGTTCCCTTTTTGTCTCTTTCCGTGAGCGGGTGTTAAACGTTCTCAGAATGGACCGAGATTTGCCATGCGGCCTTGGTACACCACCGGTAGACCTCCTGTCAAATTTCGTGTCATTTGGAGTCCGTTTGATACTCCAACGGTTAACTGGGGAACCGTAAAGGCCTCGTGTGTGTTGCAGACCTACACCCTTCCAAAATGGCCCAGTAATCCTTCCAAACCATCTCCATGTCCTCCGCTGTCGGATCATGATCGCATGGTCGAAAACTACACCCCATTTGGACATTCCTACCTCCTCCTAGCTATAAATATGTGCCCCTCCCGGATTTTTCACGCAGATGAAACCCTAGCTCTCCCTCTCCTTGCGCCACCGGACACGTCCGTCCGAGTCGGACGCGTCCGTGCCGCTGCCACCGGCGAATCGCGGCCTGCCACGTCATGCCAGGCGTCCCCGCCGCCGCGCCTCACCCGCCGGCCCGCCAGGGCCCGCGCGGGGCCCCTGAAGCCCGCACCACCACGCCTCTCGGCCCGCGCCCGAGGCCGCCGCCCGTCCCGCGCCTCCTCCGCCTCGCCCGCCACCTCGCTGCCAGCCGCCGCCGCCCAGCGCCGTCCCCGTCGCCGGCCCACGCTCGCCGCCCGCGCCTCCACGCCGGTGCCACGTTCGCCACCCGGAGTCCTGCGCCGCCCTGCCTCTCCTCCTCCCCGGATCTGCTCTCCGGCGAGCCCTACGACGCCGTCCGCCGTCCGCTTCCTCCGGCGCAACTCCGGTCGCCTCGTCGTCGAACCTCGACTTCTGTGCCAAGAAAAAACCCTAAATCCAGATTTCGGAGAGGTTGTTCTTCTCTAAGTCCTTTTCCTCTGCTACTTTTTATGCCCTGTTCATCATGCCATAACTCCATGACCGTAGCCCCGTTTTGCATGCATGATATATCAAAATGTTCATCATGATGTGCTCTTCATTTTGTTCCATTGTGGCATGCTTGTTTGAGTCCATCTTGATGACAAATCATTGATGCAAGAGTTCTATAAATTGTTAGGTGCTGTTTCTTACCAGAATATGAGGATTTGTCATTTTTGTCACATTTGTTGTGTACTGCATATGGGCGTCAGCTCTACATGTGTTTTGATCTATGCCATGCCATCTTTACAGGGATGCTTGCCATGTATTTTTGTGATCTTTGTGGTGCCTAGCACAAGCATGCAAAGTAGCCTTCGTGATATTGCTTATTTCAGGGACTTACAATTTTGCGAAGTCCTTGTTCTGCTGTTATTTTTATGCCATGTAAACATGATGCTACAGTGAGATACATGCTTGTTTTGATTTGCTTCAGTAAGGATGATTTGGACATATGGTTATGCTCTATCAATTCATGCCACGGTTTGCAATTATGGAGTGCCCTAGCATGTCTCAATCTTGCTCTACTTTTGCTATAAAATGTTCCTGGCAGATTGTTTACATGTTAATCAATTTTGCATGGTTGTTGTAGTTGATCCATGCATGCTATGAACTTGCTCTTGCCTTGGTTAGCTTCATAAACATGCCATCTTGCTGATGCTATGCTTATCTTGTCATGAAATGCCTTGTGTTGAGTGAATCGAGCTCGAAAAGATGCCTTCATAACTCTGTTTATGCCATGCTCTGTTTTTTCTGCCAAGTCTGAATCTGTGAATAAACCTTACTATGTTTACATGGGTGCCATCCTATTTTCTGTGCCTTTTTGGCACATGATCAGTAAGGGACTTTTGTTATATGCATTTAGTAGATTCATGCCATGCCTTGTTTTGCTATGATATGTTCCTATAGCATGTTGTTTGCTTGCTCTAAACATTGCTTCCTGACGTTATTCCTGGCATGTTAGCATTTTCACTAAGTCTGTGAAGTTGATATCTTTTGCACTTTTGCCATGCTTGTTTGAATCTGCTCTTGTGTGTTTTAGCCGTAGCTCAGTGTTCATGTTTTGTCAAGCATCTAGAGTAGATCACTTCCAGATGCCTTGTTGATATGTTGGAGTGCAGTAGCTTAACTTCTTGTTGCATTCTAGATGGCATCATGCTGTTAATCGCAGATTTCTGCCATTATTGTTTTGCTTGCCATTTGCAAACTGTGCATACGATTCCGGTGATCTTTATATCGATTTCGACCGAAATAATCTCATGTTTCCAGCGGCACACTTGGTTTGCCAAGTTGATGACTTGTTCATTCTTTCCCTTCCGAAGCACGCATATGCATTGCATATCACTTCTCGCATATCATGCCATGTTTTGCATCATGTTGTTTGTGCATTGCACCGTGATTGATTGTTGGTTATTTGCTTGTGTTATTGCTTTGGGTAGAGCCGGGAGACGCGTACGTGATCGAGGAACCTGTTGAGTACGCTAACGAGGATCAAGCTTTCATCAACTCGGAGAACTTTGCAGGCAAGATGACCATACCCTCCAAATCACTTCTATCTTTGCTTGCTAGTTTCTCGCTCTATTGCTATGTCACGATACCTACCACTTGCTTTATCATGCCTCCCATATTGCCATGTCAAGCCTCTAACCCACCTTTCCTAGCAAACCGTTGTTTGGCTATGTTACCGCTTTGCTCAGGCCCTCTTATAGCATTGCTAGTTGCAGGTGGAGATGAAGTTTGTTCCTTGTTGGAACATGTATATTGTTGGGACATCATTATTATATATTGTTTACTTTAATGCACCTATATACTTGGTAAAGGGTGGAAGGCTCGGCCTTATGCCTGTTGTTTTGTTCCACTCTTGCCGCCCTAGTTTCCGTCATACCGGTGTTATGTTCCTTGATTTTGTGTTCCTTACGCGGTTGGGTGTTATGGGAACCCCTTGACAGTTCGCCTTGAATAAAACTCCTCCAGCAAGGCCCAACCTTAGTTTTACCATTTTCCTACCTAATCGCACTCTCCAGTAAAAAATGGCAGCAAATCTCGTGAGCGCTAAAGTTTCTGTTTTTTACAGCAAGATCGGTAAAACCTCCCCCAAGGCTTCCCAAAGGTTCTACTTAGCACAAACACTAATTAAAAGCATAAAACCACGTCTAAACAGAGACTAGATGAATTATTTATTGAATAATAGAAAGGAAAAATAATGGGTTGTCTCCCAACAAGCGCTTTTCTTTAAAGCCTTTTAGCTAGGCATTGATAATTTCAATGATGCTCACATCAAAGACAAGAATTGAAGCACAAAGACATGAAACATGTGACAAACACATCTAAGTATAACATATTTCCTATTCATAGGCATCTTATAGGCAAACAAATTATCATAGCAGGCAAAAACTAGCATATGCAAGGAAGATGAAAGAAACAATAGCAATCTCAACATAACGAGAGGTAATTTAGCAACATGAAAATCTCTACAACCATATTTCCCTCTCTCATAATAATTACATGTGGGATCATAATTATGACGCCCGGAGAATTATGCTACAGTAATACCCTGCTAATGGTGCCACGTCACCCCGGTTACTATTGCTAATCTCGCGTTGGATCAAAACAAGTTCAAATTCAAATTTAAAATTAAGTCAAATAAAATACTTCTTCAAACTACAAAACTAAATAGTTCATATTTTTGCAAATATTCCATAATCATTTGTGATTAGGAAAACAACATAACTAAAATGCCCAAATTGACCCTAGCATCCAAATCAGTACCCAAAACAACACCGTTTAAATCATTCCTATTTAAGTAAAATTAAAATGAAATCATCCTACACCCAAACTTTTGTGGTAGTACTATATACTACATAGTATTTGTTTTGACGAGTGGCACTTTTAATAAAACTGGTTTGCTAGCAGAAATAAATAGAAAGCAATGGTGAAATAAAGAAAACAGAAAAAACCAAAAAGAAAGAAAGAAAAAGACCCCTAGGCCACTTGGTCCAAATGGCCAAGGCAACCCACCAAGTCCGATCGGCCCAACCCGGTGCCCCTCATATGAACTAGCCCACACCCCCACGATCCCCACTCCACCCATCTCTCCCCTCGCTCCCCTCCTAGCACCGCCACCCTCCCACGACCGCACAACCCCCACCCCCCGATCCCCTCGCCCCTCCTCTGCCCGATCCCTTCTGGATCCAGGGCCTCGCCCTCGACGCCGATCGTTGCCTGCGGTGCTCCGTCGCCCCTCGCCGTCACCGGCGTCACTCGATGCCTTGGCGCCCCGTCCTCCACCTCGACCTCCCTGACTGGATGTGGGCCGCGCCCAGGGCGCCGCCGCCGCCGCACACCGATGATGCCTCGTCCCGCCACTGCTTCGCCGGAGGCACCCACCGTCATCGTCGCCTGCTCGTCCTCCTCCCAGCTAGAGCGCCCCGAGCCCGGTGCCGCTCGACCCCGACGCCGGATGCTTCCCCGAACGGCGCTGCCCTCTGCCGCCCCCATCGCCGGCGACCCTGCCGCCACCTCCCCGAGCCCGCTGCCATGACCCCTCCCGCTCCTATGTGAGCCACTGCCTCCCTCTTCCTCCCTCTCCTCTATGCGCGCGCCGCCGTCACCGTGCTCGCCCGCTGCATCCCGTGGCCGCCGTCGCGCCGCACTTGCATGTTGCGCCACCCGCGACCTGCGCCTCGGCCCCCAGCGCGCGTCGCCGCCCTGGGGGCGTCCTTCCCCGCGTCGCCGCACCCCCGGGCTCCCCTGCCCGCACTCCGCGGCCGCCATGCGCTCGCGCGCTCACTGCTGTCGGCCCTTGCTCGCCCGCTGCCGGCGTTCGCCCCAGCAACCGCGCCCGTTAGCCCGCTGGACCCCTATGGGCCAGTGACAAGGGGGGCCTGCCCCAGAACGGTAAAAAAAAAAGGGTTAAATATAAATATAAATAAATAAATAATAAGTAAATAAAATGTTAACTAATTAATTAATTAACTAACTAAATTAATTAAGTTAATTAATCCTGTTTAACTAAACTAATTAAATGGGTTAACCTAATCTAGTAATTAAGCTAATTAATACTGATTAGTTAGTATGAGCCTATGACGAATGGGACCCACACGTCAATTTGACCTAGTCCACCTTTGACCTTGATGAATTCATGATGACATCACACTGACATCATAATAGCTTTTTCTAACTAAATTAATAAGATAATTCCAATAATGATTAAATCTTTATAAATTAATATAAAATAATCCGTAGCTCGGATGAAAATACTTTGTACATGAAAATTGCTCAGAACGACGAGACGAATCCGGATCTGCAGCCCGTTCGTCCGCCACGCATCTCTAGCATAGCGAACACGCAACTTTCCCCCTCCGGCTCCTCTGTCCGAAAACGCGAAACACCGGGAATACTTTCCCGGATGTTTCCCCCTTCACCGGTACCACCTCGTACCGCGTTAGGGCACACCTAGCATCACGCTTTGTCATGTCATGCATCGTCATGCATTTGTTTGCATTATATTTATCGTTTCTTCCCCCTCTTCTCTGGCTAGACACCGAGACCGACGCCGCTGCTACCCAGTACGACTACGGTGTTGACGACCCCTCTCTCTTGCCAGAGCAACCAGGCAAGCCCCCCCTGTCGGTGTACTAGAATAGGGGTACCCTAGTACCCCGAAATTGTGCACGGGCAGTTGCAGCACCCCGCGGCAAAGGCTTGCCGGGCGAACGCCAAGATCCCCCAAGGTTCCCTTGGAGCCATCCAAGAACAAAGTATTTAAGCTAAGGAGACAAGACCCCGGCAAGAGGAGCTTGCCGGGAAGGCCAACCAAGGCGCTCCAAGGAACTTGCCGCGACGCGCCACGCGCTCCGGCAAGGCAACAAGGCCCCGGCAAGAGGAGCTTGCCGGGAAGACTAAATAAGGTACCCCGAGGCCCGGTGAGCGATGAGCTTCTGGACCCGGCGAGATAACAACAGCGGCAAGGCGCTTGCCGCGGCAGGCGGCCACTCTGCGCCCACGCTCCAGCGCATCCACCAACGTGTCGCTCTGGGGGCCTCTCCGGGCGCGCGTGGCGGGAGGCTGTGCAGCCAGCGGTGCGCAGTGGCATGCGAAGCTGACAAGATCGCCATCGTGGCGAACGCTGGCGCCCCTAACGGTCCTTTTCTGCACTGTTCGGGTGACTCAGACGGGCATTTAATGCCCTTGTCCCCTGCCGTCAGGGTTAGGTAGGGTGCACTATACAAGCAACTGTATCAACTACCTCGCTTTTTACGTTTTTACCCTCCTCTGCGTTGCCACCTGTCGGTGACCCCTTTAGCGTATAAAAGGAGGCCCATGCGCAACGTAGAGGGGGTTCGGAGGTTCGGACAGTTTGCTTTGATTCATTCGTAGCCCAGAAAACATCACACTCTCTCGCTCGAGAGCAAGAACACCAGATAATATAATCAGACAAGCAGCAGTAGGAGTGTTATCTCTCCGGAGAGCTCCGAAGCTGGGTAAACTGCTCGTGTGCCTCGCCTCGATCTGCTCTTCGTGCGACCTCCGCCCCCCGCCGAACCGAAAGAGGCCCGGTCCGCCGGCCCCATAGGTGTTCGTGGATCAGTTTCCCCGACATCTTTGGCGCGCCAGGTAGGGGGTGTTGAGATTGTGTGAACCAGATCCGGCATTCACACGAGCTAGATCTTTATTCCCTTCATCTACATGCCACAGAAGAAGAAGACTTCGGCGGCAGCCGCTCCATCCACGTCACTTCCGCCACCGTTGGAGCAAACGAGTGGTGGGATGGACGCCGGCGGAAGAAAGGACGTCGACGAGGAAGCTCTTGATGCCGCCAGGTCCAAGAACAAGGCTGCACAAACCTCGGCGACTGTACATGTTCCACGCCACTCTCAGGAGGCGCAAGATCAACAGCGTCATGGCACTAGCAGTGCCATACGCATGATAGCCCAAGACCAAGCTGGTGGATCTCGGGGCGCTCAAGACCAGCATGCACGCCAGCGTGCTGGCACGAGCGGGGCACGGTCTCCTGGACGAGATACTGCTCCTTCTAGCATAGTTAGAAGTTCGAGCACGTCCCGCTCCTCGCGCCGTCCGCCACTGCCACCCACCACTCCAGCAGAAGCTTTGGCGTGAGCTCAACTTCTCCTAGATTACCCTCCGACGTCGGACAAGATCGACGAATGGAGGGCCACCATTCAGAGTCTCATCGTCTACGCCAACGACGACACTCCACGGCGGCCGAGCGCGTCACCGCCGCGGCAGGGCTGCCGGACGCGAGCCGGTGGCGACGAAACGGGCGGAGGTGCAACTACCATGCAATCACCGCCCCGAAGGCCAAGATCGCCGACTCTCCGGATCCACCTCGACAGCGACTCCACTGCATCGTCGAATCCACGAGCTCGTCGCGATCAGCGCCAAGTTCTTCATGATCGACAACAAGAAGATGCTCAAACCCGCGTCGAGCGCCGAAGAGAAGCGCGACGTCAATCCGACAAGCGCGCTGGGCCCTCTGTTGACATGCATGCGCCAGGGGAACCAGGCGATCTGCCGTACGTGGTAGGTTGTCCTGCGTTCACTCGTGAGCTGCGGCAAGTCTAGTGGCCCAGTACAAAGAACTTCAAGCCAGACGTACCGGAGAAGTACGACGGCAAGACGCATCCGTCAGAGTTCCTCAGCATCTACACCATTGCGGTGCAAGCTGCCGGGGGACGAGATGACAAGATCCTTGCCAACTACTTTCCGCTGGTGCTCAAGCCCAATGTCAGATCCTGGCTCATGCACTCGCCGGACAACTCCATATCCTCTTGGGCTGATCTGTGCCATCAGTTTGTCGGTGCCTTTACAGGCGGGCACAAGCCTCATGGCCAGGAGAGTGATCTTCATCTGCTCGCCTAGAAGGAAGGAGAGCCCCTGCGCAAGTACATTCAGAGATTCAGTAGTGTGCAGCACAACATCCCAGACGTCCACCCTGCCGCGGTGATCAGCGCGTTCCATCAGAACGTGCGGAACCGCAGGATGCGGGAGGAAATGGCGATGCGCAAGATCAGGGACGTCAGTGAGTTATATGCACTGGCCGACAAGTGTGCGCGTGCTGAGGAAGGGAGGAGACTCCCCGGAGAAAATATAGGAGCGGGAGGATCTGACAGTGAAGATGCTGCCCCGACAAGGAAAAACCGGCGGTGGAACAACAGAAGGAGGAAAGGCAAAGAAGTGCTAGTTGTTGAGTAGTCCGGCAACAGTGGTATTGCCAAGGAAGCCAAAGCTGGTGACTCCGGCAAGGAGGTTGCCGCGGAGGTGGCGGTCACCGACAAGCAGGACGGCACCAACAAGCAGTATTGCAAGATTCACCGCACCAAGGGCCATGATCTTCAGAACTGTAAGAGGGTCGAGCAGCTTGTTGAGCAACAGAAAGCTGAATACGAGCGGCGCGACAAAGAGAAGGCCCAGGAAGGAGCTGGTGGGTCCGGCAAGAAAGGTCCCGGCCGAGGAGGACGCCGCGGCAAGGCCAAGTAGCGGCAAGGAGACAGACCTCCCCGTGGCCGCGACAAGGATGAAGATGATAAAGAAGACGAAGATATGGATGATGAGGAGACTGATGAGCAGGAGTTCCAGAAAGCCACAGAGGTCCTGTGCATTGACGGTGGTGCTTCTCTGCATGCCTCGCACCGCCAGCTCAAGCAGTGGGTGCGGGAAGTTAATGCAACAGAACCACCCGTCGAGTCACGCAAGCCTCTGAAATGGTCCGGCACGCCTATCATCTTTGATATTGAGGACCACCCGGATCGCATAACTGCGGTCGGGTGCTTGCCGATGTTGGTTTCACCAACAATCCGCAACCTCAAGGTCACTAAGATGCTAGTTGACGGCGGGGCCGGCTTGAACCTGATCTCCTCCACGGTGCTCCAGAAACTCCAGATTCCTGACAGCGAGCTCGAAGAGACCGGCACATTTCAAGGAATTAACCCGGGAAGGAGCAAGCCAAAGGGAAAGATCACGTTGCCGGTAACATTTGGCAGCGAGCTGAACTTCAGGACCGAGAGGGTCACGTTTGACGTTGCCGACTTTCCATTGCCTTACAATGGAATCCTTGGCCGACTGGCACTCGCCAAGTTCATGGCAGCCTCTCACTATGCGTACAACATACTGAAAATGCCAGGCCCAATAATTGTCATATCTGTCCCTGGCAACAAGAAGGATGCTCTTATCTATGCCGACAAGATCTACCGGGAAGCCGCAGCCGCAGCAGAACGAAGGACACTTGCCGCTGAAGCTCCCGGGGGGAAGAAGAAGACCAAGTGCGGCAAGAGCTCTGATGCCCACTCCGGCAAGCGCACTTCTTCGGAGTGCTGCGCTACCGTCGAGGACGCACCATCGAGCTCCACCAGCAAGTGTAAGAAGGCAATGGCAGCTCCACCTGAGACTAAGAAGGTGTCCGCCAAGGAGGATGGCACTGGTGGTACCTTCACCATCAGCGCCACTCTTGACCCTAAATAGGAAAGCGCGCTCGTTGCTTTCCTGCGGGCGAATCGATGGTTTTGCGTGGCAACCGTCTGATATCCCCGGTGTTCCCAGGAAAGTAATTGAGCACCACCTTGCCATCTGTCCTCATGCGCGGCCCGTCAAGCAAAGACTCAGCAAGCAGGCAGTAGAGCGCCAAGAATTCATCGCAGAAGAAATCAAGAAGTTGGAAGCAGCAGGCCTTGTCAGAGGAGTAATCCATCCCACGTGGTTGGACAATCCTGTTGTTGTGCGCAAAGCTAACGGGAAATGGAGACTTTGTATTGACTTCACTGATGTTAATAAAGCTTGTCCCAAAGACCCATTTCCCTTGCCGCGTATTGACCAGATTGTTAACTCCACAGCCGGATGTGATTTGCTTTCATTTCTTGATGCATACTCAGGATACCATCAGATCTTCATGGCAGAAGAAGATGAAGAGAAAACCGCATTTATCACCCCGTGTGGCATGTACTGCTTCATACGGATGCCTTTCGGTTTGAAGAATGCTGGTTCAACATTAGCAAGGGTAGTCCACCATGCTTTTGAGCCGCAAATACACAGAAATGTGGAAGCTTACATGGATGACATAGTGGTCAAGAGCAAGAACAAGGCGACCCTGATTCAAGATTTAGACAAAACATTTGCAAACCTGCGCAAGATCAACCTCAAGCTTAACCCCGAGAAGTGCGTGTTTGGGGTCCCTTCCGGCAAGCTTCTCGGGTTCTCCGTGTCTCAGCGGGGAATTGAAGCCAATCCCGACAAGATCAAAGCCATTGAGCAGATCGATGCACCAAAGCGCGTCAAGGATGTACGAAGGCTTGCCGGTTGCGTGGCTGCTCTCAGCAGGTTTATCTCTAGATCTGCTGAGCGCGCCCTGCCATTTTTCAAAATTTTGAAAAAGGCAGGTCCAATGAAATGGACTCCGGAAGCGGAGGCTGCGCTGCAGGACTTGAAGAGATACCTGTCCTCCACTCCAACGCTTGTCGCACCTAAGCCGCAAGAGAAGTTGCTGCTGTATATAGCGGCAACCAATCAAGTGGTTAGTGCTGTGTTAGTGGCGGAGAGGGAGGCGGATGATGAGCTAGCAACCACGGCAGATCCATCCAGCGACAAGCAGGGGGCTTCGTCGACAAGCTCTGGTCCCAACAAACATGGGTTTGCGCAGGAACATGATAAGATGTCAAGGAGAATGGTGCAGCGCCCAGTTTACTTTGTCAGTTCTCTTCTGCAGGGGGCTAGATCAAGGTACTCTGGTGTGCATAAGTTGCTTTTCGGCCTCCTCGTGGCCTCGAGAAAGCTGCGCCATTACTTCCAAGCACATGAGATCACAGTCGTCACTCGCTTTCCGCTGAAGAGGATACTGCAAAATCCAGAAGCAACGGGCAGGATTGTCGAGTGGGCGCTGGAACTGTCAAGCTTTGGCCTCAAGTTTGAGAGCACGTCAACTATCCAAAGCAGAGCATTGGCAGAGTTCATAGCAGAGTGGACGCCAACCCCAGATGAAGAAATTCCAGAAACGAGCATCCCCGTCAAAGAGGCAAGCAAAGAGTGGCTGATGTACTTTGATGGTGCCTTCTCGCTGCAAGGCGCCGGTGCAGGCGTGCTGCTTGTCGCACCCACTGGAGAGCACCTCAAGTACGTAGTCCAGATGCACTTTCCCAAAGAGCAAGCAACCAACAATACTGCAGAGTATGAAGGATTGCTTGCCGGTCTCAGAATCGCAACAGACCTTGGGATCAAGAAGCTCATTGTCAGGGGTGACTCACAGCTTGTCGTCCGACAAGTGAACAAGAACTACCAGAGTCCGTTGATGGAAGCGTATGTTGATGAAGTGAGGAAGCTAGAAGAGCACTTTGACGGCCTACAAATGGAGCATATCCCAAGAGCTCATAATGATATTGCTGATGGCCTGTCAAAGTGCGCCGCACTAAAGTTACCTGTGGAACCAGGGATCTTTGTGCTTAAGTTGACTCAACCGTCCGTAACGCCCTCAACTGGACAAAGCAAGAAGAGGAAGTTGGTTTCCGGCGACTACTTTCCGGCAGAGCTCCCCGAAGCCGCCGCCAAGAAAGTCCCCAAGATCAACACCAAGCAAGCTGAGGGGTAGTCTGCTCCGGCAAGCCTTATGGTTTGTTCCGTTGAAGCAGATGCTCCCGACAAGTTTTGCTCAGGCAAGCTTGCCGGGGAACATCAAGCTCCGGTAGGACCACAAGTCCTTGCCGTGGAAGCGGATGTTCCCGCAGCAGCAAATGCGCCTTTAGTCCTTGTTGTCGAGCCACAAGCTCCAGCATGGGCACAGCAGATTGTCGACTTCCTTCACACAGGAGAACTTCCCGAAGAACAAGAAGAAGCGGAAAGAGTAGCCCGGCAGTCAAGTATGTACCAGTTTGTCGATAGCATACTGTACAGAAGAAGAATCAACGGTGTGAAATTAAAGTGTATTCACCGGGAAGATGGACAAAAGCTGTTGGCGGAGATACATGGAGGCATATGTGGCCACCACATTGGCGCGAGAGCACTTGCCGGCAAAGCTTTCCGGCAAGGTTTCTTTTGGCCGACAGCCCTCCAGGATGCAACTGCACAAGTAACCAAGTGTGAAGCGTGCTAGTTCCACTCCAAACAGATACACCAGCCAGCTCAAGCTCTCCAGACAATCCCTTTATCCTGGCCATTTTCGGTCTGGGGGCTCGATATCCTCGGCCCTTTCCCCCGAGCTGTCGAGGGCTTTGAGTACTTGTACGTCGCAATCGACAAGTTCACAAAGTGGCCGAAAGTGCAGCCAGTGAGGAAGGTGACAGCACAGTCAGCAGTCAAGTTCTTCAGGTCAATTGTTTGCCGTTTCGGGGTCCCTAACAGGATCATCACCGACAATGGCACGCAATTCACGAGCCGCACCTTCATGCAGTACGTCCAAGACCTTGGCGCCAAGGTCTGCTTCGCTTCTGTTGCTCATCCAAGAAGCAACGGTCAAGCAGAGAGGGCAAATGCTGAAGTGCTGCGCGGGCTCAAGACCAGAACTTTCGACAGGCTGCACAGGTGCGGAAGGAACTGGATCGAGGAGCTGCCGGTGGTTCTTTGGTCGATCAGAACAACGCCAAATCGAGCCACTGGTCAGACACCTTTCACTCTAGTCTATGGAGCAGAGGCAGTTCTCCCCACGGAACTCGTATACTTATCACCTCGAGTGCTCGCTTATGATGAGCTTGAGCAAGAACAGCTGCGGCAAGACGACGCGCTGCTCCTTGA
The DNA here is from genome assembly GCF_002162155.2 of Triticum dicoccoides. NCBI lineage: Eukaryota > Viridiplantae > Streptophyta > Magnoliopsida > Poales > Poaceae > Triticum > Triticum dicoccoides. Next base: position 237,539,532 of record NC_041386.1, on the reverse strand, counting down.
GGAAGATCGTCTTCAGGCTGCTGTACGAGCTGCTCGATACCAGCAAGCTTTGCGCCGCTATCATAGCCGCAAAGTTAAAGCCAGAAGCTTCGAGGAAGGCGACCTTGTTCTTCGACGCGTTCAGTCCGCCAAGAATTCCAACAAGTTGACGCCGAAGTGGGAAGGCCCTTATCGGGTGAGACGAGTCACAAGGCCTGGCGCTGTCCGCCTTGAGACCGAAGATGGCATTCCGGTGAGCAACTCCTGGAACATAGAACATCTTCGTAAGTTTTTCCCATAAGGCGCGGTTGCCGGAACCCGTTCCAGCAACCACCTTTTGTACAAGTCTTGCCGCTGTTGCATGTAATCCTTTGTACAAAGCCGGGCGCAGATCCCGTGCATAAGTAAAACCCCATGTGCTCCGCACAGCTTGTCCATTTCATGCGTTAGTTCCTTTCTTGCATGCGATTATCTGACACTTTGTGCAGCACCTACATCCGGTAAGCAGTAACGAGTCGAAGAGCTCCATATTATTATTTTCTCTTCTTTCTTTTTCTTTTAAAGGAAAAGAAGGTTCTCTCGCACACAAGTTTGCCGGGGGGGAAGGAGAAGATTGTGGTATGGGCCAGGCGTCGTTCAAGCAAAGACTTGGCTTACCGGGAAGCAAATGACAGAAAAGCTAAGTTGCCAAAGTTTGAGCAATCACTTTTTAAAATTTTTGAGTTATCTTCCTCGAACGACCCTGCTTTGTATGGAAAACCTGTGCGCGGAGGAACCAACTCGTGGCTAGTTGCGCCCTTACTTTGTTTCAAGTCCGCTCAACAGCTTAAGCATGCTGCATCTAGTCGCGACAAGGTTTCTTGTCGGAAGCAGCGCCGCCAGCAGGCTGCTGAAGTTCCGCACTCAGCGCTCGCGGCTCGGGCGTCTGCGCCGACAAGTTCCCTAGAAGCGTAGGGTAATAACATACAAAGGAAGGAATCTAGTAAAGGAAATAACATAGCAATTGATAGACAGAAATAAAGTTATATTACAAAGATAACTTGTCGCAGCTCTAACAGACTGTTTTCATAACATGATCAGCAGTGACAAGGGAAAAGAAGGAATGGGCGGCCTAATCTACGCGTCCACCCTCGACTCTCTTGATCTCGCTCACCTTGTCCAAAATGGGTGCGACAAGGGTCTTGAGTGCATCCAGATCAGCGTCAGGCGGCAAGGACCTGAGGACGTTGGTGAAGCTGTGGCCTGGGTTGCGGAAGGCCACCTTCATCAGCACCTTCTGGAGAACCCCGGCGTAGATTTTGCGCGACTCGTCGGCCAGCTGCTTCGGGATCCTCTCCCGGAGCCGCTGGAGTGCCGTCGCCACGCCCTTGAAGAACAGGCTGAGCTTGGCGCTGGGTTGAAGACTCTCGTCGGAAGGATACCCAAAGTCCTCCATCCCCAGCTGCACCAGCTCCTCGTTGATGACTGCGGTAGTGTTCACCAGACCCTCGGTCCAGTGCTCCACTGTGTCTCTGAACGAGTTCTGGGTAACTGCAATGCTCTCCAGCAGCGCCGCGTCAGCCTTGACCTTCTCCGACAAGGTCTTCTCCCGCTCCTTGGCGGCCTCCAGCGTCTGCGTCAGCGTGGCCAGCTTCATCTCCAGGTCTGCTTTGGAATCCTTGGCGGCGCTGAGCTCCTTGCCCCTCTCAGCGAGAAGGCCTTGCAGCTCACCGTGGGCGGCAGCATCCTTCTCACGCTCACGCTTAAGCGCGGCAAGCTCCTCGCCGCTCTTCCCAATATCGGCCTCCAGCTGCGCCACCTTCTCCTCTAGCTCTTTCTTGGCGGCCTCTGCAGTTGCCGCGGCGTCCTTTGCCTCCTTGAGCGCCCCGCCAAGTGCTCGCTCACGCTCGGCGAGCTCTTCCTCGTAGCTGTCGAGGTTGGCCTTCCGCTGCACTAGTTCACCTTCCCGCGCGGACTGCTTCTCGGCAGCCAGCCTTTGTTCCTCCTCAGCCTCGGCCTTCTCGAGAAGAAAGGCCGTGCGCTCCTCGTCGACTCACTCCCACTCCTGCGCCAGGGACCGGAGAGCTTCCTGATTTTGGCCCCGGAGCTCCTCCGCGCGCTTTTCCATGTCAACTCCCGCCTTCGCGACAAGCGCTTGCCGGGAAGCCAGCTTGGCTTGCCGGGTGCGGTAGAGTGACAGCAGCTTCCGCAGCAGCTGCTCCTCCTCAGGCTCGCCGCTGCTACTGCCGGGCGCGTCAACCAATGACAGTCCTGCCGAGGCGAGCACCTCCCCGTCAAAAGTCCCCCCCTCGACCGGCAACCTGGAGCTCGACGCCCAGGGTAGCTTGATGAAGATATTGTCACCGGCCTTCAAGTAGGCGCCGGGCTGGGGCTCCTCGGAGCCCGGCTCCGCAGAAGCGGCAGAGGGTTCGGCGGTCGGCGCAGCGCCCGGCGCTCCTGCGGCCTCAGGGTCGTCAGTGCGATCGCCCGACCCCTCGCCGGCTTCCGCAGCAACAGCCCCGGCGGCCTCCTCGCCGGCTTCCGCAGCAACAGCCCCGGCGGCCTCCTCGCCGGCGGTCTCATCAGCACCGGTACCTTCCTCGCCGGCGCCCTCTGTCTCTATTGGCTCAGCCGTAGATGGATCTGAAGAACGAAGAAGGAAGGAAAATCAATCAAAAATCCAAGAAAGGAAAAACGGAAGAAGCAGAACCCAAGGGAAAGTTTCTGGGCAAGTGGATTACCTGCGCCAAGATCTTCAGTTGCGGCCTCGGTCGCCGCAGGATCAGCAGTGCCGTCCCTTGCCGGAGAGTCCCCCCTTGCCGGAGAGCGCTCCCTTGCCGGGGACTCCTCCCTTGGCGGCGCAGTCGAAGCAGGTGGCACTTCGGGACCAGCCTCCGGGCGCTCCTGAGGAGGCTGCTCTGCTCCTGCACAAGTCAACAAGCAAGATATCAACAAAGGAAAAAGCACTCAAGCGCGCCCGACAGCAGAAGGCTAAACTATGAACTTACGCTGGGGGCTGCGCTGGGGGCTGCTCTGAGGGGTGATTGCTGGGTCCGTCAAGGTGGTCTTGGGCCCACCTCCTGCTGACACAATGGGGTCATCCTCGATGACGATCACCGCGGCCTTGGCCCTCTTCGCCGCTCTCTGGGCCAGCGTCCTGAAAAGAAAGGAGTCCAGATTGGAGCAAGTCAGATACAAGATATAAACAGCAAGATTGAAGAACTACAAGAGCACCAAAGAAACTCACTCTTCTTCCTCCTCGTCGGAGCTGAGCGCGGAAAGATCGAAGTCCGGCCCTCCTCCGGTGCGGCGAGGTGGAGGAGTAGGATCCCTTGCCCGCTTGGCGGGGGCAGTGGCAGTGGCCCGGGAAGATCCCGCTCTAGTTGCCGCTGTTGCGTGAGGCGCTCCCGCGACATCATTGCTTGCCGCGGTAGAGCGCGTCGGGCGGCTCGGTGGCTGTGGAGCCGGCTGCTGCCCCGCTGCATCCCCGGCCCTGCGAAGGCGCCTCCTTGGCGGGGCCGGGGGCTCCGCCTGCGGCAAGTTCTCTGAAGGCTCGGCCTCCTCCTCGCCGGCCTCGCTCGGCTCGGCTTCGGAACCAGCAGGCTCCTCCTCGCCCATGAACTCCGCGCGTTCGGCAAGGTTTGCCGCCTCTGTAGCCTCCGCCTCCTCCACAGTAAACCCAAACACACCCGCAGCAGCTGCGGCCGCAGCCTCTTCCGCCCTAGTAGCGATGAGCTGCAGCTCCTCGTCGGTGGTGTCACGGGTGAGGCTCTTCTGCTTGTCAGCGCGGACCGGCACTTCCTCCAAGGTGTCGAAGAACGCTCACACAACGTCATCCACAGGCTCTTGCCAAGTTGGGACGATTCCGTGTGAATCGTACAACGGCATCATGGCGCGGATCCGGTCAAGCGAAGAGTTATTGCACAAAGGAACTACGCCCCTCGGCAGTGTGAATGGGTGCTGGGGGTCGCGTTTGAATAACTCCAAGAGCATTGCGTCCAGCTCCAAGACGGTGAAGTTGTAGTTGAGGCCCGGCCGCAGCCTCATGATGTCCGCCGAATTCTTGAATTCCCAAGCGGGCCTCCCCCTCTCCTGCAGGGGGGCAATGCGGCGGCGGAGGAAATCTGCCCCGACAGCACCTACGGTGAGCCCGGCAAGCCTGATGTGAAGAATCCTAGTGATGGCGATCTTCAGCCTCTCGTCTTCCGGGGCCACGTTGCTCCAGTCATTGCCGCGCACTATTGGAGTTTGGCGCACGGCGGTGAAGGGCTGCGGATTCTCCTCAACGATCCAGCACCACTCCGCTCTCCACTCCTCCCACTTGCTGCGGAGCTCACCCTCCAAGTACGCCTCTTTCTTGCCGACTCTTGAGACCCAGGCAATCACTCCGGCAAGCGGCTCTCCTCTCTCTACCCGAGGTATGAAGAAGTGGCGAAAAAGGGCAACACTAGGGTGGACTCCGACAAAGTTTTTGCACAAGTGTGCGAAAACTGCCATGGTCAGGACAGCATTGGGGGTGAAGTCAAGGAGGCGGAAGCCATATGTGTTCATAATATCACAGAAGAACTCCGAGAAGGGCGGGCAGAGCCCGCAGTAGAAGAATAGCAGGAAGAACGGGTACCAATTTGGAGCCAGCTCCGAGGCAGCGGCCGGGAGTACCCTCGTGCACGGATGCGCACGCGTCTCCGTCGCCCAAAAGAGGTAGAAGTACTCCCTCAGCTCCTACACGCCGAGCTGGGGGGTGAAGATCGCCCGCTCCTTCCGCAGCGCCGCGAGCCGCTGCGCCTCGGCCGACTTCACGCCCTTTCCCTTGTCGGCTTTTGGGGCCATGGCGGAGGTGGTGGGGAAGGTCGACGGCGTGGTGATGCTGATGGCAATGGGGGGGGGCGGAGCGCTGCTCTCTCGGCTTCGAGAAGAAGGGGGGAGCGGCGGAGTTTGTGAAGAAGGAGTAGCAGCAACCAGCGAGGGGGAACGAACTGCCTCTGTTTCCTCTGCTTATAAAGAGGGACGGGGCGGACGTTTCGGCCTTCCAAATAAACAACCACCCACGATCTCTCCCACGATGCCGCATTCAACGCGTGCCGTTATGGGAGAGCGCGGTGGATACGGAGCAAGATTTGGCGTGGCCCAGCCCGCGTGTGCCCATGCCCTGTCTTGGGCCTGGCCCAACAGCGCTCGGCACCGTGTCTGGCCCAGGCCCGGGGGCTCCTGTCGGTGTACTAGAATAGGGGTACCCTAGTACCCCGAACTTGTGCACGGGCAGTTGCAGCACCCCGCGGCAAAGGCTTGCCGGGCGAACGCCAAGATCCCCCAAGGTTCCCTTGGAGCCATCCAAGAACAAAGTATTTAAGCTAAGGAGACAAGACCCCGGCAAGAGGAGCTTGCCGGGAAGGCCAACCAAGGCGCTCCAAGGAACTTGCCGCGACGTGCCACACGCTCCGGCAAGGCAACAAGGCCCCGGCAAGAGGAGCTTGCCGGGAAGACTAAATAAGGTACCCCGAGGCTCGGTGAGCGACGAGCTTCTGGACCCCGCGAGATAACAACAGCGGCAAGGTGCTTGCCGCGGCAGGCAGCCACTCTGCGCCCACGCTCCAGCGCATCCACCAACGTGTCGCTCTGGGGGCCTCTCCGGGCGCGCGTGGCGGGAGGCTGTGTAGCCAGCGGTGCGCAGTGGCATGCGGAGCTGACAAGATCGCCATCGTGGTGAACGCTGGCGCCCCTAACGGTCCTTTTCTGCACTGTTCGGGCGACTCAGATGGGCATTTAATGCCCTTGTCCCCTGCCGTCAGGGTTAGGTAGGGTGCACTGTACAAGCAACTGTATCAACTACCTCGCTTTTTACGTTTTTACCCTCCTCTGCGTTGCCACCTGTCGGTGACCCCTTTAGCGTATAAAAGGAGGCCCATGCGCAACGTAGAGGGGGTTTGGAGGTTCGGACAGTTTGCTTCGATTCATTCGTAGCCCAGAAAACATCACACTCTCTCGCTCGAGAGCAAGAACACCAGATAATACAATCAGACAAGCAGCAGTAGGAGTGTTATCTCTCCGGAGAGCTCCGAAGCTGGGTAAACTGCTCGTGTTCCTCGCCTCGATCTGCTCTTCGTGCGACCTCCGCCCCCCGCCGAACCGAAAGGGGCCCGGTCCGCCGGCCCCATAGGTGTTCGTGGATCAGTTTCCCCGACACCCCCCCTTGATCACCAGATATCGCCTACTCTCCTATATACTACTTGCATTAGAGTAGTGTAGCATGTTACTGCTTTCCGTTAATCCTATCCTGATGCATAGCCTGTCATTGTTGCTACAACTGTTGATACCTTACCTGCAATCCTAAATGCTTAGTATAGGATGCTAGTTTATCATCAGTAGCCATACATTCTTGTCCGTCTGCCATGCTATACTATCGGGCCATGATCACTCGGGAGTTGATCACGGGTATATACCTATGCTTTATACATGATACATGTGATGACTAAAGTTGGGTTGGCTCGAGGAGTACCCGCGACTGATTCACGGATTGGGGGCTGAAAGGACCTTTGTCCCGACGGCCCTCTGGGTGGATCTTTGTGGCGGAGCGATAGGGCAGGTTGAGACCACCTAGGAGAGAGGTGGGCCTGGCCTTGATCGGCGTTTGCGGTGTCTTCAAGATAACACGTTTAACGAGATCTTGGTATTTGATCCGAGTCTGGCTACTGGCCTATATGCACTAACCATCTATGCGGGGACAATTATGGGCACTCAACGTCGTGGTATCAGCCGAAGCCTTCATGAAGTCAGCGATTGAGCGGCGCGCGCCGGGTTGGACCGCGTAACGCAACTTCCTTTGTAATGGAGGTTGCTAGGTCTGCTCACCAGCCGCGTTCGCAACGTGCAGGTGTGCAATGGGCGATGGGCCCAGACCCCTGCGCCATAGGATTTAGACCGGCGTGCTGACCTCTCTGTTGTGCCTAGGTAGGGCTGCAACGTGTTGATCTTCCGAAGCCGGGCATGACCCAGGAAAGTGTGTCCGGCCAAATGGGATCGAGTGTGTTGGGATATGTGGTGCACCCCTGCAAGGAAGTTAATCTATTCGAATAGCCATGATCTTCGGTAACAGGACGACTTGGAGTTGTAACTTGACCTTATGACAACTAGAACCGGATACTTAATAAAACACACCCTTCTAAGTGCCAGATACAACCGGTGGTCGCTCTCTCACAGGGCAACGATGGGAGGATCATCGGTTAGGATTATGCTATGCGATGATACTTGGAGGACTTCAGTCTACTCTCTTCTACATACTGCAAGACGGAGGCTACCAGAAGCGTAGTCTTCGAAAGGACTAGCTATCCCCCTCTTATTCCGGCATTCTGCAGTTCGATCCACATATGATAGCCTTATTCCAGTTTATACCAATGCATACATATGTAGTGTAGCTCCTTGCTTGCGAGTACTTTGGATGAGTACTCACGGTTGCTTTCCCCCTCCTTTCCCCTTTCCCTTCTACCCGATTGCTGCGACTAGACGTTGGAGTCCAGGAGCCAGACGCCACCGTCGACGACAACTACTACTACTTGGGAGGTGCCTACTACTACGTGCAGCCCGCTGACGACGACCAGGAGTAGTTTAGGAGGATCCCAGGAAGGAGGCCTGTGCCTCTTTCGATCTGTATCCCAGTTTGGGCTGGCCTTCTTAAGGCACACTTGTTTAACTTATGTCTTTACTCAGATATTGTTGCTTCTGCTGACTCGTCTATGATCGAGCTCTTATATTCGAGCCCTCGAGGCCCCTGGCTTGTAATATGATGCTTGTATGACTTACTTTATTTGTAGAGTTGTGTTGTGATATCTTCCCGTGAGTCCCTGATCTTGATCGTACATGTTTGCGTGTATGATTAGTGTACGGTCAAATCGGGGGCGTCACAAGTTGGTATCAGAGCCGACTGCCTGTAGGAATCCCCCTTCCACACTCCTTGGCCGAAGTTGAGTCTAGTCGATGAAAACTGTTTTACTAACATGGATGTGCGGCCCATGGGCCCACGTCGCCATTGGGTGGTATTAGGATCTTTTACTCCTTGATCCTTACTCTGGGACTCTGAACACTCTTCTATTCGGGTTAAATGATTTTACTAAATTTAACTCTAGGTTCTCGTAACTACTTTCTCCCGAAGAGCCCCTTATTACATATGAACACCTGCTACACCAGAAGATTCAGAAGATACTCTCTGATGTTATCCCGAGAACTTGTGCTCATTGCGTTTGCAATTCCCTCCCACCGTCAACCCCTATAGATAACTACATTCACTTACCATTCTTACCTTAGTCCCCAGTTGCTCTTGTTATTATCCCGAAATACTCCATGTTCTGAGAATCCTTGTGCCTACTGCCTTGCAGTTCCTTGTTACATGAATACCCCTACGGATATTTCCTCGCACTTGCCGAGTATCCGCTCATCCCTAGTTGTTCAGGTGTTTCATAAAGGTCTTCGAAATACCATTCGATCTCCTGAAAATCATCAACAGCCTATTGCTCTCAAAATTCTTACTCGCTTGCATTATGATTGTTCCCATAAGTATGGTAATCTTATTGGCATCCTTAGTCATTATCAGTTTGAGTCTGTTGAATCAATATGTTGTGAATGCTTGCAATCCTTAATCAGATCCTTCATTTCGTCCTTCCGGCTCAGACGTCATTTTAAACATGAGTTGGATCTCGACCAATCAAATTGCCTTTGATTCTACCCCTAAGGCTATTCAACTTATCCATCCCTAATCAGAGCATTGCTTCTGATCCCTTGTCTTGGAATTCATAATTCCTTTGCATTTGAACTTTGAATTAGTTAGTTGTTTCTATAATCAGATCTCCTTGCATTTTCTTCCTCGGTTGAGTACCGATGCTCACATCAGATCCCTTGTGGACCAACGGTTCCTTTGTTGGATTTTATCCGGTAGTGCCCTTCATATTGAATAACCTTGTGAGCCTTCCATGGGTATATAATGCTTTTGGTAAATTGTATCCTCTATTTTCTCAACCATACTCTGTTTTCGAGTTGGTGATATTTACGATTGAAGCTTGTGGTATATGTTTCCATGATACCCTGACGGGTTGAACCTATGCCTTTCTTAATCTGTGTGAACTCAAAAGTTTTCACGAGTCATACACTTCTGGTATTTTTCCAAATAAAATTTCAACACTACAACTTCTTCGAAAGTGAGAAGTGAATGAAAGGTTATGCATTGGAGAAGTGGGAGTCGACCTTGAACTTTGTGTTCATGCCCATGGACACGATGTTGATCTTATCATTAAAGCTTCTCTTAAATTAAATTATTCCTTTGGTATAAGTTCATCTTATATCCGGGATCTGGCCTTTTGCAATAGTGTTTCCGACCATGTTCTCCTTTAAATACCATTTCTCGGACAAGTTGAAGTAACTGTCTTCTACAGATCATTGCACCCGACCAACCTTTACTTTGATCTACCGTCGTGTATTACACTCTGGTATCTTAAGAATATCATAGAACTGCATAACTTCTTATGGGTTCTTCATCAACTATTATTTCTCACCGATTCCAATTTTCCCGGGTCTGGGTTATCGTCAACCAAGGACACTAATAAGTGAATCGATTCCGCACTCTGGTTCAATAACTCTTAAATAATTGTTGTTGCTTACGAGTTAATAATCACTTAACTCATTCCTAGCCTGATCGGCTATATCATCATGGTGCTAAATTTTAACTGTGCTACTTGGTCCTTCTTCACGGAGCACAATTCTCGACGATGAGCTAAGCTTACGTCGATTTTCCTCATCATATCATTTCGCCTTGAACTGCAAGCTTGATTTCAAGTTTGTGTCGTAACCATGGTTCCAATAACCTTCCGTTTATCATTCGTTTGACTAGATGTGATCACCAATTGGTTACATCTTCATGAAATCTCTCGACAAATGTGTTGTGATCATCATCAGCATTCCGAGCTCTTCCAAGATATCAATTGAGTTCATGATGATAAATACCATCCTTGCCCTCGATGATTTGTGTTACCATCGACCACTTTATTGACTTCCCTCCAACACAAACTTGTTCATGTTTTGTGTTATACCTTGAGTTCCTTGCTATCCCGCATTTGTTCTTCTTTACCTTGGAGTATTACCATCTTTAATGTCAAGAAAGTCATGAGGATTTCATCACCTCTTAAGGATTCTTGATACAGGTAATACTTCTGACCATCACCTTTCTTTCTTGGTCCCCGTGTTGGTTCTAACCGGGATTCCAACAAGTGAACGGTACTGCATGGATTTTGTACTTCTAACAATCCTATTGCTTTGAAGTTAATGGTCGAACGTTCATTCTTAGACTATTGATCACGGAATCACCATTCTAACATTTGATCATGCTACCTAAGGCCATACTTTGGGCACCCTTTTCAACTAATGTTTAATTGTGTATGTTTTTCCTTGAGCATACATCATTATATCATTTGATCCGACAAATGTTATCTCCTTGTTCACATAACTATGGGAACTCATCTTTTTGGATACCTCGTTGAATTATTGCTGAGTCCATCAGCCACCTCCTCATCCTCTCCTTGGCTTAATGATGAATTCCTTCGTGTATCCAGAGTCTGACTTTTGATTGAAGACCATGTCAATGCTATCTCGAAGCATGTCTGTGGTACTCCGATTTTCAACAAGAACATTTGAAGCCCAATGTTAAATGTTTCCTGCTCAATTATCCAAACACCGCTGTATGGATAATGTCATGAAATTTCTATCCCCTTACCTAAAGAGTTTCCTACATTATATCCTGTCATGGATATCATGCTCTACTTGTCCTTCCGAAGGATATACCCTTTAAATATGTGTTTAAACACATTTTCCTTTCCATTGTTCTGTTTAATCTGATAATCATATTTTCCTTTCCATTTGATGGGTTGACATTTCTTGTGATCTATATGATCTAAGCAGTAATAATTCACTGCTTATGGAAACACCTCGGTGTACAACTCTATCAGTGAGACCCTGTTACTATCGTTGATGACATTCTGGTAACCATCGATGGATGAGTACTTTGTCTATTGGTCCGCCTCGTTTCAACGAGCAGGAAAATCTTTCTCTTCATCCCTCGCCCTTGGTACCGATGTTGTTGCCGACATAACTGACAGGTTATTATCTGACGTGCCTTTCTATCATAAACGAGCAAGATGTCACCGCTCTTGCTACTTTTAACCCACATGGTGGGCCCATAACCCACAACTCCACAGGATCGAAACCTGACTCTCCTGTACACCCCTTGTTCCCAAAGATACTCCTCGCGCGTGTCCTCGTAGGTAATACACGAGCCACCTTCCAAGAAATCACCAATTCTGGTATCAGACTCAAAACTAACTCTTATTGCTCCGAACCCCTTTTACGCGATGTTTCAGGCAACGACGATTGTCTATCCGCTTGAAACTTTTTATGGTACCTTCTTTATTTGCTCTCGGGGTGTTTCATTTGTTTGACTCGAGAGATACTCCTGTGTTCATTCTTGGGATACCCCCCAGTTGATTTTCCTTTATAACATCCTATCGTTGTAGAGCTACCTCCTTATCCTTTTCGTAAGTACGATGGAGTTCCCGAAGAAGGGATGCCGGCGTCATCATGATGACCTCAAGCTGAAGTATGAAGACATCAGCGTTATGGATCTACCTCTTCGAGGAGAGCAACTAAGACCGAGAAGACTCGTTAGAATTTCGTATCCAAATCCCTTCCCCCTTACTTCACCTCTTAAATCTCGGGACGAGATTTCTTGTAGTAGAGGAGAATTGTGACGCCCGGAGAATTATGCTACAGTAATACCCTGCTAATGGTGCCACGTCACCTCGGTTACTGTTGCTAATCTCGCGGTGGATCAAAACAAGTTCAAATTCAAATTTAAAATTAAGTCAAATAAAATACTTCTTCAAACTACAAAACTAAATAGTTCATATTTTTGCAAATATTACATAGTCATTTGTGCTTAGGAAAACAACATAACTAAAATGCCCAAATTGACCCTAGCATCCAAATCAGTACCCAAAACAACACCGTTTAAATCATTCCTATTTAAGTAAAATTAAAATGAAATCATCCTACTCCCAAACTTTTGTGGCAGTACTATATACTACATAGTATTTGTTTTGACCAGTGGCACTTTTAACAAAATTGGTTTGCTAGCAGAAATAAATAGAAAGCAATGGTGAAATAAAGAAAACAGAAAAAACCAAAAAGAAAGAAAGAAAAAGACCCCTAGGCCACTTGGTCCAAATGGCCAAGGCAACCCACCAGGTCCGATAGGCCCAACCCGGTGCCCCTCATATGACCCAGCCCACACCCCCACGATCCCCACTCCACCCATCTCTCCCCTCGCTCCCTTCCTGGCGCCGCCACCCACCCACGACCGCACAACCCCCCCACCCCCCGATCCCCTCGCCCCTCCTCTGCCTGGTCCCTTCTGGATCCAGGGCCTCGCCCTCGACGCCGATCGCTGCCTGCGGCACTCCGTCGCCCCTCGCCGTCACCGGCGTCACTCGATGCCCTGGCGCCCCATCCTCCACCTCGACCTCCCCGACTGGATCTGGGCCGCGCCTAGGGCGCCGCCGCCGCTGCACACCGCCGATGCCTCGTCCCGCCACTGCTTCGCCGGAGCCACCCACCGTCATCGTCGCCTGCTCGTCCTCCTCCCAGCTAGAACGCCCCGAGCCCGGTGCCGCTCGACCCCGACGCCGGCTGCTTCCCTGAACGGCGCCGCCCTCTGCCGCCCCCATCGTCGGCGACCCTGCTGCAACCTCCCCGAGCCCGCTGCCATGAGCCCTCCCGCTCCTATGTGAGCCACTGCCTCCCTCTCCTCTATGCGCGCGCGCCGCCGTCACCGTGCTCGCCCGCTGCATCCCGTGGCCGCCGTCGCGCCGCACTTGCATGCTGCACCACCCGCGACCTGCGCCTGGCCCCCAGCGCGCGTCGTCGCCCTGGGCGCGTCCTGCCCCGCGTTGCCGCACCCCCGGGCTCCCCTGCCCGCACTCCGCGGCTGCCATGCGCTCGCGCGCTCACTGCCGTCGGCCCTTGCTCGCCCGCTGCTGGCGTTCGCCCTGCGGTGCCCCATCGGCCTGCGCCCGGGCTCGCCCAATTGGCGCCCGCGCGCCCGCACGCTCATGGGGCTTCGCCCCAGCAACCGCGCCCGTTAGCCCACTGGACCCCAATGGGCCAATGACAAGGGGGGCCTGCCCCAGAATGATAAAAAAAGAAAAAAGGTTAAAATAAATATAAATAAATAAATAATAAGTAAATAAAAATGTTAACTAATTAATTAATTAACTAACTAAATTAATTAAGTTAATTAATCCTGTTTAACTAAACTAATTAAATGGGTTAACCTAATCTAGTAATTAAGCTAATTAATACTGATTAGTTAGTCTGAGCCTATGACGAATGGGACCCACATGTCAATTTGACCTAGTCCACCTTTGACCCTGCTAACTTCATGATGACATCACACTGACATCATAATAGCCTTTTCTAATTAAATTAATAAGATAATTCCAATAATGATTAAATCTTTATAAATTAATATAAAATAATCCGTAGCTCAGATGAAAATACTTTGTACATGAAAGTTGCTCAGAACGACGAAACAAATCCGGATCCGTAGCCTGTTCGTCCGCCACGCATCCCTAGCATAGCGAACACGCAACTTTCCCCCTCCGGCTCCTCTGTCCAAAAACGTGAAACACCGGGAATACTTTCCCGGATGTTTCCCCCTTCACCGGTACCACCTCGTACCGCGTTAGGGCACACCTAGCATCAAGCTTTGTCATGTCATGCATCGTCATGCATTTGTTTGCATTATATTTATTGTGTCTTCCCCCTCTTCTCTCGCTACACACCGAGACCGACGACGCTGCTACCCAGTACGACTACGATGTTGACGTCCCCTCTCTCTTGCCAGAGCAACCAGGCAAGCCCCCCCTTGATCACCAGATATCGCCTACTCTCCTCTATACTGCTTGCATTAGAGTAGTGTAGCATGTTACTGCTTTCCGTTAATCCTATCCTGATGCATAGCCTGTCATTGTTGCTACAACTGTTGATACCTTACCTGCAATCCTAAATGCTTAGTATAGGATGCTAGTTTATCATCAGTGGCCATACATTCTTGTCCGTCTGCCATGCTATACTATCGGGCCGTGATCACTCGGGAGTTGATCACGGGTATATACCTATGCTTTATACATGATACATGTGATGACTAAAGTCAGTTTGGCTCGAGGAGTAACCGCGAGTGATTCACGGATTGGGGGCTGAAAGGACCTTTGTCCCGACGGCCCTCTGGATGGATCTTTGTGGCGGAGCGACAGGGCATGTTGAGATCACCTAGGAGAGAGGTGGGCCTGGCCCTGATCGGCGTTCGCGGTGTCTTCAAGATAACACATTTAACGAGATCTTGGTATTTGATCTGAGTCTAGCTACTGGCGTATACACACTAACCATCTACGTGGGGACATTTATGGGCACTCGACGTCGTGGTATCAGCCAAAGCCTTCGTGACGTCAGCGACTGAGCGGCGCGCGCCGGGTTGGACCGCGTAACACAACTTCCTTTGTAATGGAGGTTGCTAGGTCTACTCACCGGCCGCGTTCGCAACGTGCAGGTGTGCAATGGGTGATGGGCCCAGACCCCTGCGCCATAGGATTTAGACCGGTGTGCTGACCTCTCTGTTGTGCCTAGGTAGGGCTACGACGTGTTGATCTCCAGAGGCCGGGCATGACCCAGGAAATTGTGTCCGACCAAATGGGATCGAGCGTGTTGGGATGTGTGGTGCACCCCTGCAGGGAAGTTAATCTATTCAAATAGCCGTGATCTTCGGTAACAGGACGACTTGGAGTTGTACCTTGACCTTATGACAACTAGAACCAGATACTTAATAAAACACACCCTTCTAAGTGGCAGATACAACCGGTGGTCGCTCTCTCACAGGGCGACGATGGGAGGATCATCGGTTAGGATTATGCTATGCGATGATACTTGCAGGACTTCAGTCTACTCTCTTCTACATGATGCAAGACGGAGGCTGCCAGAAGCGTAGTCTTCGAAAGGACTAGCTATCCCCCTCTTATTCCGGCATTCTACAGTTTAGTCCACATATGATAGCCTTATTCCAGTTGATACCAATGCATACATATGTAGCGTAGCTCCTTGCTTGCGAGTACTTTGGATGAGTACTCACGGTTGCTTTCCCCCTCTTTTCCCCTTTCCCTTCTACCCGATTGCTGCGACAAGACGTTGGAGTCCAGGAGCCAGACGCCACCGTCGACGACGACTACTACTACTCGGGAGGTGCCTACTACTACGTGCAGCCCACTGACGACGACCAGGAGTAGTTTAGGAGGATCCCAGGCAGGAGGCCCGCGCCTCTTTCGATCTGTATCCCAGTTTGGGCTAGCCTTCTTAAGGCACACTTGTTTAACTTATGTCTGTACTCAGATATTGTTGCTTCCGCTGACTCGTCTATGATCGAGCTCTTGTATTCGAGCCCTCGAGGCCCTGGCTTGTAATATGATGCTTGTATGACTTATTTTATTTGTAGAGTTGTGTTGTGATATCTTCTCATGAGTCCCTGATCTTGATCGTACATGTTTGCGTGTATGATTAGTGTACGGTCAAATCGGGGGCGTCACAATAATAAAATTCAACAATATAGCTATCATATAAAATATTCTCAATATGATCCACATGCATGCAAAGTTGACACTCTTCCAAAATAGTGGGATTAACATTAACTAAAGTCATGACCTCTCCAAACCCACTTTTATCAAAAACTTCATAAGATTGTATATTATCCAAATATGTGGGATCTAAAGTTGACACTCTTCCAAACCCACTTTCAATATTATTACAAACATTATTATCAATCTCATATTCATCATGGGGCTTAAATAAATTTTCAATATTGTAAGAAGAATCACCCCAATCATGATCATTGCAACAAGTAATGGACATAGCAAAACTAGGATCCCCAAGCTTAGGGTTTTGCAAATCATTAACACAATTGACATTAGTAGAATTTGTAATAATATCATTGAAATCATGCTTTTATTTCAAGGAGCTATCGTGAATCACTTCATAAAGTACTTCATCACAATTTTCAGATTCACGAATTTCAAGCAAAACTTCATAAAGACAATCTAGTTCACAAAAGTCACTAGCAATTGGTTCATCATAATTGGATCTCTTAAAAAGATTAGCAAGCGGATGAGGATCCATAGATCTTAAGTTCTCTGTTTAGCAATAAATAAACAATTACTCCAACCAAACGAGCAAACGAGCCAAGTAAGACATCAAAGCAAACGAAAAGACGAACAGAAGAAGGGTGAATAAAATGGTAAGGGTGAAGTGGGGGAGAGGAAAGCGAGAGGCAAATGGCCAATAATGTAATGCGAGGGATAAGAGTTTGTGATGGGTATTCGGTATGTCTTGACTTGTGCATAGATCTCCCCGGCAACGGCGCAGGAAATCCTTCTTGCTACCTCTTGAGCATTGCGTTGGTTTTCCCTTGAAGAGGAAAGGGTGATGCAGCAAAGTAGCGTAAGTATTTCCCTCAATTTTTGAGAACCAAGGTATCAATCCAGTAGGAGACTACACGCAAGTCCCTCATACCTATATAAACAAATAAGAACCTCGCAAGCAACGCGATAAAGGGGTTGTCAATCCCTTCACGGTCACTGACGAGAGTGAGATCTGATAGAGATAATAATAAGATAAATATTTTGGGTATTTTTATGATATAGATTGAAAGTAAAGATTGCAAAATAAAATATATGGGAAACTTATATGCTAAAAGATAGACCTGGGGGCCATAGGTTTCACTAGTGGCTTCTCTCAAGATAGCATAAGTATTACGGTGGGTGAACAAATTACTGTCGAGCAATTGATAGAAAAGTGTATAATTATGAGAATATCTAGGCATAATCATGTATGTAGGCATCATGTCCGCGACAAGTAGACCGAAACGATTCTGCATCTACTACTATTACTCCACACATCGACCGCTATCCAGCATGCATCTAGAGTATTAAGTTCATAAGAACAGAGTAATGCATTAGGCAAGATGACATGATGTAGAGGGATAAACTCAAGCAATATGATATAAAACCCATCTTTTTATCCTCGATGGCAACAATACAATATGTGGCTTGCTGCCCCTGCTGTCACTGGGAAAGGACACTGCAAGATTGAACCCAAAGCTAAGCACTTCTCCCATTGCAAGAAAGATCAATCTAGTACGCCAAACCAAACTGATAATTCGAAGAGACTTGCAAAGATAACCAGTCATACATAAAAGATTTCAGAGAAGAATCAAGTATTGTTCATAGATAAACTTGATCATAAACCAATAATTCATCGGATCTCGACAAACACACCGCAAAAAGAGTTACATCAAATAGATCTCCAAGAAGATCGAGGAGAACATTGTATTGAGATCCAAAGAGAGATAAGAAGCCATCTAGCTAATAACTAATGACCCGAATGTCTGTGGTAAACTACTCACACATCATCGAAGAGGCTATGGTGTTGATGTAGAAGCCCTCCATGATCGATTCCCCCTCCGGTCGAGCTCGGAAAAGGCCCCAAGATGGGATCTCTTGGGTACAGAAGGTTGCGGTGGTGAAAATAGGGTTTCGTCATGCTCCTGGATGTTTTCGGGGTATATGGATATATATAGGAGGAAGAAGTAGGTCGGTGGAGCTGCAAGGGGCCCACGAGGGTGGGGGGCGCGCCCAGGGGGGCAGGCGCGCCTCCCTGCCTCATGGCCACCTCGTTTCTTTCTTGACGTCTACTCCAAGTCCTCTGGATCACGTTTGTTCCAAAAATAACTCTCCCGAAGGTTTCATTCTGTTTGGATTACGTTTGATATTCCTTTTCTACGAAACACTGAAATAGGCAAAAAAACAACAGTTTGCACTGGGCCTTGGGTTAGTCCCAAAAATAACTAGGGACTCCAAACCTAAGAAAAATAACTCCTTTAAGCGTCTTAATCGAGGTGTTATGATTGGCACCTCTAGTTGGAACAGCTTCTACCCACTTGGTAACGTAATCAACATCAACTAAAATATGTGTATACCCATTAGAGGATGGAAACGATCCCATATAATCAAAGCCCCAAACATCAAATGGTTCGATAACAAGTGAATAATTCATAGGCATTTCTTGACGTCTACTAATATTACCAATTCTTTGACATTCATCACAAGACAAGACAAACTTATGGGCATCTTTAAAAAGAGTAGGCCAATAAAAACCGGATTGCAATACCTTATGCGCAGTTCTATCTCCAGCATGGTGTCCTCCATAAGCCTCGGAGTGACACTTACGTAGGATCAGTTCCTGTTCATGCTCAGGTGCACAACGTCTAATAACACCATCTACTCCTTCTTTATAAAGGTGTGGGTCATCCCAGAAGTAATGTCTTAAATCATAGAAAAACTTTTTCTTTTGCTAGTATGTGAAACTAGGTGGTATAAATTTAGCAACAATATAATTAGCATAATCAGCATACCATGGAGCAGTACGAGAAGCATTTATGACAGCTAATTATTCATCAGGAAAGCTATCATCAATAGGTAGTGGGTCATCAAGAACATTCTCTAACCTAGACAAATTGTCTGCAACAGGGTTCTCAGCTCCCTTTCTATCAATAATATGCAAATCAAATTCTTTTAGCAAGAGAACCCATATAATAACTCTAGGTTTAGAATCTTTATTTTCCATAAGATATTTAATAGCAGCATGATCAGTGTGAATAGTTACTTTAGAATGAATAATATAAGGTCTGAACTTATCACAAGCAAATAAAACTGCTAAAAATTCTTTTTCAGTAGTAGCATAATTTCTCTGGGTATTGTATAGAGTTTTACTAGCATATTGGATATCATTTAATTTCTTATCAACTCTTTGTACTAGAACAACACCTACAACATAATCACTAGCATCACACATAATTTCAAAGGGTAAATTCCAATCAGGTGGCTGAACAATAGGTGCAGAAATCAAGGCTTTCTTAAGTATTTCAAATGCTTCTACACAATCATCATCAAAGACAAAAGGAACATCTTTTTGTTAGAGATTAGTCAGAGGCCTAGAAATTTTAGAGAAGTCTTTAAAGAACCTCCTATAAAAACCAACATGACCAAGGAAACTTCTTATACCTTTGATGTCCTTAGGGCACGACATCTTTTCAATAGCATCAACTTTAGCTTTATCAACTTCAATACCTCTTTCAAAAATTTTATGCCCCAAGACAATGCCTTCATTAACCATAAAGTGGCACTTCTCCTAATTCAAGACAAGATTAGTTTCTTCACATCTCTGCAAAGCTCGATCAAGGTTGCTTAAGAAATCGTCAAAAGAAGTTCCATATTGTAGCGACCCGACCTCAGACGGTCAAGTCTTTGTGCTTAAGTGTCATCCCTGGATTGGTATGCTGACACACACAATACTCGAGGATTTATAACAGAGGTAAATCAAATGTATAAAGTAACATAAATACTATTACCTCAATCCAAATAGCGGAAGTAACAAAGGTTGTGGATTCCCATCAACACCAACGGCAAAGTTGAGTGTAGAAATCGTAACCCTAACGTATCACTTACTCGTCGTAAGAAGTCCTGCAACATGCGACGTCGGGAGCCCGGGGCTCGGGGCCCGGCTATTTAAGGGGGGCAGGGGGCAAGGTGGCGTGGGCGAGGGGGCAGAGAAGAGGCGGCGGCGGGAGTCCAGGAGGCGTACGACGGCGGCGACGCCGTGCGGGTGCGGGAGTCCGTCCCGAGCTCGGGGACGGGCGCGGGCGAGCGCGTGGGCTGGCTGGGCCGTGGCTTGGCGAGCTAGGCCGGCCCGGTCCGGTCGGTCCAAAGTTTTTTTATAAACATTTTTTTGACACACAAAAACAAAATAAATTAAAATAATATATAGACATATAATATATCAAAATTTTCAGAAAAAGATTGTCTACAAAGTGAACATTTTCCTAGCATTAAATGAAGTTCACACAAATTCATATAATTCAAAGAGTGCTACTGGTCTAATAAAATCCAATAAAATAATTATAAAAATATCAAAATTAATTCAAATTTATTTCTCTCCAATTTTCGGATGTAGGGAATCATGTTACCCTATTTTCCATATATTTGATTTTTGGAGAAAAATAATTTGAATAAAATCCAAATAACTCCAAATTGAGAATAATTTTGATGGGGACTTTTAAATTTGATCCCTTTAAACTTCCAACTCATATTTCATATATTTTGAAGAAGTCATTTTATCTTCTCTCATGAAAATCATTGAGTTGCTTAAATTTTCTAAATCGAAAATATTTTCGAATGAAATTCAAATATTTTCAACACCCCTTTTCATTTAAATAAATGGAAGAAGTCATGTCATCTTCTCTCTAGGGTTTTGTGATGAAAAGAATTTGAATTCATGGAGATCATAAAAGCAAGATGAAAGTTTGGTAAAGTCCTTTTATTCCCTCTCATTTAACTTTCAAAAGTTTCAAATTCACTCACTTTCAGTCAATCAATCACACAACAATCAAATAAACAATCAAATCTATCTATTTATTATAACATTCCAAAATTTAGAATTTTGGGATGTTACAAACCTACCACCCTTAAAATGAATCTCGTCCTTGAGATTCTGAGAGGCTAGAAAGAAAAAGGTTAGGGTTTGGGGGTCTCCTCAAAATCCATCGATCATCACAGGGGGTCTGGGGTGCTACCACCCTTAGAAACATTGTTTCGGTTCCACCAAAACTCATATACTCCATCCTTATGGTTGGCAGTGTCGGTCTTCCCAGATCTCGGGAAATTCCATCACTGGGCTCTTCCGATAGTGGCCTAACCTTTACCGCAATTCTTTTGTCCTTTTTCTTTGTAAGGTTGTTCCAAGACTGGGTCTTCTTAGCTGACGGGTCTGACGCCCATACTAAACAACTATTGACATCTCATGGTGGTCAACCATTTATGGCTTCTCCTGCAGGAAATGGGTCTAGGATGAACCTCACCATATGTCCTACGAATGGCAATAGCTGCGTTGTACAAGGGAAAATGATTATACCATTCTAAGGTTTAAACAAGGCTTAATATCATTGTCTCTCTACTATAGGTAAGTCACTCAGATTTACCATCCCATATAGCAAGGCGAATAATAAGAGTAAGTCGGTATGGTGATCAATCCATCCCGTGCCCAAATCATTACCCTGTATATGGTTTAGCGAATCTCGCATTCTAACACTTGGTCATCCTCACAAGCATTGCAGAATTTATCTTGTCAACAAACAGGGTCCGGATAAATCCATTGATTCTGCAAGCCAAACAAACATCTATCGTTCCTTCACAACTCTCAGGTTTTGCGTTACTCCTATAAGATCGTCTATCGATAAAATCATAACTTCTTCCAGGGTTTTTCCTTCAGCAAGAGTGTGCTTGCTTCTTGGCAGGTCCTGGGGCCTGTGGGTTATGGCCCATCTCATCACTTGAAATCCTTGAACTCATCATTGGGGAAACTGATTACTATTCCAACATCCAGCTTCCTAGCATTCTTAAATCCATCCAAATATATTGTCTCCCTTCCTTCTATTGGCACCAAACTCAGACGTGATTACTCAGACTCAGACTCATCCTGGAATTACCATTGCTCCATGTTAGCAACATCATACCACCGTTATATCAAATATTACTTCATCCCTTCATACTCTTGGGGTATCACACATATCGAGACAAAACTCGTACTCATTTTGTCCGGAATCCACTCAGTGGAATGTCCTTATCTTTTCCAGGGGTCAAGGGTTCTCACAGGGTACTACCACCCCTAAAATGCACAAATTCATCCATAGACCATATTTCTCATATCCTCGAAAATGGTCAAAATCTTTCTTCATAGAGTAACAACTCATAAAATCCAAATAGTACCCACGATACTAACTTTATTGATTCTCAAAGTATTACAATCTCCCGCACTTCTATTACATGCCTCACCTCAACACCTCAATATAAAGGAAAATGCTTTCACTACTACTACTATACTTCTCACAAACACAACTAATTATCACAAGTCTCCTTCTCCTTGGGACAATCTCTGGCAAAGTGCCCTGCTTCATTACAACAAAAACATATTACTTCTGACAAGTCCCGAGGTTTCCTTGTGATTATATAGCCTCCTTGGGTCCTTGGCTTCCTTTTTGGGCAATTGCTGAGGTAGTGCCCTGACTTTTTGCACCTATAACATGTGATATGACTCAGATCCTTCCTGGAATCCAATCTACTTCTCTTTATGGAATTTTCCGTTCCAATCAGGGCTTCTATTTCCTGTGGGTCATACTCTACTTCCTCTATCGGGAATACTACTAGATCCCCATTCAAACAATTCTGGGGGATGTGTCCTTCTTCTCCACATGGATAGCATGACTTGGTGCAGGGTTTAATTGGGTCTGCTTTGGGTGTGTTCTCCACTTCTTCCTTCATCACTTGTTCTTCTAAAATTTCCATGAGGGCTCCTTTCATTGCTTCTTTCTTCTGTTGGATGGTTCTTTGAACCACGGGGTAAATATGATATTGTGCAGGGTAGAGGGTAGTCCCTTCACATAAGAAACATGTAATCTTCCTAGTTGGGCATTCTTCATCTGGGTGACTTTCTTCACAATTAGGGCTTTCAACCTTGTGTTCCTTATGGTTGTGTCCTATTTCTCCACAAAGCTTGCATGCACAAGGTTTCTTCATATCCTTTCCAAAAGGCTTCAATTTCTGAGACACAAACCGAGACTTTAGCAAAGTCAACTTAAAATCTTTCCAAGTGGTTACTCCTTGCTATCCATTGATGGTTTGGTACATCCTCCACCAAGTAGTAGCACCTCTTTCAAAACACTTAAGAGCATGCCGGGTCATATCCTTTCCAACTATAGGGTTATTCTTCATATGATTCTCCATGTTCTGAATCCATTGGTCCGTCTCCAATTGACTCATCGGTCCAGAAAATATGGTTTCATCTCCGTTCATCCTCTATTGGTTCCAAGGGTTTGGGGTGAGATAAGAGAGATAGAGAGGGATACACACAATGCAAACAATAGTTTTGAAAAGACAGATTTTATTGTGGCTGTCGAAAAACATCAAACAAATGACAGCTCACAATCGTCGCATCTAATGTAGGTATATAACAAGGGTTTGGTCTTCTAAAGGTCAATAAATCTTCAAGGTCGTCTAACTCTTCAAGTCTTGTTCATGCCTCCAATGGCTTCTTCCGATCATGCTTGTCTTTCTCAAATCCGTTTGCCAGTTCTGTTGTCGCAAAGTCTATTGTGACGTCCTTTAATATTTCTGGAGTTGCGTTCCAAAATTCTGGGTTTCATCAACCTCGACATGAGCCATGATCCTACTGTCCTTCAGTTCCTAACGAATCTTTGATGTCTCAGGTTTTGTTCCTCTAGCTTGGCTACTTTCAGCTTATGGGTCCTGAGTTCTTCACGAAACGCTTCCTTATCTAATACTACTTCCTGCAGGTCCATCTTAACTTCTTGATGTAACACTCCAGATCCCGGCGATACACCAGCTAAGGTTAAAACTTCGTCTTGCTGATAGGTGCTCCATCAGCCTTCTTATCCTCCAATCCTTACAAAGAAATACATGCTTAACTTTGCACGGCGGCAATAGCATAGGCGTGCGTTAAAATCATGGATAGCCATGTTTCTGCTCTTGCCATTTCCATGAGCTATCATTCCATAGTTGATATCGCCTGCCTTAGGGTTTCTTGACAAAACTTTGAGTTCTAAGGCTCCATGCTCCGGTCTTTCTCCATTACACCTTGATCTCGGGTAGTGACAGCTTCCATAGTCTGCCAAGTTCCATAAGGGGTGCCTTCCTAGGTCATACAAATCTGGAAAATTCTACAAGGCCTTCAAATTCCCCTAGTCTTCGGAGTCTTCAACCGTTGTAGTTTCCATCATTATAATGCTCGGTAAAATCTTCTTCATTCCGAAGTGATCTTGGTTGTCTGATATCTTGTACTCCTTGGAGTGGTCTCACCAGTCAATTCCTCATGTGGTCCAAAGGGGAAAGGGGTATGGTCTCACTAAAGGGAATATTTGAATAAGCTCAGAAGAGAGGAGAGTTAAAAGATCTTTTTTTGGAAAGAAAGTTATAGAGAAAATCTTTCCTATGGGTTTGCCAGTTTCTAAGGGTCACATCCTACAGTCAACATGTGCTCTGATATCATCTTGTAGCGACCGGACCTCAGACGGTCAAGTCTCTATGCTTAAGTGTCATCCCTGGATCGGTATGCTGACACACACACACAGTACTCGAGGATTTATAACAGAGGTAAATCACATGTATACAGTAATGTAAATACTATTACCTCAATCCATATAGTGGAAGTAACAATGGTTGTGGATTCCCATCAACACCAATGACAAAGTTGAGTGTAGAAATCTTAACCCTAACGTATCACTTACTCGTCGTAAGAAGTCCTGCAACATGAGACGTTGCAGCCACAGAGAGTCAGTACATTGAATGTACTCGCAAGTTCACACTTTGATCATATCCCTTTCATACCCAGTTTTTATGCATTAGTTTCACCCTCAAACATAGCATGGTTAGGATTTGATAACATGTGGGTATTGGGAAGTGGTTGATGAGGTAGAACGTATTGTCCTTTATATCAAACCCTTGGGAGTTACTTCTACGTTATGCTTATATTGCCATGCTATGCTCGTAGAAGTGGATGGGGTTTGAGTGTATCCATGACAGATGTGAGATTGTTAATTAATGGTTCAACTTAAGGTGGTTACTTTAATACACATCTGGGTGGATTGGTTGGGGCACCTGGAGAACCCAGTGCTTTCCCAAGGGGATTCCGGAGGACCCGTGTGACGACCCTATGGAATACCACCCAGGCTCAAAGGGATCATAAGATTATTCATGCTAGAAACTTCCGTGTGTAGCCACAAGCTATTATGGGCTCTAGCATAGTTGAGTAAGTTGCGTGAAGCTCTTGAAGAGATAGACTAGCAGGTAGTGGGTTGTAGGTGGTATAGTCTATCCGGAGTAGAGAGTTAATGCTTCTGAAAGACTGTGTCTCGGTCATCCGTTTCTCGAACATCATGTAGTGCGAGAAATCCAATGAAGGAGATCGAGTCTTGTGGGGAAAAGTGCGCACACCTCTGCAGAGTGTACAAACTAATCATGGTTAGCCTTGTCCCCGGTTATGGACATCTTGAGTATCTGGTTCTTGGATTATCATGTTGATCTCAACACTTTATTTAATTAATTCGATTGGGTTAATGATTATTATTTGGTATTGAGTTGGAGGAACCTTCTCAACAGTTATCAAACCAACTTTGTAGTTAAATAAATTATATTCCTTTGCAGTAGGAAAAAATTGGCTTTTCGCAAAAACTTTATAACCATAGAGCTTTTCCACCAGCCATATATGCATGTAGTGATAGTTATTATTCATCATTCTCCTATGGTGTGAATTTGCCAGTACATTCAATGTACTGACCCTTTGTGGCTGCAACGTCTCATGTTGCGGGATTCTTACGAAGAGTAAATGATATGTTAGGGTTACGATTTCTACACTCAACTTTGCCGTTGGTGTTGATGGGAATCCACAACCTTGTTACTTCCGCTATTTGGATTGAGGTAATAGTTTTTACGTTACTTTATACATGTGACTTACCTCTGTTATAAATCCTCGAGTACTGTGTGTGTCAGCATACCGATCCGGGGATGACACTTAAGCACAGAGACTTGACCGTTTGAGGTCGGGTCGCTACACATATGCGGAAAAATCATCTATGAAAACCTCAACAATCTTTTCAAAAAAGTCAGAGAATATACCAGTCATACATCTTTGAAAGGTAGCAGGTGCATTACATAAACCAAAAGGCATACGTCTATAAGCAAAGGTATCGAAAGGGCAAGTAAAAGTGGTCTTTTCTTGGTCCTCTTTTGACACAGGTATTTGAGAGAAACCAGAATAACCATCTTGAAAGCAAAAATGCGTATGTTTGGATAATATTTCTAGCATTTGATCAATAAAAGGTAAAGGGTAATGATCCTTTTTAGTAGCTTTATTTAATTTGCGGAAATCAATTACCATTCTATAACCTGTAACAATTCTTTGTGGGATCAATTCATCTTTATCATTAGGAACAACAGTAATACCTCCTTTCTTAGGTACACAATGGACAGGACTTACCCACTAACTATCAGCAATGGGATAAATTATACCTGCCTCCAAAAGCTTTAGTATTTCTTTTCTTACCACTTCTTTCATCTTAGGATTTAACCGTCGTTGGTGATCAACAACCGGTTTAGCATCTTTCTCCAATTTTATTTTGTGCTGGCATAGAGTGGGACTAATGCCCTTAAGATCATCAAGAGTATATCAAATAGCAGCACAGTGCCTCTTAAGAGTTTTCAATAATTTCTTTTCTTCATGCTCTGAAAGATTAGCACTAATAATAATAGGATATATCTTTTTCTCATCAAGATAAGCATATTTAAGAGTATCAGGTAATGGTTTAAGCTCAAACACGGGATCACCCTTGGGTGGAGGAGGATCCCCTAGGATTTCAACAGGCAAGTTGTGTTTCAAAATAGGTCCTTGTTTAAAGAATACTTCATCTATTTCACTTCTTTCATTCATAAACATATCATTTTCATGGTCGAGCAAATATTGTTCTAAAGGATCATTAGGAGGCACAACAATAGAAGCAAGACCAATAATTTCATCTTTACTAGGCAATTCTTTATCATGGGGTTGTCTACGAAATTTAGCAAAATTAAACTCATTAGACATATCCCCCAAACCAATAGTAACAACATCCTTTTTGCAATCTGTCCTAGCATTAACAGTATTCAAGCATGATCTACCAAATATAATGGGACAAAAGTTTATCTTGTGGGGAACCAAGAACAAGAAAATCAGCCGGATATTTAACTTTCCCACACAAGACTTCAACATCTCTAACAATCGCAACTGGTGAAATAGTGTCTCAATTGGCAAGCTTAATTGTAACATCAATTTCCTCTATCTCAGCAGGTGCAATATCATGCATAATTTCTTTGTATAAGGAATGAGGTATTGCACTTGCACTAGTACCCATATCACATAAGCCATGATAACAATGATCTCCTATTTTAATAGAAATAACAGGCATGCAATAACAAGTTTATGTTTATTTTTAGTGTCTGGTCTAGCAATTCTAGCAGCTTCATCACAGAAGTAAATAACATGCCCATCGATATTATCGGCCAAGAGATCTTTAACCATAGCAATACTAGGTTCAACTTCAATTTTCTCAGGGGGTGTAGGTATTCTAGTATTACTCCTATGAACCACAGTTAAAGCTTTAGCATGATCCTTTATTCTCACAGGGAAAGGTGGTTTCTCAATATAAGAAGTAGGAACAACAGGATCAACATTACAAGTGATAGTATTTTCTTCAACTTTAATAGGAACAACTACTTTACTTCAAAGGGAGGATTATATTTAAACCACTTCTCCTTAGGGAGATCAACATGAGTAGAAAATGATTCATAGAAAGAAGCTACTATCTCAGATTCAAGTCCATATTTAGTGCTAAATTCACGAAAAGCATCGGTATCCATTAAAGATTTAACACAATCAAACTTAGGTGTTATACCTGACTCCTTACCTTCGTCAAGTTCCCAATCTTCAAAGCTGCATTTAATTCTTTCCATTAAATCCCATCTGAATTCAATAGTCTTCATCATAAAATAACCAGTACAAGAAGTATTGAGCATGGAGCGATTATTGAGAGAAAGCCGAGCATAAAATTTTTGAATAATAATTTCTCTTGAGGGCTCATGATTGGGGCATGAATATAACATTTACTTAAGCCTCCCCAAAGCTTGAGCGATGCTTTCTCCTTCGCGAGGCCAAAAATTATATATATAATTACGATCACGATGAACCAGATGCATAGGATAAAACTTCTGATGAAATTCCAATTTCAATCGGTTGTAGTTCCATGATCCCATATCATCACATAGCCTAAACCATATCAATGCCTTTCCTTCAAAGATATAGGGAAGACCTTCTTCTTGATAACATCCTCGGGCATACATGCAAGCTTAAATAATCCACAAACTTCATCCACATAGATTAAGTGCAAATCGGGATGCAATGTTCCGTCTCCTGTAAAAGGATTAGCTAGCAGTTTCTCTATCATACCCGAAGGAATTTGAAAATAAACATTTTAGTAGGTTTAGTAGGTTGAGGAGCAACTCTTTTCTCTACTGGTCGGGGTGAAGATACCCCGAACAAGCCCCTCAAAGGATTACTTTCCATAGTAACAAGTGACAGTAAATTTCAGCACACAATATAAATTTTTCCTTACCAAATTCCACCTACCAAAGGCGCTTCACTCCCCGGCAATGGCGCCAGAAAAGACTCTTGATGACCAGCAAGGATAGGGGATCTATCATAGTCCTTTCGATAATTAAGAGTGTCAAACCCAACGAGGAGCAGAAGGAAATGATAAGCAGTTTTCAGTAAGGTATTCTCTGCAAGCACTGAAATTATCGGTAACAGATAGTTTTGTGATAAGGTAATTTGTAACGGTTAACAAGTAATAAAAGTAAATAAGGTGCAGAAAGATGGCCCAATCCTTTTTGTAGCAAAGGACAAGCCTGGACAAACTTTCATGTAAAGGAAAACGCTCCCGAGGACACATGGGAATTATCGTCAAGCTAGTTTGCATCACGCACATATGATTCGTGTTCAGTACTTCGATAATTTGATATGTGAGTGGACCAGTGCTTGGGTACTTCCCTTCCTTGGACAAGCATCCCACTTATGATTAACCCCTCTTGCAAGCATCCGCAACTACAAAAGAAGTATTAAGGTAAACCTAACCATAGCATGAAACATATGGATCCAAATCAGCCCCTTACGAAGCAACGCATAAACTAGGGTTTAAGCTTCTGTCACTCTAGCAACCCATAATCTACTTATTACTTCCCAATGCCTTCCTCTATGCCCAAACAATGGTGAAGTGTCATGTAGTCGACGTTCACATGACACCACTAGAGGAGAGACAACACACATCTCATCAAAATATCGAACGAATACCAAATTCACATGACTACTTATAGCAAGACTTCTCCCATGTCCTCAGGAACAAACGTAACTACTCACAAATCATATTCATGTTCATAATGAGAGGGGTATTAATATGCATAAAGGATCTGAACATATGATCTTCCACCAAGTAAACCAACTAGCATCAACTACAAGGAGTAATCAACACTACTAGCAACCCACAAGTACCAATCTGAGGTTTTGAGACAAAGATTGGATACAAGAGATGAACTAGGGTTTGAGATGAGATAGTGCTGGTGAAGATGTTGATGGAGATTGACCCCCTCCCGATGAGAGGATTGATGGTGATGATTTCCCCCTCCCAGAGGGATGTTTCCCCCGCAGAACTGCTCCGCCGGAGCCCTAGATTTGTTCCGCTAAGGTTTCGCATCCTGGCAGTGGAGTTTCGTCCCGAGAGGTTGCTTATGATTTTTTCCAGGGCGAAAGACTTCATATAGCCAAAGATAGGTACTAGAGGCCTGCCAGGGGGTGCGCCCAGGGGGGTAGGGCGCGCCCCCGACCCTCGCGGCCAGGGTGTGGGCCCCCTCTGGGTAATTCTTTCACCAATATTTTTTATATATTCCAAAACATGCTCCCTGAAGTTTCAGGACTTTTGGAGTTGTGCAGAATAGGTCTCTAATATTTGCTCCTTTGCAGCCCAGAATTCTAGCTGCCGGCATTCTCCCTCTTCATGTAAACCTTGAAAAATAAGAGAGAAAAGGCATAAGTATTGTGACATAATGTGTATTAGCAACCCATAATGCAATAAATATCGATATAAAAGCTTGATGCAAAATGGACGTACCACTAATCCTTATGCAGGAGATGGAACCGAACATCCTGATATGCAATTGATATATGTGGAGAAAATTTGTGGATTGTTTAAGCTTGCAGGTTTACCCGGAGATGAAGTAAACAAGAAGGTTTTTCCTTTATCTTTGAAGGGAAAAGCATTGGCATGGTATAGGCTATGCGATGATATTGGATTCTGCAATTGGAATCTATTGAAATTGGAGTTCCACCAAAAAAATTATCCTATGCATCTAGTTCATCATGATCAGAATTGCATATATAATTTTGGGCCTCGTGAAGGATAAAGTATCGCTCTAGCTTGGGGGAGGCTTAAGTCAATTTTATATTCATGCCCCAATCATGAGCTCTCAAGAGAAATTATTATTCAAAAGTTTTATGCTCGGCTTCTTGTGATGATCAATCCATGATCGATACTTCTTGTACTAGTTGTTTTATGAAGAAAACTATCGAATTCCGGTGGGATCTTTTGGAAAAAATTAAATGCAACTCTGAAGATAGGGAACTCGATGAAGGTAAAGAGTCAGGTATTAAGCTTAAATATGATTGTGTTAAATCTTTTATGGATACTGATGCTTTTCAAAAGTTTAGCACTAAATATGGACTTGACTTTGAGATAGTAGCCTCCTTTTGTGGATCATTTTCTACTCATGTTGATCTCCCTAAAGAGAAGTGGTTTAAATATCACCCACTTATTAAAGAAGAAATTAAAGAACCGGTACTAGCTAAGGAAGAAACTATACTTTATAATGTTGATCGAGTTGTTCCTACTACTTATATTGAGAAACCACCTTTCCCTGTTAGGATAAAGGAACATGCTAAAGTTTTAACTGTGGTCAACAAAAGTTATCTTAGAACACCTAAACTTGATGAACAAATCAAAGTAGAACCTAGTATTGCTATGGTTAAAGATCTCCTGGAAGAAAATATAGATGGGCATGTTATTTAGTTCTGCAATGAAGCTACTAGAATTGCCAAACCTAATAAAGAGGAAAAACATAGACCCATTGTTGGCATGCCTGTTGTCTCAATTAAAATAGGAGATCATAGTTATCATGGTTTATGTGACATAGGTGCCAGCGTGAGTGCTATTCCCTTTACCTTATATCAAGAAATTATGAATGACATAGCACCCGCTAAAATAGAAGAAATAGATGCCACTATTATACTTGCTAATAGAGACACCATCACACCACTTGGGATTGTTAGAGATGTTGAAGTCTTGTGTGGGAAAATAAAATACCCTACTGATTTTCATGTTCTTGGTTCCCCACAAGATGACTTTTGTCTCATTATCTTTAGTAGACCTTTCTTGAACACCGTTAATTCTAAGTTAGATTGTGAGAAACAAACTGTCAGTGTTAGTTTTGGAGACGAGTCTCATGAGTTTAATTTTTCTAAGTTTACTAGAAAGCTTCATGAAAAAGAATTGCCTAGTAAGGATGAATCCATTGTGTCGCCACCTACTGATCCACTAGAACAATATTTGCTAGACCATGAAATTGATTTACATATGCATGAAAGAAATGAAATAGATAAGATTTTATTTGAACACCGTCCTCTACTTAAATACAATTTGCCTAATGAAACTCTAGGAGGTCCTCCTCCACCTAAAGGTGATCCTGTGTTTGAATTAAAACAATTGCCAGACACTTTGAAATATGCTTATCTTGATGAAAAGAAGATATATCCTGTTATTATTAGTGCTAACCGTTCCGAACATGAAGAAGAAAGATTATTGAAAGTTCTAAGGAAGCACCGACCTGCTATTGGATATACTCTTGATGATTTAAAGGGCATTAGTCCCACTCTATGTCAGCACAAGATTAATATGGAACCTGATGCTAAACCTGTTGTTGATCACCAACGTCGGTTAAATCTGAAGATGAAAGAAGTTGGAAGAACGGAAATATTGAACCTTCTGGAAGTAGGTATAATCTATCCTATAGCTGAGAGTAGATGGGTAAGTCATGTTCACTGTGTCCCTAAGAAAGGAGGTATTACAGTTGTTCCTAATGATAAGAATGAACTGATTCCACAAAGAATTGTTACATGCTATAGAATGGTAATTGATTTCAGAAAATTAAATAAAGTAACTAGAAAAGATCATTACCCTCTGCCTTTTATTGATAAAATGCTAGAAAGATTATCTAAGCACACAGATTTTTGCTTCCTAGATGGATACTCTGGTTTCTCACAAATACATGTTTCTGAACCTGATCAAGAAAAGACCACTTTTAGTTGTCCCTTTGGAACTTATGCTTATAGACGTATGCCTTTTGGTTTATGTAATGCACCTGCTACCTTTCAAAGATGCATGACTGCTATATTCTCTGACTTTTGTGAAAAGATTGTTGAGATTTTCATGGATGACTTCTCTGTTTATGGGAAGTCTTTTGATGATTGTTTAAGCAATCTTGATCGAGTTTTGCAGAGATGTGAACAAACAAATCTTGTCTTGAATTGGGAGAAGTGTCAGTTTATGGTTAATGAAGGTATTGTCTTAGGTCATAACATTTCTGAAAGAGGTATTGAAGTGGAAAAAGCTAAGGTTGATGCAATTGAGAAAATGCCATGTCCTAAAGATATCAAAGGTATTCGTAGTTTCCTAGGTCATGCTGGTTTCTATAGGAGATTTATCAAAGACTTTTCTAAAATTTCTAGGCCTCTTACAAACCCTTTGCAAAAGGATGTTCCTTTTGTTTTTGATGATGATTGTTTAGAAGCCTTCGAAACACTCAAGAAAGCCTTAATTTCTGCCCCTATTATTCAACCACGTGATTGGAACTTGCCTTTTGAAATTACGTGTGATGCTAGTGATTATGCTGTTGGTGCTGTTCTAGGGAGTTAATTGCTTGGAGATACCACATTTGGAGCAATTGTAACGAATGTGTACCACTATTCGTTTTTTTGCATGTCAGTACCATGTCTGGGGCTAATTGTTGCAAAATGGTCTAAGCACCGTATTGATGGTGTATCTGACCATTGGGGCCCGCCTGTCTAGGCTTACGTGGCATGTATTTTTTGAAAAAACCTTGCTTTCTATTTAATCATGCATACATCCCTGTTTGCCAAAAATAGGGTTGCAACAGATTTTTTATGCTAAAATGGATATGTGCGTGCGTCGGCCGGGATTCGAACGGTCGAGCACCCGCTCTACTGCGCACGTGCCGAGCCACTACACCACACGGACTCAGTTGCTAAAGTTGGATGCTGAATCTTTATATTATTTTAAAGTGAAATGGGCTGCCAGGTTCTACTAAAAAACAAACAAAAAAAATAAAGCGCCCGCCAGGAATCTAACATGCAACGGACCGTACGCAGTTTGCGTGCGCAAAGCACTACGCCACTGCATTGCTGGCGTCAAAATGGAGGAATACGTCTTTTTATACTTTTAGACGCGTCCTGGCCTTTTTCCTTTTTTGTATGTGTTTTTTTTGTTTCGGATTTTTTTAATCTTTTCCAAGATCTTAGGTATTCTTCGTTTTTTACATTTATTTTTGTGTATGTTTAGTATATGCAATATTCTTTTGCACTGAACATTATTTTATAAATACACACTGAACATTATTGTATAATATACGATGAATTTTTTTGTTATATACATTGAATTTTTTTTAAATATAAGATAAACTTTTTAAAAAAATATATAAAAGATCACTGGCTAGACTGACTTTTTCTAATATATTGAACTTTTTAAAACAACACCACCTCCAACAGCTTTATCTGAGCAGTACCACCTTAATATATATTGAAATACAAGATTGTACTTTATTTATGTTTTTTATGTATATTATTTGTAATACGAGAATATACTATATATTTTTTATGAATTTTTAAGGAAAACTAGCAGTGAAAATGGTCCCAATGTCTTCCATCTATATCTATACTACTATTAAAAGACCAAACATGACTTCCCCTACATCCACACCAGAAAGTGCACAAGGGATAACCCCCCACGTCCGATCAGACCCAGTTGATACCATCCAACTGTCCACGTTACATCAACCATACTACAATCAAATCAACGGTTCACAACAAATGTTCTGCCGGCAGACTCCCCCATTCAGGATGCTACACAGCCCCATGATGACACCTCCTGGGAATTAAACAACACCTCCACGATCTACGCCGCCACCACGCCAGGAACCGCTGCGATCAGCGCTGGTGTATGCGATGTCCTCGACCCGGTAGACATCCTCGACCTGCCTTGCTCCCCTACCTCTCCTCGCCCCTCCGCCGTCGCCATGCCGCCTAGCCCCTCGTGGCCGCAATGTCCTCCGCCCCGGTGCACGTCATTCCTCAACCCGCCTTGCTGCCCAACCTTTCCTTGCCCCGCTGTCATCGTCACACCGCTATCGTCCCTGGTGGCCGCGACGTCCTCCACCCGGTGGTCGTCCTTGACCACGACGTGTTACCCTACCTGCGGTGTCATCACCCCGTGTGGCTCGCAACATCTCGAGGACATATGACTACTTTCTGACCTGCCAGCGCATAGGTTAGATCATTTGAATTCGCAAGTATAGATGATCAGGCAGAAGACAAAAGGAAATTGCTCTTTTAATCTGACAATCTATAATTTGTACTGTGAAATTTGATACTTACAGTACATCATGATCTGCATGACAAACTGAGTTGACAATATGGCATCCTTTGAGCATAGTGGGGCATGTACTCCCTTTCAGGACCTGACAGACAACGACAATTCAGGTAAATACATATATCATGTACTCTTACGTACTTCAATCTTGTAAATCCAAAATATATCGTTGCCTCACAAGTCAAAAAACATGTCCAAAAGAACTAAAGAGACAGAGGGAAAGGGAGAGGTAAAAAGGGATGCAATACTAAAAAATTATGACAGGAGGCAAGGGATTTAAGAAAGCTACGTCTGCTATTATAAATGTAACCAACACTCTATCAAAGCCACCCGTGGCCATGTCGCCTGGTTACTCCATTTTCTCATACATTTCATGAATCACAAGTAAAGTCGTATTAATCAAGTCTTCTTTTGGACATGTTTTGACATTGTGGACAGGCCCAGTGCGCAGTCTGCTGTCACCCCGCAATGACACACCCCAGCTGCGGAAGGTCATGTGTTCTCTTGTCCAACATAATACCTTAGTTTGTGTCTCAACAACTGATATTGTACATACAATTATGATGCAGGCATACCTGTTGATATGATAATGAGTGATCAGACTCCACTTCATGCTCCAAATTCATTAAGAGCACACCAGATAGTGTTGGTTCTAACAAGGAAAATATCCATAATATTGACTCTGACATTGAGTCCTCCCAACCGACTGTGTTACGACCGCCACTTCAAGCCTACAGATGCAGCACTCCATATGGTACTCAATTGTGGATCATATTATCTATCATACTTAATTGACACTTACACCGTACATCTGATTGACAAAACACTTTTGCTCATGTTGTCTTGTACCTAATTAACACTTATTATACAAAAGCAAAACAAGCACTCAAGAGGCGGAGGGAAAGTGGCCAGTATGAGCAACATAGACAAGGTATATTACAAAGCCTACGTGACAAACGGCGTCGAGCCAAATCTACAGTAGTCATTACAACGGTAGAACAAAAACAATCCCACACAGGTGATGCCAGCTACATGAAACACTGCATATCCAATCTTTGATTTCCTAACTTACAGTCACTCAATTTCTATAGCTGATGAAGATTGTGATTGCCTACGGAGCATCTATGAGTAAGGTCAGGTGGAAGTGTGTTCTTATTGAGTGCATGCATCTCTAAGATGATAAAGATCGGTTTCTATCCATCCTCAGATGACATAGATGCCACACCAGCATGGGTATTAAACAGAGCCAAAGAGTATTTTGGAAAATGATATGGTTAGTCTTACTTTTCTACATATTTCTATGAATTACAACGAGAACGACCGGTTCGTCCACATAGGAGTACAACTAAAATAATCATTTTCTTCAGATATTCATTCCAATAAACATGGACGACGTTCACTGGTACCTATGTGTTATAAATGCCAGGAAACTATGTGTTCAATTGTTGACTCGCTAGGCCCATCAATGAACCGCAAGGACCTCACTAATACGGTCAGTAGTTAGTCCTACTGACCCATCTTTTCATAAGAAGCTATTTTTCCTCTTATTTCTTACTTTTCATGCTCATACTTTTTTCATTTGTTGGTACAATAGCTAGGAGGACTGGATGATTTATTCAAATATGCATCCGGGCACATGGAATTAAAATCCAATAAGTGGATCGATCTAAATGTTACAACATGGAAAAGAGAATAATATATTAAGAGCAGTCTTCAGACGAATGGGTACGCCTCCTAATATAACTCAAACCATTTATGCTTAACAGGGTACATTTGGTATGTTGTTATGTTTATTTTTTCACTGCTTAGCACTCCTGAAGCACATTTCATTAATAGATTTGGTATGCCAATGCAATTGATAGACCACCTCACATGAGATCTGGCCTAAATAATGGAGCTCAAGGCCATACATTTCATTGGGCTGCATATAGTATAGAAAATGCGTTACCATTTCTAGATTTGAACAACAAATATGTTACTCCTCGCATGGAAAGAAGCAGTTAGATAGCATACCTGTATGTGTTTCACTAACATTCTTCCACTACTCTATATCATCCATGCCAACATAGAGAAATAGAAACATCTCACAAATGAATGACAATGTGGCGAAGCCGCCTGTTGTGCATACAATGGCATAAGCATCAGCAAAGTTCAGATGTCAAATGATGGAGCCAGATGTATTTTTGATACAAATAGTGCCGATACCAACCTGCTTGTGACCCTGGAACTCTTTGTTACTTAGTGCCGGTAATAATGCGACATTACAACCAGAGAATACCACAGGAATCAAGCAACCACCACAAAAAATGACTCAACATCAATTATAGCCAGCTGATTGTGACAAATTAAGCCACCCGGGATTCAAATCCACAACTCAATTAGCTTTGTCACAACATGGTTGCCTCAAAAATGTCACCTGACTAAATCCCCACTGATAACCATAGGTGCACTAACAACATCTAATCGAACATCATACCTTCAGCAACCGAGCACGTACACAAACTGTGAACTTCTTCCCGGAGCGACTGCGTGAGCCAAGCACGGGGGGCGATGATTACGGCGGGCACAATGGACTGAATCTCGGTCCAATTTGAGATGCCTCCTCCCACATCGTGTACAGCAGCTCGCATCTCGATCTGCTCTGGGCAGTACGATGGCGGGGGCAGAGCTGATCTAGGGAAGATCAGCGGGGTTGGCGGCGAGGCAAGGCCGCAGTGGTGACAGGAGCTAGCGGGGAGAGGCCGTTGTGTGGATAAGGGCTGGCGGGGAGAGGTCATCGTGGGGGTAAGGGCCGGCGGGGTGGGGCTATGGTGGGGATAGGACGAGACGGGGCGAGGCCGTGGTGGTTGTGTTGGTGGTGTGGGTTGGGGGGAGGGGGGCCGCCGGGCATCGTCGTGGCCGGAGAACGGCGTGCTGCAGAGGAGGCGCCGTGCTACAGAGGAGGATGCTGGCGGAGGAATCAAGTCATGAGTGGAGAAAGCAAAGTGATAGTGTTTCACGGTCTCACCGCACACCACTGGAGAAACCGAGAAAGCAAAGTGCAACGGGTTATCCTGTTGCTCCTTCTTTTATTTTACTTTTTACCGGCTGCTCTTTATTAGTGTTCCTCTATTTTTTTTACAAAAATCCGACCTCTGGTTGCTTTTCTGTGGCCTAATTACGCCACCCAGACTAAACCGATCATCGACCAAATGGATCATCGGGCGTGTCTCTTTTGTTTTATTTTTAATATATATGATCGACAACACATTCGGTGAAGAATATTTATATGGGTTCCTCTCTAAATAATTATGCATTAAAAATTCATTTTTTTATTTATAGCCCTTTTGTTCATTTGATTTATATAAAAAAATGTGTTCAGAAATTCAATTCCTTTATTGATATCCCTTTTGGTCATTTGATTTATATTAGCGGCACGTGTTCAATTCTTTTTCCATTGAGCGTGTCCCGTATGGCTGTGTGGTTCAGTTATCATCATTTTATTATACTAATTGTAACATCCCAAATTTTTAATTTGGAATGTTATACATTAGATCATCATTGCATATCATATTTTATTTTGCATTTTGGTTGATTCTAGAAATTCTACGCAACTCAATGACCCACGAAGAGAGTTGGGGATTTCGTTATTTTCATATTTGAGTTTTCTCAAATTTTGAGAATAGGATCATTTGATTTTATTTATTTTATCATCAATTATTTATATTACAAAAATATGAGAGAGGGAATAAAATGACTTTCCCAAAATAAAGAAATATTGAGGATTTAATAATAAAATCAAATAAGATTTTATTTTGGAGTTTTTCGGTGTTTTATTTGAATTTAGGAAAAATGTGCGTTTTTCAAAATTGCATTTAGGTCCCAAATAAATGTTCACCTTGTGCGGCTTGATTTTAGAAGCCCGTGAAAATTTATTTCGGAATTTTTGGAGTCCGTTTAGTATTTCTATTTATTTTTCTTCTGCGCATAATTTAAAAAAAACGCGCACCCACCTACGGGCCGGTGTCCTGGTCGGACACCGGCCTGGGCAGGCTTTATAAGCCGGGGCAGCCCACCAGGGCAAACCCTAGCCGCCCCAGCCCCAAGCCGCCGCCGCCGCCGACGCTGCCGCGCCGCTGCCCGCCGCCGCCTCGCCGGACGCTGCCGCCGCCGCACGCTGCCCGAGGTTCGCCGCCGCCTCGAAATCCGCGCCGGTTTTTTTAATTTTTTTTCGAAAAACCGTTCGGTTTTTCCATCGGTTTTTCCGTTGGTTTTTTTAGATTCGGTTTTTTAAATAGATCGGTTTTTCCGGTTTATTTAAATAGTGAGCGTTCGCCCGTTCATTCGTTCTAGCGAACGTTCGTCGTTTTTCTTTTTCTCGGATTAAATCCGCGATTTTTCTGATCGCGATTCCTGATCCGATTTTCGTTTTAGTACAACTTTTCGCTCGTTTATCGGAATCAGGCGATTCAAGCGTCTAGAGTTTCGTCTCGAAACCCTCTATCCGTTTAACCAACTTAAACAAGATTTTGCTACTGTAAAATTTGCCCTAGATCCAGATTAGTAGAACGAAGTTGTTTTCTTTCGCCGTTTGACTTTCGTTGCTTCATTCGATTTGATTCTTTTTGCCAACCGGAGTTCTTAAGTTGAACCTTTTGGTTAGATCTCTTATTTGAGTTTTACCCGTGCATTAGATGAGTACTTATTGTATGCTTTTTTGTTTGTCTGCGATAGAATACCCGGAGTGCGCCGTCTGTTACTTCGAATCTCTAGGTTTCGCGGATCATCAGCAAGGCAAGTAACACTTTGATCATACCTTTCCTACTACCCAGTTTTATTGCATTATATCAATCCTCACACATTGCATGATTAGGATCTAATTAAATTGTGGGATGAGAAGTAGTTGAGGTAGTACCTATTACCTGTTTATTATCAAACCTTTGGGAGTTACTTCTACGTTTGCTTAATATGCCATGCTATGCTAGTAGACGTGGATTGGGTGAGTGATATCCATGACAGATGTGAGTTTTGTTAATTAATGGTTTATCTAAGGTCGCAACTTAAACACACATCTGGGTGGATTGAGGCACATGGGTATTCCTGGACTTGCCTGTTTTCTTTTGGACCGCCACCCAGGCTCAAAGGGATCATGAGACTATTCATACTAGAAACTTCCGTGTGCAGCCACAAGCTATTATGGGCTCTAGCATAGTTGACTAAGTTGTGCGAACTCTTACAGTGGTATACTAGCAGATGTAGGGGATGTAGGTGGTACGGTCTACCCGATCGTAAGGTGCTAGCGCTTCTGAAAGACTATGTCTCGGTCATCCATCTTCTCAAACACCATGTAGTGCGAGAAACCAAACGGAGGCGATCGAGTCTTGTGGGGAAAAGTGTGCAAACCTCTGCAGAGTGTAATAAACTAATCATGGTTAGCCGTGTCCCTGGTTATGGACATCTTGAGTATCTAGTACCTGGATTATCATGTGAATCTCAACATGTTACTCTAAATTAATTTTGTTGGGTTATGTTTAATGATGATGCTTAATTGGGATTGAGAATGTTTTCAACCATTCTCAATGTTTAACAACTACCATGATAGTTAAATAAATCTATTTCTTTGAAGTAGGGAAAAATTGGCTTTACGCAAAACTGTAACCATAGAGCTTTCCACCAGCCAATTATGCATATAGTGTAGCTGTTTCATTCCATTACTCTCTATGTGTTACATTGCCAGCATATTCCATGTGCTGACCTGTTTCGGGCTGCAATGTTAATGTTGCAGACTTTTCAGACGACGATTAAGGAGTTTTTAGGTCGTGGTTCTATACTCAGTGATGCCGTTGGAGTTGATGGACTCACTTATCTTCCAAGCCTTTCGCTGTTATCATTATTAGATGGCCTTAAGCCATATTTATTGTAATAAGTTCTCTATGGAGACACTCAATGTAATAAGTGTGTGATTGCTACTCTGCTATAAATCCTCCGAGTACTGTGTGGTGTCAGCATTACTGATCCAGGGATGACACCGGAGCACAGAGATC
Source organism: Triticum dicoccoides (assembly GCF_002162155.2). Taxonomy (NCBI): domain Eukaryota; kingdom Viridiplantae; phylum Streptophyta; class Magnoliopsida; order Poales; family Poaceae; genus Triticum; species Triticum dicoccoides. The sequence goes on along the minus strand of NC_041386.1, from coordinate 237,498,996 downwards.
AGACTGTTTGAGGTCTGGTCGCTACAGAGATGGTATCAGAGCACACGCTGACTGTAGGACACGACCACTAAGCTAAAAGACCTAGATCACTATCCACTCTCTTCTCTTCTAACTTCTCATCTTTTCTACTCTTTTAGGATGGCGGATGCAAGGAACAAGTTCATGCAACCGCATGAAGATACACCCTTTGGACATCACTTGAAGGAAGTCACTAGATACCTGAACATAGGAGTACCAAGCTTCACAGGAACCTATAACGCCACTTTACCTGAAGAAGAGCGCTGGATGATTCAAGTTCAAGTTCCAGGAAGGACGTTCATGCCAGTCACTGAGCCCATAGAGTTTTCTTTTGATGCACCAACTTGGAGTCTAGGAAAGAGCATGGCAACTCACATCACCATGGGACGCATTGGAGAAGTCTACCGCAAGGATCTCAAGGATACTATCTACCAGATTTGTGGGCGCCGAGATGAACACTGGGAGATGATCAGCACCAGGAAGGATAGATCAATTGCAGCTTTTATCCAGGAGCTAAACCAGCACATTCGACGACAGGAGAACCAGATATGCGCCGACATGATAGATCTGAAGAAGGCTAAGACTAGAATCAAGGAACTGGAGGAAGAACTCAAGGCTACATGTGAAGATTATGAATAGGAAATTGAAGTATTGGTGGAGAAGAATGATGACCTGATCAAGAAGATTGGAATATTTATGGGAAGCCCTACGCTAGTAGAGGAAGACGAAGAACCCAAGGAGATTAGCCCGGAAGACTACATCATCATCGACGGCACCGACTCGGATCCAGATAGTAGCGATGATGACTATGTTGATGAAGCTGGAGCAGATATCATGGAGTCTGCAACCGAAGAATATTTCTAGTAGACCACCTCATCAGTAGTAGTAGTCCACCATGTAAATATAGTAGTCCGAGCACTTTTGCAATAGATAGATCGATTGTATGCCCTTGTTTGATTGAATGAAGTGAATTGTTTGCTTTTGCCTCATGTGCATATGGGTAGTGTTTTCTCTTTAGACCCCCTCTATTCTCACATCTCATCTTTTCTAAAACCCCTCAGATGCCTCCGAGACGTGACCCCGGATTTGCCTTTCCACCAGAGCTCACCCAGTTGATCCAGCAGCAGAACACATTGATGCAGTTGCTAGTCCAGAATCAAAACCAGGGGAACAACAACAACAACCCACCACCACCACCACCACCTGTTGATCACTTAGCCCGTTTTCTTAGGCTGAATCCGCCGGTGTTCTCCAGTAGCACCGAGCCGATAGTAGCAGATGATTGGCTCCGCAAGACAGCTAGGGAGTTGACCACAGCAGGATGCACATATGCGGAGAAGGTGAAGTTTGCCGCACATCAGCTAGAAGGACCCGTAGCATCATGGTGGGATAATTTCACAGCCACTTTCCCTGTTGACACTGTCACATGGGACCAGTTTCAGCAGGTTTTTTGTACTGCACATGTTTCAGCAGGAGCTATGGCCATGAAGAAGCGTGAGTTTCGCAACTTGCACCAAGGAGGACGGACAGTTGGCCAGTATGTGGAAGACTTTCGTAAGTTAGCACGTTATGCACCAGATGACGTCGCTACGGATGCAGCTAAGCAGGAGAAGTTTCTGGAAGGACTGAATGATGAGTTGAGCATGCAGTTGATGGTAGCAACCATCAACAACTACCAGGAGTTGGTAGATCATGCTCTTATGATTGAAGGGAACCAGCAGCAAATTGAGAATCGCAAGAGGAAGTATGGACAAGGGAAGTACCCTTCAGGAGCTCAGCAGAAGCCACGTTTTACACCTAGACCGGGAGGACATTTTCAGCATACCCATGGAGGAGGTAGCTCGCACAATCACAATGGCACCAAGAATGGTAATGGCAACGGAGGAAGCAACAGCCAGAATCGCACCAACCCATCAACCCCAGCCAAGAAGGACCTGAGCCAAGTCACTTGCTTTAAGTGTCAGAAGACCGGACATTATGCCAATGAATGTCCTGAAGGCCAAAATGGCAATGGAAGTTCTGGGAAGAAGCCGAACCCTTTCAACAGGGGACAGGTGAACCACGTTAGCATGGAGGAGGTTGAAGCTCAGTCCGATGCAGTAATAGGTAAGTTTTTGGTTAAGTCATTTACTGCACTCGTTCTTTTTGATACTGGTGCATCGCATTCATACATCTCAAGGGGATTTGTCGATAAGTATAACCTATCAACCCAAGCCCTTAGGTCACCCATGTTAGTAACCTCGCCTGGAGCAGAGTATGTGGCTAGTCTATGGTGTGATTGGTTACCATTAAGGATTGGTAACTATGTTTTTCCCTCAGACCTAATAGTATTGGAATCCCAAGGATTGGATGTGATATTAGGCATGGATTGGTTATCAAAGTATGAAGGGAATATTGAATGTGCTAGTAAGTCAATTTTGCTTACCACCCCAGAGGGGAGAATGATCAAGTATGTATCCCGGCATGTGCCAAAGAGGACTCAAGTAAATTGCCTAGCAGGAGTTGTGCAGGAGGAAGTACCAGTGGTAAGGGATTTCCCTGAAGTATTTCCAGAGGAGTTGCCAGGCATGCCGCTGGATAGAGATATTGAGTTTTTGATTGAGCTATTGCCAGACACAGGGCCAATATCAAAGAGACCATATAGGATGCCAGCAAAGGATTTGGTGGAAATTAAGAAGCAGATTAAGGAGTCACTGGATAAGGGTTATATCCGCCCAAGTTCTTCACCTTGGGGATCGCCAGTACTTCTAGTGGAGAAGAAGGATGGATCATTAAGGATGGTTGTTGATTATCGAGGATTGAATGAAGTAACGATCAAGAACAAGTACCCACTACCAATGATAAATGATCTGTTTGATCGATTGCAAGGAGCTAAGGTATTTTCCAAGATCGATCTGCGATTAGGATACCACCAGTTGAAGATTCGAGAACAGGATATACCTAAGACAACTTTTACCACCAGGTATGGGCTGTACGAGTATACCGTTATGTCATTTGGTCTGACTAACGCACCTGCCTATTTTATGAACATGATGAACAAAGTATTTATGGAGTTTTTGGATAAGTTCGTCGTAGTGTTCATTGATGATATCCTGGTTTACTCGAAGAATGAAGAGGAGCATAAGGAACATTTGCGACTAGTACTTGGAAAGCTCAGAGAACATCAATTATATGCCAAGTTCAGCAAATGTGAGTTTTGGTTGAAGGAAGTAGGATTCCTCGGACACGTTATATCTGGAGAAGGTATAGCCGTTGATCCCACTAAAGTTGATACCATGACCAAGTGGGAAGCCCCAACAACAGTTGGAGAGATCCGGAGTTTTCCTGGACTCGCAGGATACTACCAGAGATTTATTGAGAATTTCTCAAAGATTGCGAAGCCTATGACTGAGTTGTTGAAGAAAGATACCAAGTTCATATGGACGGAGGAATGTGAGGCTAGTTTCCAGGAGTTGAAGAAACGTTTGGTTACCTCACCAGTGTTGATTTTGCCAGACCAGACCAAAGATTATGAGGTGTATTGCGACGCTTCACGTCGAGGACTTGGAGCAGTGCTTATGTAGGAAGGGAGAGTTGTTTCATATGCCTCAAGACAACTGAAACCTCATGAGTTGAATTATGCCAGGCATGATTTGGAGTTAGCAGCCGTAGTGCATGCATTGAAAACATGGAGACATTTTCTGATTGGAAATCATTGTGAGGTGTACACGGATCATAAGAGTTTGAAATACATCTTCACACAAAAGGAGTTAAACCTCAGACAAAGGAGATGGTTGGAGCTCATCAAGGATTACGATATGAGATTGCATTACCATCCCGGAAAGGCTAATGTAGTAGCTGACGCATTAAGCCATAAGAGCCATGTCAATACATTAATGACGGGAGAAATACCAAGGGAGTTAGCAGAAAATCTTCGTGAACTATGTTTGGAAATAGTTCCGAGAGGCTATGTAGCAGCATTGGAGATTCAGTCAACTTTGATAGATAGAATCAGAGAAGCTCAGAAGACTGACAAAGAGATTGCCTCCATTAAGGAGAAACTTAGCAAAGGAAAAGCTAAGGGATTTCGTGAGGATGAGCACGATACCCTATGGTTTGAAGACCGCATTTACATGCCCAATGACCCGGAGATCAGGAAGTTGATACTGCAAGAGGCACACGACTCACCGTATTCAATTCACCCAGAAAATACCAAGATGTACTTGGATCTGAAGGATATTTTCTGGTGGACCGGAATGAAGAAGGATATTGCGGAGTATGTATCAGTTTGTGATGTATGTCAGAGAGTAAAGGCAGAGCATCAGAAGCCAGCAGGATTGTTACAACCATTGCCGATACCCGAATGGAAGTGGGATAAGCTAGGCATGGATTTTATCACAGGATTACCCAGGATCGTTCAGGCTATGACTCGATTTGGGTTGTAGTCGATCGATTGACGAAAGTAGCTCATTTCATCCCAGTAAAGACCACTTACACCAGTGCTAAGTTGGAAAAGATATACATGACCAGGATCGTATGTTTGCGTGGAGTTCCAAGGAGTATCGTATCAGATAGAGGAACCCAGTTTACCTCAAAGTTTTGGAAGCAGTTGCATGAAACCTTGGGAACCAGGCTAGAATTCAGTACAACTTTTCATCCACAGACAGATGGACAGACTGAGAGAATCAATCAGATTTTGGAGGATATGCTGAGAGCTTGTGCGCTAGATTATGGATCTAGTTGGGACGATAATTTGCCATATGCAGAGTTCTCTTACAACAACAGTTACCAAACCAGTTTGAAGATGGCCCCTTTCGAAGCTTTGTATGGAAGGAGGTGCAGGACACCGTTATCGTGGGACGAAGTTGGAAACCGCCAGTTGTTTGGACCTGACGTGATTAAAGAGTCTGAACAGAAGGTGAAATTGATTCGTGAAAGGCTCAAGATAGCCCAGTCCAGGCAGAAAAGTTATGCAGATTCTAAACGCAAGGAGACAGTTTACGAAGTCGGAGATAGAGCTTATCTTCGAGTATCTCCACTCCGGGGAACAAAGCGTTTTGGAGTTAAAGGGAAGTTAGCACCACGATTTGTAGGACCATATCGACTTTTGGAGCGTATGGGAGAAGTGGCCTACAAGTTGAAATTACCCGAAGGATTGTCAGGAGTTCATGAAGTGTTCCACGTTTCCCAGTTGAAGAAGTGTCACGCGGAGATGGCTGACATACCATTGAGAGACACAGTGCCATTGGAAACTATTCAGTTGGATAACGATTTGACCTACGAGGAGAAACCAGTTAAGATCCTCGAGTTTGCCAGCCGAGTTACCCGCATCAAGGTTATCAAGTTTTGCAAGGTTCAGTGGAGTCACCACACAGAGGATGAAGCCACCTAGGAATGAGAGGAAGATTTGCTCAAGGACCACCCTCACCTATTTTCTAGCCAACCCGAATCTCGAGGGCGAGATTCATCTTAAGGGGGGTAGGTTTGTAACTTCCCAAATTTTCAATTTGGAATGTTATACATTAGATCATCATTGCATATCATATTTTATTTTGCATTTTGGTTGATCCTAGAAATTCTACGCAACTCAATGACCCACAGAGAGAGTTGGGGATTTCGTTATTTTCATATTTTAGTTTTCTCAAATTTTGAGAATAGGATCATTTGATTTTATTTATTTTATCATCAATTATTTCTATTACAAAAATATGAGAGAGGGAATAAAATGACTTTCCCAAAATAAATAAATATTGAGGATTTAATAATAAAATCAAATAAGATTTTATTTCGGAGTTTTTTGGTGTTTTATTTGAATTTAGGAAAAATGTGCATTTTTCAAAATCGCATTTATGTCCCAAATAAATGTTCACCTTGTGCGGCTTGATTTTAGAAGCCCGTGAAAATTTATTTCGTAATTTGTGGAGTCCGTTTAGTATTTCTTTTTATTTTTCTTCTGCGTGTAATTTTAAAAAACGCGCACCGACCTACTGGCCGTGTCCGACCGGCACACCGGCCCGGGCAGGCTTTATAAGCCGGGGCAGCCCACCCGGGCAAACCCTAGCCGCCCCAGCCCCAAGCCGACGCCGACGCCGCCGCCCCGCCGCGCCGCCGCCCGCCGCCCGCCGCCC
>NC_041386.1:237316155-237492328 GCF_002162155.2 Triticum dicoccoides | reverse complement strand
CTCCGCCGCCTCGCCGCCCGCCGCCGCACGCCGCCCGAGGTTTGCCGCCGCCTTGAAATCCGCGCAGTTTTTTTTTTATTTTTTTTGAAAAACCGTTCGGTTTTTCTGTCGGTTTTTTTAGATTCGGTTTTTTAAATAGATCGGTTTTTCCGGTTTATCTCAATAGTGAGCGTTCGCCCGTTCGTTCGTTCTAGTGAACGTTCGTCGTTTTTCTTTTTCTCGGATTAAATCCGCGATTTTTCTGATCGCGATTCCTGATCCGATTTTCATTTTAGTATAACTTTTCGCTCGTTTATCGGAATCAGGCGATTCAAGAGCCTAGAGTTTCGTCTCGAAACCCTCTATCCGTTTAACCAACTTAAACAAGATTTTGCTACTGCAAATCTTTCCCTAGATCCAGATTAGTAGAACGAAGTTGTCTTCTTTTGCCGTTTGACTTTCGTTGCTTCGTTCGATTTGATTCTTTTTGCCAACCAGAGTTCTTAAGTTGAACCTTCTGGTTAGATCTCTTATTTGAGTTTTACCCGTGCATTAGATGTGTACTTATTGTATGCTTGTTTGTTTGTCTGCGATAGAATACCCGGAGTGCGCCGCCTGTTACTTCGAATCTCTAGGTTTCGCGGATCATCAGCAAGGCAAGTAACACTTTGATCATACCTTTCCTACTACCCAGTTTTATTGCATTATATCAATCCTCACACATTGCATGATTAGGATCTAATTAAATTGTGGGATGGGAAGTAGTTGAGGTAGTACCTATTACCTGTTTATTATCAAACCTTTGGGAGTTACTTCTACGTTTGCTTAATATGCCATGCTATGCTAGTAGACGTGGATTGGGTGAGTGATATCCATGACAGATGTGAGTTTTGTTAATTAATGGTTTATCTAAGGTGTCAACTTAAACACACATCTGGGTGGATTGAGGCACATGGGTATTCCAGGACTTGCCTGTTTTCTTTTGGACCGCCACCCAGGCTCAAAGGGATCATGAGACTATTCATACTAGAAACTTCTGTGTGCAGCCACAAGCTATTATGGGCTCTAGCATAGTTGACTAAGTTGTGCGAACTCTTATAGTGGTAGACTAGCAGATGTAGGGGATGTAGGTGGTACGGTCTACCCGATCGTAAGGTGCTAGCACTTCTGAAAGACTATGTCTCGGTCATCCATCTTCTCAAACACCATATAGTGCAAGAAACCAAACGGAGGCGATCGAGTCTTGTGGGGAAAAGTGCGCAAACCTCTGCAGAGTGTAATAAACTAATCATGGTTAGCCGTGTCCCCGGTTATGGACATCTTGAGTATCTAGTACCTGGATTATCATGTGAATCTCAACATGTTACTCTAAATTAATTTTGTTGGGTTATGTTTAATGATGATGCTTAATTGGGATTGAGAATGCTGTCAACTATTCTCAATGTTTAACAACTACCATGATAGTTAAATAAATCTATTTCTTTGAAGTAGGGAAAAATTGGCTTTACGCAAAACTGTAACCATAGAGCTTTCCACCAGCCAAATATGCATATAGTATAGCTGTTTCATTCCATTACTCTCTATGTGTTACATTGCCAGCATATTACATGTGCTGACCCATTTCGGGCTGCAACGTTAATGTTGCAAACTTTTCAGACAACGATTAAGGAGTTTTTAGGTCGTGGTTCTATACTCAGTGATGCCATTGGAGTTGATGGACTCACTTATCTTCCAAGCCTTCCGCTGTTATCGTTATTAGATGGCCTTAAGCCATATTTATTGTAATAAGTTCTCTATGGAGACACTCGATGTAATAAGTGTGTGATTGCTACTCTGCTATAAATCCTTCGAGTACTGTGTGGTGTCAGCATTACTGATCCAGGGATGACACCGGAGCACAGAGATCAGACTGTTTGAGGTCTGGTCGCTACACTAATAATTTTTATTAATATTTTTGTTATTAAGCATAACAAAAAAATATCTAGGTCATCTTGTGGTCTCTGGATGTTAAATTACATGGAGTACTTCACGGGAGATAGTTTGTCCGACACTCCCGAACATGTATATTTTGCATCATATCCTGATACTAATTATTTTGTGTTGTATCGTTATTTGAAAACTAAGTTTTATTACTACTTCACTTTAGTTTCACATGGCAGATTTTAGAACAAAATTATCTGTCATTTTAGTCAACTCAGAATTCAATGATGACGATATAAGAAACCGAGATTTGGATGATGATGAAACCAACACAGATCCCACTCATTGTATGATCGTCGAAAGACCTCCTAACAAACCCAAAGCATCCAACTCATCGTCACAAGTTGAGCTCATCTCACGATCATTTATCAATTTGCCGTTTGTCACTCCAACAAATGATGACTTAATAGATGAACTTTGCTTGGTCATCAACATGGTTGATGATGTCCCGTTGCTAGAGTAAGACACATTCTACCAGTTTATTTTTGTTTCTAATAAATTATTACTCTTGTATAATTATAATTGACAAAATTCCCATTTCACAAGAGTGAATGGGTGAAAAGCTCTCAACCTTACCCTATCAGTTTAAACTTGAGACATGTAAAGAAAATATTAAAAAAAATGAGTACATGGATCCTGGTTATTTTAACATGGCTGTGAGGATACTGGCGTGCCATGACGTCTAGTTTGCTAGAGTGTGATACGATAAGATTTGAATTCAAATTAATTGTTTATTTGGTCTTAATAAATGATATTGATTGATGTATTTCTAAATGCATGTATTCTTGTAGATTTTATTGCATTGTGATATTCTTGGGTTATTTTTATTGTTTGTCTTGGATCAACATAAAAAAGTTGTTTCTATCTTGGACCCGCTTTCGATACCCACTTTCGGAAAGCATATTCTTGAAACTATAGTCAACGATCTAAACCTTGCACTCTAAGCTGCAACCCTGCCTTGAAGGACGACATTTTTATATGGGGACGCAAAGTTCTTATTGTTCCCACAAACTCATACAGGTAATAATCTTGTCAATACATCACAATTTAATTGATTCATTCAACTCGCATGTAACATTTCATACATGCAGTCTCTGTCTCGTTATTTGGTTTTCAACTTAATGCACTCATGGCATGATGGGACGCTACATTTTCCAGTACCGAAGCTAAATGCTGACACCATGCTCATTTCTACACACATCACACGCGTTTTTTTAAATTACAATGTTATATAATGCATATCTAGGATGATTTTGAGCTAAGGAAGTGATTTTTGGTTCATATTTTGAAGTATGAAGAGAATGAAGTTCTAAACAATATCCCAGTCTTAGAATGAAGCATTATAGACCGCATCAAAAGATGGACCTTTCAGAGAGGATCATCATCAAATAATGATTACTAGATAATGTTGCTTAGTTGTTATTTTTAAGTATTTTTGTAATAAGTAACAATTACAAATACATTTATGTGATCGTTGATTTTATGTGAAGACATGTGTATTGGTCGTTTGTACATGAGCGAGTTTTTTCATTATTTTCTTGGAATTTTGGGATCACAACATTTCAACAATGGAAGTCTTTCATGGGTCAAACAAGACCCATGACTTAATCTAAAATAAATTGCTACATTAAAATCATTGGGCGTGACACACATTTAAATGTTCAGGTAAAAACACAAGACAATCTTCATGTTTTTATTGTAGTTTATTAGGATACGTGCGTTGCACGTGCACTCTTACTAGTAAGGTTTAAATACAACAAGTTATATTGAATTTATCGAACAAAGCAAAATGAGGAGGGCCTGCAGATTCCTAAAAAAATAAAGTAAGAGAATAGGGGGCAGGAGTGGTTGAGGTGTTTGCTTCAGTTGTTTTTCGGTTTGATGTTAAAACATGGCAGGGTAAAAGGGCCCGCAGCCTGTTTACTGTTCAATTGTTATAACGCGCCAGGATCCCCACACGAACAACATACGCTGCATGGTCCAGTGGCTCGGCGCGTTCGCAGTACATCAGGAGGTTGTCGGTTCGAAACCCGGCTGACGTGCGCGTGTGCATTTTTTTCCGTAAAAATCTAGCAGAACCTGTTTTTTGGCGAACAAGGACATATGCGTGATCAAATAGAAATCAAGGGGATTTTTTTGCAAAAAAACATGCCATCTGAGCCCCGACAGGCGGGCTCCAATGGTCAGATACACCATCAATATGGTGCTTAGACCATTTTGGAACAATTAGCCCCAGACATGGTACTGACATGCAAAAAAACCGAATAGTGGTACTAATTCGTTTCAACTGCCCCAAATGTGGTGTCTCCATGCAATTAACTTTGTTCTAGGACAAAGAGTTGATAAGAAACTCAATGTCATTCATTATGCTAGTAAAACTCTAGACAGTGCTCAACGAAATTACGCTACTACTGAAAAAGAATTTCTAGCAGTGGTGTTTGCTTGTGATAAATTTAGACTTACATTGTTGATTCAAAAGTTATTGTTCACACCGACCATGCTGCTATTAAATATCTTATGGAAAAGAAAGATGCTAAACATAGACTTATTTGACGAGTTCTCTTGCTACAAGAATTTGATTTACATATCACTGATAGAAAAGGAGCTGAGAACCCCGTAGCCGATAACTTGTCTAGGCTTGAAAATGTGCTTGATGACCCACTACTATTGATGATAGTTTTCCTAATGAGCTGTTAGCTGCAATAAATGTTTCTCGTATCACTCCTTGGTATGCTGACTATTCTAATTACATTGTTGCTAAATATTTACCACCTAGCTTTACATACCAACAAAAGAAAAAAAATCTTCTATGATTTAAGACATTACTTTTGGGATGACCCACATCTTTATAAAGAAGGAGTAGATGGTATTATTAGACGTTGTATACTTGAGCATGAACAGGGACAAATCCTACGGATATGTCACTCCGAAGCATATGGAGGGCACCATGCGGGAGACAGAATTGCTCACAAGGTAATGCAATCTGGATTTTATTGGCCTACTCTCTTCAAGGATGCCTATAAGTTCGTCTTATATTGTGATGAATGCCAAAGAATAGGTAATATCGGCAAGCATCAAGAAATGCCTATGAATTATTCACTTGCTATTGAACCACTTGATGTTTGGGGATTTGATTAAATGGGACCTTTTCCTTCCTCTAATGGGTATACACATATTTTGGTTGCTGTTGATTATGTTACTAAATGGGTAGAAGCTATTCCAACCAGTAGTGCTGATCACAACACCTCTATTAAAATGCTTAAGGAAGTTATTTTCCCAAGGTTTGGAGTCCCTAGATATTTGATGACTGATGGTGGTTCACACTTTATTAATGGTTCCTTCCGTAAAATGCTTGCCAAGTATGATGTTAACCATAGAATTGCATCACCTTATCATCCTCAGTCTAGTGGTCAAGTTGAACTTAGTAGAGAAATAAAATTAATCTTGCAAAAGACTGTCAATAGGTCCCGGAAGAATTAGTCTTAGAAATTAGATGATGCACTTTGGGCTTATAAAACAACATATAAAAATCCTATGGGTATGTCTCCTTATAAAATGCTTTATGGAAAAGCTTGTCATTTGCCTCTTGAGTTAGAACATAAAGCTTATTGGGCAATCAAAGAACTCAACTATGATTTCAAACTTGCTAGTGAAAAGAGGTTATTTGATATTATCTCATTAGATGAATGGAGAACCGAAGATTATGTAAATGCCAAGTTATTTAAAAAAAGTTAAAAGATGGCATGATAGAAGAATTCAAAAGCGTGAGTTTAAAGTTGGAGAATATGTTCTTTTTTACAACTCTCGTTTCAGATTCTTTGCAGGAAAACTCCTCTCCAAATGGGAAGGACCCTATGTTATCGAGGAGGTTTATCGGTCTGGAGCTATCAAAATAAATAATGCCAAAGGTACTAACCTGAAGATTGTTAATGGGCAATGAATAAAACATTATATCTCAGGTACGCCCATTAATTTTGAAAGTAATAATATCCAAACTTTGACACCGGAAGAACACATGAAAGAGTCCTTCCGGAACACTCCAGAATCGTGAAAATTAGGAGGTACGTGATACGGTAAGTAAACGGACTCCAAAAAATCCACAAAAATATTTTTTGTTAGTTTTGGAATATTTAGAAAATGAGGAAAATACCAGGAAGCGTAACCTGGTGGGCACAAGACACCAGGGCGCGCCTGGCTTGCCAGGCGCGCCCAGGTGGGTTGTGCCCACCTCATGTACCTTCCAGACTTTGTTTTTCTACCGTTGACTTGTTTCCCAAGATAAAAAATCTTTATATACCCCTCGAACCTATTGACCACCGTATCACGGAGAAATCTTCTCTTTTCTTTTCTTGTTGTTTTCTGTCAGATCCCATCTACCATGGCCTCTTCAAGATCCTCCAAGGAAAAGTTCTTCAAGAACGTCATCAACCCATATTTGCAGGAGGTGGTGCAGCACCCTCAGGTCATCCAGATGCATGAGGGGGTGCTTCACCTCTGCTATGTGCCAGGTCCCAAGGGGACGGGAATCTTGGAGGCCAGGCTTGAAGCTATGGAGTAGGAGGTCTTTCGGTGCAAGGGGATGGTGGAGCGTGGACTCAATGCCAATCACCTCATGATCAGGGACTTCTCCCGTGATCTCAAGGCGGATGGCAAGCCCATGAAGGACATCGTCTTCACCCTCAACGAGCAAATAAACTTCCTCCAAAGCCAGATCTACGATATCCAAAACCAAGTCTTTGAATATGAGGCAAGGTTTAAAGGTATGAGTTTGGCTGCCAGTTGCAGGACCCATGAGACTCACTCCTCCTCTTATGATGGTGGACCTCTGCCATGGAAACCCGAGGACAAGATTTCTTCTTCATCACCACCAACTTCTTCTTCATCACCAAAAGAAAGTTGAGTATAGGGTATGGGCACTCCCCTTGGCTTCCGCCAAGCTTGGGGGAGGTGCCCCGGTATCGTATCATCACCACTATCTTTTGCCTTTACTTATTTTAGTTCAATCTTTTGCTTTAGATGAATAGTTCGATCCTTTCTTTTCGGGAGTTTGCTTAGTGATCTATCCTTGCAATCATGTGCGAGATATATAATAAAGTTTAGTTGAGTTTTTGCTTTCTTTACTTTCTTGTTGGAATAAAAATAAAGGAAATAAATAAAAGGAAAAGAAATAAATCAAGAAGATCATATGCTAATCTTATGGTAGGTGATGACACCACAAAAGGAAAAGTATAAGTAGAAAGTTTTATTGGATATTTACAAACATAGCATTAGTCAATGATGCAACTCATGAAAGAATTAATAAGGGAAGAGAAGATTCACATATAAATATACTATGATATAAATCTTTTGTGATTGTGAGCCCCCATAAAAATATTATATGCCAAAATTGTTGACGTTGGACAAGGAAGATAATTTAATGATTTATGTTTGTTCATATTCATATAGAAGTTATATTGTCATAGATCCTTCAACATGTGGTGCTTGCCCCTATCTTTGCTAGCCAAAAATTCCGCACTAAGTAGAGATATTACTTGTGCATCCAAAAAACCTTAAACCCAAATCTTATTTTCATGAGTCCACCATACCTACCGAGGGATTGAGCAAGATCCCTCATGTAAGTTGTCATCGGTGCAATAAGGCAATAAAAATTGCTTCTAATAGTGTGAGATCATTTACTGTAAGAGAAAATTGAGCGTTGTACAAACTTGTGATGGTGAAGAATAAAAGTGCAGACTCCATAATAACGGTTGCCAACACAAGGGGCAATACAACGTGACATTCTTTTGCACTAAGGGGTTGAGCATACAAACAAATAAGCGCATGGCAACCTCTGCTTCCCTCTGCGAAGGGCCTATCTTTTACTTTTATGTAATTACTTTTATGCAAAGAGTTAAAGTTTTCTCTCGATTCCTTTTTTTCTCCTTTGGCAAGCATCATGTGGTGAGGAAAGATCTAGGCACATATGTCTAGTTGAATATGGGTGGCATGCACTATTATTGTTGACATCACCCTTGAGGTGAGTATGTTGGGAGGCAAAACTATAAGCCCCTATCTTTCTATTTGTCCAGTTGAAATGTTTTGCTCATGTGTATGCGGTGAGTGTTAGCGTTCATATGATGGTTGAGTATGTGGAATTGCCTAAAGGCTCCTATACATGACCTTCCTGAAAAGATGATGAATTGTAGTTGTAAAGTTGAATGAGAACATAGTTTGTTGGTTTCTAATACAGTTTTTGCTCTATACTTCGATAGTGTGATGAATTGTCACTTATTCATGAGAAGTCTATGATAAAAGTTCCATGATAAAAGTCTTATGCTTAAGTTTGTTGCTGTTATAATAATCTACATGATGCTTCTATGCCCGTATTTTGTTTTTATCGACACCTCTCTCTCTAAGCATGCGGGCATGTTTTTCAATTTTGGTTTTAGCTTGAGGACAAGTGAGGTCTAAGCCTTGGAGGAGTTGATTCGTCCATTTTGCATCATGTTTTCATACTGTTATTTATGATGTTTTTATGCATAATAATGCCTTTTGGAGTAATTCTAATGCATTTCCCTCATAATTTGCAAGGTACACACAAAGAGGGAGAATTCCGGCAGCTGGAAATCGGGACCTGGAAAAGCTACGTCAGGCTACCTATTCTGCACAACTCCAAACAAGCTAAAACTTCATGGAGATTTTTTATGAAATATATGAAGAATATTGGAGCAAATAAGTACCAGAGGGGGCCCACCAGGTGGGCACAACCCACCTGGGCGCGCAGGGAGCCCAGGCGCACCTTGGTGGGTTGTGCTCACCCAGGCGCACCTTCGGTGCCCATCTTGTGGTCTATAAGTCATTTTGACAGCGAAAAAATAGGGGAGGAATTTCGGGACGGAGCGCCGCCGTCTTGAGGTGGAACTTTTTCCCTTTGGCGGAGCGATTCCACCAGGGGAACTTCCCTCCTAGAGGGGCAAATCATCGTCATCATCATCACCAACAATTCTCCCATCTTGGGGAGGGAAATCTCCATCAACATCTTCAACAACACCATCTCATATCAAACCCTAGTTCATCTCTTGTGTTTAATCTTGTTACCGGAACTATAGATTGGTGCTTGTGGGTGACTAGTAGTGTTGATTACATCTTGTAGTTGATTACTATATGGTTTATTTGGTGGAAGATTATATGCTCAGATCCATTATGATATTTAATACCCCTTTGATCTTGAGAATGTTTACCACTTGTGCGTATTTACTTTTGTTCCCGAGGTCACGGGAGAAATCATGTTGCAAGTAATCATGTGAACTTGATATGTGTTCGATTGTTTGATAGTATGTATGTTGTGATTCCCTTAGTGGTGTCATGTGAACGTCGCCTACATGACACTTCACCATACTTGGGCCTAAGGGAATGCTTTGTGGAGTAGCAATTAGATGATGGGTTGCGAGAGTGACAGAAGCTTAAACCCCAGTTTATGCGCTATTCCGTAAGGGATCGATTGGATCCAAAAGTTTAATGCTATGGTTAGAATTTATTCTTAATACTTTTCTTGTAGTTGCGGATGCTTGCGGGAAGGTTAATCATAAGTAGGAGCCTTGTTCGTGTAAGAACAACACCTAAGCACCGGTCCACACACATATCAAATTATCAAAGTAGCGAACATGAATCGAATCAACATGATGAACTAGATGAAATTCCCATGTATCCTCAAGAACGCTTTGCCTATTATAAGAGTTCGTTTTGGCCTGTCCTTTGCCTCAAAAGGATTGGGCTACCTTGCTGCAATTTTGTTACTATTATCATTACTTGCTCGTTACAAAATATCTTGCTATCAAACTACTCTGTTACTTCTAATTTTAGCACTTGTAGACATCACGTTGTTGAAAACCACTTGTCATTTCCTTCTACTCCTCGTTGGGTTCAACACTCTTACTTATAGAAAATAGCTACAATTGATCCCCTATACTTGTGGGTCATCACTCGGCGATTGATACGTCTCTGTTGTATCTATAATTTTTTATTGTTCCATGACAATATTCTACAACTTTCATATACTTTTGGCAACTTTTTATACTATTTTGGGGACTAACATATTGATCCACTACCCAGTGCCAGTTCCTATTTGTTGCATGTTTTTTGTTTCGCAGTAAATCCATATCAAACGGATTCCAAACGGCATAAAAACTGACAGAGATTTTTTTGGAATATATGTGATGTTTGGGAAGAAAAATCCACACGAGATGATGCCCGAGGGGGCCACGAGGCAGGGGGGCGCGCCCTGGGCCCTCGTGGCCACCCCATAAGCCGGTTGATGCTCTTCTTTCGCCGCGTAGTACTTTGTTTCGATAGCCAATAGACTTTTGCAATAAATATGTGAGTTCTTTATGACTAATGTTGAGTCCATGGATTATACGCACTCTCACCCTTCCACCTTTGCTAACCTCTCTAGTACCGTGCAACTTTCGCTGGTACCATAAACCCACCATATACCTTCCTCAAAACATCCACCATACCTACCTATTATGGCATTTCCATATCCATTCCGAGATATATTGCCATGCAACTTCCATCCTCATCATATACATGACTTGACCATTCATTGTCATATTGCTTTGCATGAACGTAAGATAGCTAGCATGATGTTTTCATGGCTTGTCCGTTTTTTGATGTCATTGCTACGCTAGATCATTGCACATCCCGGTACACCGCCGAAGGCATTCATATAGTCATACTTTGTTCTAGTATCGCGTTGTAATATTGAGTTGTAAGTAAATAAAAGTGTTATGATCATCATTATTAGAGCATTGCCCCAATGAGGAAAGGATGATGGAGACTATGATTCCCCCACAAGTCGGGATGAGACTCCGGACTTTAAAAATAAATAAAAGAGGCCAAAGAAGCCCAAATACAAAAGAGGCCAAAGTAGCCCACCAAAAAAAGAAACAAAAAATGAGAGAAAAAGAGAGAAGGGGCAATGTTACTATCCTTTTACCACACTTGTGCTTCAGAGTAGCACCATGTTCTTCATATAGAGAGTCTCTTGAGTTATCACTTTCATATACTAGTGGGAATTTTCATTATAGAACTTGCCTTGTATATTCCGATGATGGGCTTCCTCAAATGCTCGAGGTCTTCATGAGCAAGCAAGTTGGATGCACACCCACTTAGTTTTCAGTCTGAACTTTCATACACTTATAGCTCTTAGTGCATCCGTTGCATGGCAATCCCTACTCACTCACATTGATATCTATTGATGGGCATCTCCATAGCCCGTTGGTACGCCTTGTTGATGTGAGACTATCTTCTCCTTTTTGTCTTCTCCACAACCACCATTCTATTATGCGTGAAGATGGAGCATAGCATGACTATATGATTTTGTAGGGATAACTTTCTTTGGCCTTGTTATTTTGAAAAGACATGATTGCTTTATTAGTGGGCTTGAAGTATTATTGTTTTTATGTCAAATGATAGAGTATTGCTTTGAATCACTCGTATCTTAATATTCATGCCATGATTAGATATGTGATCAAGACTATGCTAGGTAGCATTCCACATCAAAAATTATCTTTTTATCATTTACCTACTCGAGGACGAGCAGGAATTAAGCTTGGGGATGTTGATATGTATCCGTCGTACCTATAATTTTTGATTGTTCCATGCCAATATTCTACAACTTTCATATACTTTTGGAAACTTTTTATACTATTTTTGGGACTAACATATTGATCCGGTGCCCAGTGCCAGTTCCTGTTTGTTGCATGTTTTTTGTTTCGCAGTAAATCCATATCAAACGGAGATTGTTTTGGAATATATGTGATTTTTGGGAAGAAAAATCCACGCGAGACGATTCCCGAGGGGGCCATGAGGCAGGGGGCGCGCCCCAGGGGGGCAGGCACGCCCTGGGCCCTCATGGCCACCCCGTAAGGCGGTTGATGCCCTTCTTTCGCCGAAAGAAAGAAAGCTAATATCCGGATAGGGATCCCTTCTATAGGGTGTTGCAATACGTTCATGATTCGCTTATAGTGGGTTGCGCAAGTGACTGAAACACAAACCCGAGTAAGGGGGTTGTTGCATATGGGATAAAGAGGACTCATGCTTTAATGCTATGGTTGGGTTTTACCTTAATGATCTTTAGTAGTTGCGGATGCTTGATAGAGTTCCAAACATAAGTGCATATGATCCAAGTAGAGAAAGTATGTTAGCTTATGCCTCTCCCTCAAATAAAATTGCAATAATGATTACCAGTCTAGTTATCGATTGCCTAGGGACAAATAACTTTCTCGTAACAAAAAGCTCTTTACTAAAACTAACTTAGTTGTGTCTTTACCTAAACATCCCCTAGCTTTTATTTACGTAATCTTTATTATCTTGCAAACCTATCCAAAAACACCTACAAAGTACTTCTAGTTTCATACTTGTTCTAGGTAAAGCGAACGTCAAGCGTGCGTAGAGTTGTATCGGTGGTCGATAGAACTTGAGGGAATATTTGTTCTACCTTTAGCTCCTTGTTGGGTTCGACACTCTTACTTATCGAAAACTGTTGTGATCCCCTATACTTATGGGTTATCAAGACCTTTTTCTGGCACCGTTGCCGGGGAGCAATAGCGTGGGGTGAATATTCTCGTGTGTGCTTGTTTGCTTTATTACTAAGTAATTTGTATTTGCTGTTCTTAGTTGTTCTTTATCTTTAGTTATGGATATGGAACACGAAATACCAAAAAAAATTAGGTGTACTTGCTGCTCATGGAGATGAGGAACCTCCTAAAACCCTCGATGCTCGTTATGTGACAAATATTATGTACTACTTTGATAATCCAGAGAAAACCCCATTCAATTTGGTAATGGGAGACACGTTGGATCAACATGAATACTTTAGGGATTATCGCTTGACTCAAAGAGGGAAACTATTATGGGATCAAATTTATATGTTGTATTGGTATGCTAGGCAACTATGCTTGAGACATGATTATACTTGTTGCTCTAGGATGAAGGCTCCACACCTTCCCTTTTCATGTGAATTTAATGATAATAAACCTTAGCTTCGTATGCTAATGGTATATATGATTACTATGATGTGGAACAAATAGAAGAATTCGTTGCTTTTATGGGTGCTTATGAAATTGAATCTATGTTCAAAGAGTTTGAAAATATTTATGATGCTATTTATAGACCTGAAAATTTAGCTATCCTTAAATATTGCTATGCCAATTATGAATTCAATTCCAATATTGATGCATTTATTGAGAAAGTCTCCGCTGTCCAAGAGACTAATATTTTGCAGGAGTCTACGGAAGAAGAAATTAATGAAACTTTGAGCTCATTGGATGAAAAAGATGAGGAGGAGAGCGAAGAACAAAAGGAGGAAGATCGGATTGATCACCTGTGCCCATCTTCTAATGAGAGTAACTCTTCAACTCATACATTGTTTAATTTCCCTTCATGCTTACCGAAGGATGAATGCTATGATCCCATTGATTTTTTTGAAATATCCCTTTTTGATGATGCTTGCTATGCTTGTGGCCAAGATGCTAATATTAATTATGCTTATGGAGATGAACTTTCTATAGTTCCTTATGTTAAACATGAAATTGTTGCTATTGCACCCACACATGATAGTCCTATTATCTTTTTGAATTCTCCAAATTTCACTATATCGGAGAATTTGTGCTTATTAAGGATTATATTGATGGGTTGCCTTTTACTGCTACACATGATGATTTTGATAGATATAATATGCATGTGATTGCTTCTCGTACTTGCAATTATTATGGGAGAGGAACTATATCTCCGCCTCTCTATGTTTCCAATATGATAAAATTGCAAGAAACTGTTTATACTATGCATTGGCCTTTACTTTGTGTGCATGAATTGTTATTTTATGACATGCCGATGCATAGGAAGAGAGTTAGACTTTGTTGTTACATGATATATGTTACTTTGTGCTCACTACTAAATTACAAATCATTGTTAATTAAAATTTGCTTTGATATACCTTGGGATCCGGGTGGATTCACAACTTGAGCACTATATGCCTAGCTTAATGGCTTTAAAGAAAGCGCTGCCAGGGAGACAAACTGGAAGTTTTATAGAGTCATTTATTTCTTTTGAGTGCTTTCATATATTTTAAAAACAAAAAAAATAAAGAGGGGAACCTAAATCTTTTTCAAAAAGAAAAGCGAAAGTGAGAAAGACAAGCATTGTTGAAGTGGGAGCTAGCCTTGAACTTTGTTCATGCTCACGGAAACTTTGTGAATCTTGATTACAGAAACTTTTCAACAAAAATAATTATCCCCTTGTAAAATTCCATTGTATTATAAAAATAATGTGCCAAGGTTTGCCTTTAGGATGTTTACTTTGCTTGTTGGTTTGTACGGTGCAGGACAGAAACTTTGGCTGTAGTGCGCGATTTTAAATTTCTTACTAGAACATCAAATGGTTCTGATTCGTTTTGCACTGTCTTTATATACAAATTGTTTATTTTCCCTAGTTTTGGCAGATTTTTTCAAGTATCATAAGTATGGTGAATGTTCAGATTATTACAGACTGTTCTGTTTTAGACAAATTCTGTTTTTGATGCATAGTTTGCTTGTTTTGATGAAACTATCGATTTATATCAGTGGATTAAGCCATGAAAAAGTTATATTACAGTATACACAATGCAAAAACAAAATATGAATTGGTTTGCAACATCACTTAGAGTAGTGATTTGCTTTATTATACTAACGGATCTTACCGAGTTTTCTGTTGAAGTTTTGTGTGGATGAAGTGTTCGATGATCGAGAAGGTCTCGATGTGAGAAGAAGGAAGAGAGGCAAGAGCTCAAGATTGGGGATTCCCGAGGCACCCCAAGTAAATATTCAAGGAGACTCAAGTGTCTAAGATTGGGGATGCCCCGGAAGGCATCCCCTCTTTCTTCAACAAGTATCGGTATGTTTTCGGATTCGTTTCATTCATGCGATATGTGCAATCTTGGAGCATCTTTTGCATTTAGTTTTCATTTTTCTTTTATGCACCATGCTGGTATGAGATAGTCCTTGGTTGATTTATAGAATTCTCATTTCACTTCACTTATATCTTTTGAGTATGGCTTTATAGAATTCTTCATGTGCTTCACTTATATCATTTGAAGTTTGGATTGCCTGTTTCTCTTTACATAGAAAACCGCCATTTGTAGAATGCTCTTTGGCTTCACTTATATTTGTTAGAGCGTGGGCATATCTTTTGTATAAAGAATTAAACTCTCTTGCTTCACATATATTTATTTAGGGAGATGACAGGAACTGGTCATTCACATGGTTAGTCATAAAATCCTACATAAAACTTGTAGATCACTTAATATGTTATGTTTGATTCCTTGCAATAGTTTTGCGATATAAAGATGGTGATATTAGAGTCATGCTAGTGGGTAGTTGTGGATTAGTAGAAATACTTGTGTTGAGGTTTGTGATTCCCGTAGCATGCACGTATGGTGAACCGTTATGTGATGAAGTCGAAGCATGATTTATTTATTGATTGTCTTCCTTATGAGTGGCGGTCGGGGACGAGCGATGGTCTTTTCCTACCAATCTATCCCCCTAGGAGCATGCGCGTACTACTTTGTTTCGATAGCTAATAGACTTTTGCAATACGTATGTGAGTTCTTTATGACTAATGTTGAGTCCATGGATTATACGCACTCTCAGCCTTCCACCTTTGCTAGCCTCTCTAGTGCCGCACAACTTTCGCCGGTACCATAGACCTACCATATACCTTCCTCAAAACAGCCACCATACCTACCTATTATGGCATTTCCATAGCCATTCTGAGATATATTGCCATGCAACTTCCATTATCATCATATACATGACTTGACCATTCATTGTCATATTGCTTTGCATGATCGTAAGATAGCTAGCATGATGTTTTCATGGCTTGTCCATTTTTTGATGTCATTGCTATGCTAGATCATTGCACATCCTGGTACACCGCCGGAGGCATTCATATAGTCATACTTTGTACCAGTATCGAGTTGTAAGTAAATAAAAGTGTGATGATCATCATTATTAGAGCATTGCCCCAGTGAGGAAAGGATGATGGAGACTATGATTACCCCACAATTCGGGATGAGACTCTGGACTTCAAAAAATAAATAAAAGAGGCCAAATAAGCCTAAATAAAAAGAGGCCAAAGAAGCCCACCAAAAAAAGAAACAAAAAAATGAGAGAAAAAGAGAGAAGGGGCGATGTTACTATCCTTTTACCACACTTGTGCTTCAGAGTAGCACCATGTTCTTCATATAGAGAGTCTCTTGAGTTATCACTTTCATATACTAGTGGGAATTTTCATTATAGAACTTGGCTTGTATATTCCGATGATGGGCTTCCTCAAATGCCCGAGGTCTTCATGACCAAGTAAGTTGGATGCACACCCACTTAGTTTTCAGTCTGAGCTTTCATACACTTATAGCTCTTAGTGCATCCGTTGCATGGCAATACCTACTCACTCACATTGATATCTATTGATGGGCATCTCCATAGCCCGTTGATACGCCTAGTTGATGTGAGACTATCTTCTCCTTTTTGTCTTCTCCACAACCACCATTCTATTCCACCTATGGTGCTATGTCCATGGCTCACGCTCATGTATTGCGTGAAAGTTGAAAAGGTTTGAGAACATCAAAAGTATGAAACAATTGCTTGGCTTGTCATCGGGGTTGTGCATGATGTGAATATTTTGTGTGGTGAAGATGGAGCATAGCATTACTATATGATTTTGTAGGGATAACTTTCTTTGGCCTTGTTATTTTGAAAAGACATGATTGCTTTATTAGTGGGCTTGAAGTATTATTGTTTTTATGTTAAATGATAGATTATTGCTTCGAATCACTCGTATCTTAATATTCATGCCATGATTAGATTTGTGATCAAGATTATGCTAGGTAGCATTCCACATCAAAAATTATCTTTTTCATCATTTACCTACTCGAGGACGAGCAGGAATTAAGCTTGGGGATGCTGATATATCTCCGTCGTATCTATAATTTTTGATTGTTCCATGCCAATATTCTATAACTTTTATATACTTTTGGCAACTTTTTATACTATTTTTGGGACTAACATATTGATCCAGTGCCCAGTGTCAGTTCCTGTTTGTTGCATGTTTTTTGTTTCGCAGTAAATCCATATCAAACGGAGTCAAAACGGGATAAAAACTGACGGAGATTTTTTTGGAATATATGTGATTTTTGGGAAGAAAAATCCATGCGAGACGATGCCCGAGGGGGCCACGAAGCAGGGGGCGCCCTAGGGGGCAGGCGCACCTTGGGCCCTTTTGGCCACCCCGTAAGGCAATTGATACCATTCTCTCGCCGCAAGAAAGCTAATATCCGAATAGAGATCATGTTAAAATTTCATCCCAAACGGAGTTACGGATCTCCGGGAATATAAGAAACGCTGAAAGGGAAGAATCTGAGAACGCAGAAACAGAGAGAGATAGAGAGACAGATCCAATCTCGGAGGGGCTCTCGCCCCTCCAATGCCATGGAGGCCAAGGACCAGAGGGGAATCCCATCTCCCATCTAGGGAGGAGGTCAAGGAAGAAGAATACGAAGGGGCCCCTTCTCCCCTTCTCTTCCGGTGGCACCGGAATGCTGCCGTGGCCTTCATCATCACGGCAATCTTCACCAACAACTTCACCGCCATCATCACCAACTCTTCCCCCCTCTACGCAGCGGTGTAACCTCTCTCTTACCCGTTGTAATCTCTACTTAAACATGGTGCTCAATGCTATATATTATTTCCCAATGATGTATGGCTATCCTATGATGTTTGAGTAGATCTGTTTTGTCCTATGGGCTATTTGATGATCAAGATTGGTTTGAATTGCATGTTTTATTATTGGTGTTGTCCTATGCTGCTCTCCATGTCTCACAAGCGTGAGGGATCCCCACTGTAGGGTGTTGCAATACGTTCATGATTCGCTTATAGTGGGTTGCGTGAGTGACTGAAACACAAACCCGAGTAAGGGGGTTGTTGTGTATGGGATAAAGAGGACTTGATGCTTTAATGCTATGGTTGGGTTTTACCTTAATGATCTTTAGTAGTTGCGGATGCTTGCTAGAGTTCCAATCATAAGTGAATATGATCCAAGTAGAGAAAGTATGTTAGCTTATGCATCTCCCTCAAATAAAATTGCAATAATGATTACCGATCTAGTTATCGATTGCCTAGGGAAAAATAACTTTCTCGTAACAAAAAGCTCTTTACTAAAACTAACTTAGTTGTGTCTTTACCTAAACAGCCCCTAGCTTTTATTTACGTAATCTTTATTATTTTGCAAACCTATCCAAAAACACCTACAAAGTACTTCTAGTTTCATACTTGTTCTAGGTAAAGCGAACGTCAAGCGTGCGTAGAGTTGTATCGGTGGTCGATAGAACTTGATGGAATATTTGTTCTACCTTTAGCTCCTCGTTGGGTTCGACACTCTTACTTATTGAAAACTGTTGCGATCCCCAATACTTATCGGTTATCAGCGATCCACAATTCCTCTTGGATGCTCTAGACCATGACGCCTAACCATTTGGAGGATACATAGTCCTCAAAGGTTACAAGTGTTGGTTCCACATAGGAACAATCTCTTCAGTGATGCTCAATCACTTTGGGTTGTAGGTGTTTGGGTTTGGGTTTTCCTCACTGATGATTTTTGCTCAAAGTCCTCGGAGGATGGGATGCTCTCAATGACAAGTGTCCGTTTCTCGCAGAGCAGCCAACCAGCTAGTGGT
Organism: Triticum dicoccoides; assembly: GCF_002162155.2. Taxonomy (NCBI): domain Eukaryota; kingdom Viridiplantae; phylum Streptophyta; class Magnoliopsida; order Poales; family Poaceae; genus Triticum; species Triticum dicoccoides. The sequence continues at coordinate 237,473,625 of NC_041386.1, read as the reverse complement.
TTTAGGGGGCAGCTATTTATAGCCGGGGAGTAGCCTGACATGATAAGAAATAAATGCCCTTCAATGATATGACCATTAGAAGGATAGGATATTTTGGGACAGCTGGCGTGTAGCACAGCAACGACCAGAAATTTGAGCTCTCAAATCCCTCAGGGCTATCATGTTCCTCACTTGTAGGCAATCCGCACTAGCGAATTCCTAACTCCTCAGTCAGAACAAATTCCTTAGAGAACAGAAGATCTTCGTCTCTGTCGTTGACGAAATTTGTTGAACTTTATGAGATTTCCAATGGCTTCACTCGAAAGGATTGGGTAGGTGTAGGATTTGGGATGAGAATCGCTTGGAAAGTGTTTCCTTAGTTTTACTATCACAACCCTAGTTAGCACTTCCATTAGGACTAGCCTGAGTGATGCAACATGTTTAATTTTCCCCGAACCTTGAAATAGGGACGACTTAAACCCCTAAAACCACTTAAGTCAACTAGGGTTTACTAAAATATTTTTCAATGAACCTGAAATGCCCATAAAAATGTTCATGATTTAGGGAAAATGTGAAAGCCCTAATAAAAAATGATGCACATTTTTGCAGGACCATTTGGGCCTTGAATTAAACAAGACCATATTTGAATTAGGGCTGTTTAAATAATATATATATATATATATATATATTAAAAGCTCCAGATAATTTGAAACTTGCAGAGGGCCCCTGGAATATTTCAGAGTGATCCCTCAAAAAGTATCAAAATTATTTAAAATGTTTTAGTGCCCTAACTAAAACAAAATAGAAGGAAATAAATAGAAAAAGAAAAGAAAACAGAAGAGAGAGAGAGAGAGAGAGAGAAACTACCTGCGCCCCAGTACTGTGCGGCCCAGCTAGCCCAGCCCAGCAGCGCCGCCGTCCTCGTGGTGCCAGTCGGCCAGGCGCATGGCCGACGCACGTGCACGGCCAGCGCCCCACGCCACCAGCTGCCTGCCTGCGTCCCCGGGATAGCGCGATGTCACGGGTTTTCTCCCAAGTGCCGTTTGGATCGAGTCGGCCCTCTCACTTCCCCTTTGCTCTCTTTCTCGCTCTTCCCCACAATGGCCGAAGCCGCCATGGCCGCGCCGCCGTGAACAACCGCGCCTATTGTGCTCCCTTCGCCTCCCCACCATGTATAAAAGCTCTGCCGCCGTCCTCTACATCGAGCCAGACGTGCGCCGAACGCTCGGACGTGCTGAAGCAACCTTCCATCCTCGGACGCTGAGATCGCCATCAACTCCGCCTCCCCAAGCTTTTCGTCTACCTCATACGATCCGTCATGAGCCCCTGGACATTCTCCCCCTAACCCCGTTGCCTTTTGCTCGCCGTAGCCGTCGCCCCCTTGCTGACAGTAGCATGCCGCTGCCCGAGCTCACCATTAATGCAGCTATGGTGACCATTTGGTCACCCCGATGAGCCCAACGCGCTCGTAGCGTTCCATAGAGCCTCGCTAGCGCAAAACCCCGCCCGTTTACATGCCACATCAGCTAACCCATGGTTGCCCGAACTCCAGCGACCGCCAAGGTGGACGCCGATGACGACTCCGGCAACCCCTGGCCATGTCGTTGCCACCACTCGATGCAGACGAGCTTCCGCATCACGTAGGCGCCCTCCGCCAGCCATTTGGTTGCCGGGGAAGGAATCCCGCACCTCGCCGCCGTGTCTGGCCTCGCTGGCGTCGAGTCACCGGTGGATTAGCCCCGGTTTGACCTCCCCTGGGTTAATGATAGGTGGGGCCCGTCCTTCTAGTTAACTAGGTTAGTGTTAATGAAGTTTAGTTAGTCTAGTTAATCACTGACACATGAGACCCACTGGTTAGTTTGACCTGGACCGCCCGTTGACTTGCTGATGTCTCCCTGATGCAATGCTGACGCAGTAATTCCTTTTCTGGAATTAGTTTAATTCTAATTAACTATAGATTCCAGAAAAAGGTTTAAACTTCAAAAAAATCATAGAAAATAATCTATAGCTCAGAATGAAAAGATTTATATATGAAAAATGATCAGAAAAATCCAATCTATCCATTGGTACTTGTTTCATGCATGAAAACGCGACTTAAACTTGCTATTCAGATGAAAACATGATAATGCACTTTACAAATTCATAACTTGAGTTTGAATTTGAACCCTTGGTTCAAATTGACTCAAACCGCTCCTGGTTTTAGTTGCATTAGCTCAACAAACTCATTTTGCCATGTCATGTGCATGCATCATATTGTTGCATACCATGTATTGATTGTGTTACCGATGTGATCCCCGTGAGTATCCAACCGAAGGGCAGTATCCATCCACCACACTGCCAGGCAAGCAATCCCATTGATCATCTCGATACAATCCCATCTTCTCGCTCCTACTCTCATTTACTACATTAAGACAACAACATTTCAAACTACTATATGCTGCGGTAGCTGAACCCCTTTCCTCTGCATGACATGTCTTTGCCACAGTAACTAGATGAAACCCACTAGCATGTGTAGGAGTTGATTGAGCCATGTTGTGTTCCTACCATGCTATGCCTACTATGCTTAGAGTCATGTCTGGTCTGGTTCATCTGGGTGATGGATTGGAGTGAAATGGTTGTGTCCGGTAATGAGGGTGAAGTGTTGAACATGTTTTGGTAAAGGTATCAATGAGAGGCCATGTAGGAGTACATGGTGGGTTGTTTCATTGGAACCATCCCTAGGAACTGAGTTTTGTATGTGTGATTCAAGATCAGCTACGACCACGCGTTGGGCCCGAAACCAATGGACCCTCTCGACTTATTAACTACCCTATTCTCTGTCCAAAAGTTGCAAGTAGTTTCTGGTGTTTGTAGTATACTAGAGGTCGTGCGCAGCCCAGACCCCAGGGGTGGGATGTGATGCAGCAGGAATGTGGCACGCTGTACCGAGACACCCGTTTGGTGCCCCGGGAACCCTGTAAACATCCTTTGGGGCCGTGGAGGAAACCCCGACCAGATATCCTTTTGGATGGAACCCGAATAGGCGATAAACCTGGACTTGAGACTTGAGTGATTAGTCAGGTCATGGCCGACACCCTTGTTGGGCTTCCAGTTGAAGGTTGCCGAGTACATGTCGTGTAAGCGGCGATAAGTGCTGGAAGCGTGTGTGAAGAAGTACACCCCTGCAGGGTTATAAAACTATTCAAATAGCCGCGTCCACGATAATGGACTACTTGGTTGTTTATGCAGTTCATAGACAAGTTAATGGTTACTCATAAAAGACTCAAGACAAGTGTGAGTGCCAAGGATGTTCCTCTTGTAGGAAGACGGGAGAGGATCCACGGTGGAGTATTGTTGTGGTGATTAGTGGACTCATATGCGCTATCTCATTTTTTTCAAACTACTATCATACGTTGGATAGAATAGCCAAGAGTCTGAGCTGGCTTGCTGCAATAAACTCCACTACCCTTGTTGATAATGTTGCATATATGATAGGATCTGATGTAAGACTTGTTGAGTACCTTTGTACTCATGTTTGCTTAATAAACTATTGCAGAGGGGAACACCGCCCCTCTAATGGGTTCTACATAGATCTCGATGTTGACGAGTAGCTTGCTACCCGGGTGGCAGCCTCGAGCCTGTCAATGGCCTTGTAGATAGTCAGGCTTCACCAAGACTTCTTTCTTTCCACTTGTGAGTACTCAGACAAGTTCGCTTCCGCATGTGCTTGTATGCTTGTTTGACTTGAGTGTTGGGTCGTGTGACCCCCTACCTGTATGGATATGTTATGTATGGCTCTTCGGAGCCTTCTAAATAAATACTTTGAGTCATAGAGTTTTGTTGTGATGCCATGTTGTATTTGCACATATCGAGCATATTGTGTGTATGATTGAAATGTTTGGTATGTGTGGGATTCGACACCTAGTTGTTTATCCTTGGTAGCCTCTCTTATGGGGCAATTTCTCCTAGTGCTTCCACTGAGCCATGGTAGCTTGCTACTACTCCAGAACACATGGGATGATCGGCATGTGTCCTTCTTTGCTCCTATGTCTGTCCCTTCGGGGAAATGTCATGCGGTGTCTATCGGAGTCCTGTTAGCTTGCTACAGCCCGGATTAACTCGCTGATGACCAACACGTGTATTGTTGTTTTATGTATGCCTGCCCTTGTAAGTTAGTGCCACTTTGGGTTCATGACTAGTCATGTCGGCCCGGGTTCTCTGTCATATGGATGCTAGCGACACTATCGTATACGTGAGCCAAAAGGCGCAAACGGTCCCGGGCCAGGTAAGGTGGCACCCATCGGAATACCATGTGTGAGGCCGCAAAGTGATATGATGTGTTATATGCTAGATCGGTGTGACTTAGGATCGGGGTCCTGACAGCATTGGCATCAGAGCCGGACTGCCTCTAGGATCTTGAAGCCAAACTGGTCGATGTCGAGTTTAGAAATGCTTTAGTTATATGTAAGGGAATTGATTGTGGAAGGGAACATAAGGCTCTTTTTACTTCTCTTCTTGTGTCATTCTCTCTGAGCCGTCTTCTTCATTTCTACGGGGGTTAAGAACTAGGCTTCTCTTCTTTCTACCAGGTTCATGTGTTACTAATCTGTAGACTTATAGGATTGTTGGTCTCAAGACTAGTTCAGTCCTTGTTACTACCATGTGTTATTAGTTGGACCCGTAACATTGATATGATGTTGTTGAGTGGCTATGCTACCTTTTCCAGAACGTCTCAAAATCTTTTTGAGCATTTACAACCGTTATGTTGTCCGATTTCTCCTAGAAATTATAATTCCTTTGCATTATTTCGTGTTTCAGATGGCTGACCGCACCCCCAACCAGGTGGTCCGTTTAACCTGGTGCATCGATGTACCATGTCACACCGCCATGTTGGTCTGCGTGATGACTGAGAGAGGCTATCGTTGGTATCCCGAGTATATTGTAGAGGAGCAGTATCATGATTTCAACCGGAGCCAGTGCCTTTGCACAGTCCGGATATATCCATCATATACTGGGGCTACCGACCCCATCCACTAGACGTATGGACTTGGGGTTACCATCGAGATGTCCGTGCAGGATGCTGCTTACTCGATGATGACTATAATCCGGGCTAGGCACGCCTTACTTCAAAACACTGATTTTTGCTACATGCCAGCCTCACTTCCTGGAGAGGAGGGTTACTACACTAGTCTCTATACCGATGCCGCTCATGAGGAGCCGCTACTTCGGACTACCATAGAGTTACTAGAGGTTAAGGACCACAAGAACTGTGCCTTGCAGATGGAGCTCTTTAACTCTCGAGAACGTCACTGGGCTATCCTGACACACATAGCACCCATTGTTCATACTAGGTATCTTAACATGGAGGCCTTGTATCCTGTTCGATCTCCAGTGCTGCACCGTATGGATTGGCCTGATGTCGGAGGCATCACTCCTTCCCGTGGTCCTCATCTGCCATCGGTTGTGGGACTGCGGCCACACCTGAGTCCTTATGGACCACATGCTTCATAGGATAGACAGTTCCCAGATGCCCATGTCCAGCTTCCGGGCAATAGTGGTAACCTTTATGAGGCTCACTACGGTGATGCCTGAGGTGGAACGTGGTAGTAGTAGTATTGTAGTAGTTGTATCTCCACAATCCTGCGCATCTTGTGGGATATGACTTGGTGTTTACTGAATTCCAGAGGCGTAGATAAATAATGTATAGGAACTTGGAGTGCCTCTGATGAGATGTATCGTACTTCGATCGTAGTTATACTTTAGCTTGGGCTTGTACTCAACTATGCATGGTGTGTATGACCAATGGTTTATATATGGCAGTTTCCTTGTTACCATGTTGTACAGACATACATCTCTGCATTCTGTGTCATCCATTACATTTCACACTCATATGCTAGAGTTTTGTCATCCTTGTCTAAACAGTGGTTTTATTTTTCCTAGGACGGTTAACACTCGAAGCACCCCTGCTGCCCAGGAGCAGGGCGAAGGAAGTGGGGCTAGGGATGCCAACCTACCCCATCCACCTTCCCTAGCTGAAGTTATGTTGGAAGCAGAGAGGAATAAATGTGAGACCAACCGACTTCTTGAGCGCATCAAGCAGAACACCGCACACTAGCAGAGGAATGACTTGCTGCCCATTAATGACTTTATCAAGTTGTACCCACCAACTTTCCATCAGTTCGTCGAACCAGTCGACGCGGATAACTGGCTTCGCAGCATCACCTAGAAGTTACGTTCTGCTAATGTAGCCGAGGCTAGTAAGGTCACCTATGCTGCATATCACCTTGAGGGTCCCGCCAGTCTCTGGTGGGAGAAATATGAGGCTAAGCGTCCCACCGGACATGTTACCATGTGGGCGGACTGCAGTGAAGCTTCCATGAGCACCACATCCCAGAGGGCCTAATGGATCACAAAAGGGAGGAGTTCTGTAACTCCACCCAGGGCAAGCTAACAGTGGATGCCTACAACCATGAGTTTGGGAATCTTGCATGCTACACCCCTGAGGAAGTGTCCAGTGACGCCAAGAAGCAGGCAAGGTTCTGAAAGGGACTTAGACCTAATATTCGCCATGACCTCCATCTGCACGAGTGCACTTTCTTCCAGAAGCTTGTGAACAAGGCCATTAGTGCTGAAACTGGCCAGACTGACTATGAGGCTACACGCAAGCACTCCCGTGATTTTGGTTCATCATCTGGTTCTGGCTCTCGGAAGCGTCGAGTGTGTGTTCCAAACACAGCTCTGCCACCGAGATATACCCCGAGGCCATCCTATGAGGCGCCTCACCCAAACCATCAGTATGCACCACCCAAGGCTTATGGTGGACCAGCCACCAATGCTGCTCCGCGCACTAACACCACGACTGTTGGGGAACGTAGCATGCAATTTTAAATTTTTTCCTATGATCACACAAGATCTATCTAGGAGATGCATAGCACTGATAGGGGGAGAGTGTGTCTACGTACCCTCGTAGGCCGAAAGCGGAAGTGTTAGGTTAACGTGATTGATGTAGTCGAATGTCTTCATGATCCAACTGATCTAGTACCGAATGTACGACACCTCCGAGTTTAGCACACGTTCAGCTCGATGACATCCCTCGAACTCTTGATCTAGCAGAGGGTCGAGGGAGAGTTTCGTCAGCACGACGGCATGGTGACAGTGATGGTGATGTGATCCGCGCAGGGCTTCGCCTAAGCACTAGGATGCTATGACCGGAGGAGTAAACTGTCAGGGGGCACCAAACACGGCTAAGAGAACAATTGATGTGCCCCCTGCCCCCGTATATAAAGGAGGGGAGGAGGAGGCCGGCCACCAAGGGGAGCGCCATGGGGGGGGTCCTACTAGGACTCCACTCCTAGTAGGATTCGCCCCCCTTTTTCCTTTCTCATCGGAGGGGAAAAGGAAGGAGAGGGAGAGGGAGAGGGAAAGGGGGCGCCACCCCTCCCCTAGTCCAATTTGGACTCCCATGGGCGGGGGCGCATGGCCACCCCTTGTGGGCTCCCCTCTCTCTCCATTAAGGCCCATGTAGGCCCAATAATTCCCCAGGGGGTTCCGGTAAACCCTCGGTACTCCGAAATATACCCGAACCTTTCTGAAACCGTTCCGGTGCCTGAATATCATCATCCAATATATAAATCTTTACCTCTCGGCCATTTCGAGACTCCTCGTCATGTCCGTGATCTCATCCGGGACTCCAAACAAACTTCGGTCACCAAACACATAACTCATAATACAAATCATCATCGAGCGTTAAGCGTGCAGACCCTACATGTTCGAGAACTATGTAGACATGACCGAGACACAACTCCGATCAATAACCAATAGCAGAACCTGGATCCTCATATCAGTTCCTACATATTTTATGAAGCTCTTTTATCGGTCAAACTACAATAACAAGATACATTATTCCCTTTGTCATCGGTATGTTACTTGCCCGAGATTCGATCGTCGGTATCCTCATACCTAGTTCAATCCCATTACCAGCAAGTCTCTTTAATCGTTCCATAATGCATCATCCCGCAACTAACTCATTAGTCATATTGCTTGGAAGGCTTAGAGTGATGCGCATTACCGAGAGGGCCCAGAAATACCTCTCCGATACTCAGAGTGACAAATCCTAATCTTGATCTATGCCAACCCAACAAACACCTTCGGAGACACCTGTAGAGCATCTTTATAATCACCCAATTACGTTGTGACGTTTGATAGCACACAAGGTGTTCCTCGGGTATTTAGGAGTTGCATAATCTCATAGTCAGACGAATATGTATAAGTCATGAAGAAAGCAATAGCAATAAAACTTAACGATCATTATGCTAAGCTAACGGATGGGTCTTGTCCATCACATCATTCTCCTTATGATGTGATCCCGTTCATCAAATGACAACACATGTCTATGGTCGGGAAACTTAACCATCTTTGATTAACGAGCTAGTCAAGTAGAGGCATACTAGGGACACTTTGTTTTGTCTATGTTTTCACACATGTATCGAGTTTCCGATTAATACAATTCTAGCATGAATAATAAACATTTATCATGATATAAAGAAATATAAATAACAACTTTATTATTACCTCTAGGGCATATTTCCTTCAGTGACAAGCTTCAAGTGTGGAGAGCCAAGCCACTATATGCGAGAGTGTCCTCAGAACAACAACCCCAACCAGTTCGGAAAGTCCGTTGGCCGTGGGAAGCCAGCGGGAAAGGTGTACTATGCCAAGCCAACCACCACAGCACGTGGCCATGTCAACTATGTCTCAGCTGAGGAGGCTCATCATGATCCCAACATCGTCCTTGGTATGATCCTTGTTAATTGCTATCTGACATCTGTTCTTTTTGATACTAGAGCATCTCATTTGTTCATTTCTGAGAGCTATGCTCGAATGCACAATATGACATTTTGTTACATGCCCACCTCCATGGTAATTCAAACTCCTGGTTCTAAATGGCAAACCGCGGAAATGAAATCCTTGTCGATAGACTAGTCTTCCTTGCATCTTTGATAGCTCTCAAGTCCTGGGACATAAACATCATCTTGGGTATGGACTGGATGTCAGCCCATTATGCCAAGATTGATTGTGCCACTAGAACTGTTCAACTTACCCATCCATCGGGCAACACAGTCAATGTTTTGACCCGAGTGTCTGAGCGCCAGCTCTGCTCTCTTAATGCCAGTCCTCTTCCAGACCTCAAAGACATACCAGTAGTCCCTGACTTTTTGGATGTCTTTCCAGAAGAATTGCCAGGTGTTCCACCTGACAGAGATGTTGAGTTCGTGATAGATCTTGTTCCAGGAACTGTTTCCATCTCTAGGAGACCCTATAAGATGGCACCCTTAGAGCTAGCCAAGCTTAAGAAACAACTCGATGAGTCCTTGCAAAAGGGTTTCATCTGTCCTAGTTCTTCTCCTTGGGCTTGTCCCGTCCTCTTCGTCAAGAAGAAGGATGGAACAGATCGTATGGTTGTAGATTATCGACCCGTCAATTTGGTCACTATAGAAAACAAGTATCTGCTCCCCAGGATTAACGATCTGTATAATCAGCTCGCTGGATCCTCAGTCTTCTCTAAAATGGATTTGAGGTTGGGATACCATCAAATCAAAATCAAGAACATGGACATTCCAAAAACAGCCTTTGTCACTCGTTATGGCCAATACGAGTACACCATGATGTCCTTTGGTTTAACCAATGCCCCAGCCACCTTCTCCCGCTTAATGAATTTGATCTTCATGGAGTACTTGGATAAATTCATCATAGTATATCCCGATGATATACTCATTTACTCCCAGAACCAGGAAGATCATGCCGAGCATCTAAGGCTAGTATTGACGAAACTTCAAGAGCATCGCCTTTATGCCAAATTCTCTAAATGTGAATTTTGGTTGCCAGAAGTGACCTGTCTAGGCCATGTAATCTCTCGTAAGGGTATTGCTATCAATCCCGAGCGAGTTCAGGCTGTTCTTGATTGGACTCCACCTGAATCGATCAAGCAAGTTCTGAGTTTCCTTGGCCTAGTGATCTACTATCGTTGCTTTGTTGAGAACTTCTCAAAGGTTGCTAAACCTCTAACTGAACTGCTCAAGAAAGATAAAAAGTTTGAGTGGATCCCACAATGCTAGTACAATTTTGAGGAACTGAAAAGACGCCTTACATCTGGTCCCATACTTGTCCCACCAGATTTCTCCAAGGACTTTGTTATCTATTGTGACGCCTTGCGATAAGGACTTGGAGGATAACTATCCCACTCATGATCTAGAGCTTGCAGCTGTAGTCTATGCACTCAAAACATGGCGACATTACCTTCTCGGTAATCGTTGCGAGATCTTCACTGATCACCAAAGTATGAAATACATCTTCACCCAACTAGATTTGAATCTCAGGCAAAGATGTTGGGTTGAGTAGATCACATATTATGACATAGAAATAACCTACACCCCGGGCAAAGCCAATGTCATGGCTGATGCACTAAGTCGTAAGTCTTATTGTAACAATCTGATGTTACAACAAGGTCAACCACTTCTCCGTGAGGAATTTCGTAAGCTTAACCTTCACATTGTTCCTCGAGGATTCCTTTCCACCTTGGTGGCGAAACCTACCATTACGAATCAGATCATGAAGGCACAGAAGGTTGATCCGGGAATCTCCTATATCAAGAGAAACATAAAGAAAGGAGTCGTGGATTGTTTCTCCATTGATGATCAAGGTGTCCTGTTCTTCAGAAACCGCCTAGTGGTTCCCAAGGTACGAAACCTGAGTGGCTGATCCTTAAGGAAGCTCATGAATCTCCTCTCACAATTCATCCCGGTAGTAATAAAATGTATCAAGACCCATGCAAGAGGTTTTGGTGGACTAGGATGAAGAGAGAAATTGCTTAGTTCATTGCTAGTTGCAACATCTGTCGCCGTGTTAAAGCAAAGCATCAACAGTCTGCTGGCATCCTTCAACCTTTAGCTATTCCTGAATGGAAATGGGATAAAATCGGTATGGACTTCATCACCGGGTTTTCCCGGACCAAGAGAGGGAATAATGCTATCTTTGTCGTTATCGATCATCTCTCCAAAGTAGCTCATTTCCTGCTCGTATGAGAGAGTATAACCACTAGCCAGCTAGCAGACCTATATATCTCTCGGGTAGTATATCTACATGGCATTCGAGTGGAGATTAACTCAGACCCTGGAAGTCTCTTCACCTCTCGATTTTGGGAAAGTTTCCAAAACGCTATGGGGACTCGTCTCTCCTTTAGCGCCGCCTTCCACCCTCAATCAAGTGGTCAAGTAGAACGAGTCAGCCAAATTCTAGAAGATATGCTCCGAGCTGCTGTCATCTCATTCGGTATGGATTGGGAGAAATGTCTTCCATTCGCCGAATTCGTTTATAACAATAGTTATCAAGCTAGCTTGGGAAAAGCTCCTTTTGAAGTTCTTTATGGACGAAGGTGTCGAACGCTTCTTCACTGGTCAAAAACCAAGGAAAGACAATTCTTTGGCCCCCACATGATCCAGGAAGCAAAAAAGCAAGTTCACATCATTCATGAGAAATTGAAAACAACCCAATCTCGTCAGAAGAGCCAATATGATCGCCATCATAAGGTTGTGACTTATGAAGTCGGCAAGAAGGCTTACCTTCGGGTTACCCCTCTGAAGGGAACCCATTGATTCAGTATCAAAGACAAATTAGCTCCATGTTACATTGGTCCTTTTCCCATTTTTGCCAAATGAGGGGAAGTTGCCTACCAATTGGAACTACTTCCGCATCTTTCCAGAGCTCATGATGTCTTCCACGTTTCTCAACTGATGTGTTGCTTCTCAGATCCTATCTGTTGAGTGGACCACGAAATGCTTGATCTCCAAGATAATCTCACATATCGGGAATATCCCATTCGTATTCTTGATCAAACTGAGCATACTACTTGACGCCACAATATCAAGTTTCTCAAGTTTCAATGGTCACACCATCCGAGAAAGAAGCTACTTGGAAAAGGGAGGATCGTCTTCGACTTGAGTACCACGCTTTCTTCCGCCGGACCCAGAATTTCGGGACGAGATTCTTTTGACTGGGGTGAATTGTCACAACCCTAGTTAGCACTTGCATTAGGACTAGCCTGAGTGATACATCATGTTTAATTTTCCTTCAAACTTCAAATAGGGATGACTTAAACCCTTAGCACCACTTAAATCAACTAGGGTTTACTAAAATATTTTTCAGTGAACCTGAAACGCCCTTAAAAATGTTCATGATCTAGGGAAAAAGGTGAAATCCCTAACCAAAAATGATGCACATTTTTGCAGGACCATTTGGGCCTTGAATTAAACCAGACCATATTTGATTTGGGGCTGTTTAAATAATACATATATATATTTAAAAGCTCCAAATAATTTGAAACTTGCAGAGGGCCCCTGGAATATTTCAGAGTGATCCCAGAAAAAGTATCAAAATTATTTAAAATGTTTTAGTGCCCTAACTAAAGCAAAACAGAAGGAAATAAATAGAAAAAGAAAAGAAAACAGAAGAGAGAGAGAGAGAGAGAGAGAAACTACCTACGGCCCAGTACTGTGCTGCCCAGCTGGGCCAGCCCACCAATGCCGTCGTCCTCCTGGCGCCAGTTGGCCAGGCGCGTGGCCGACGCGCGCGCATGGCGAGCGCGCCATGCCACCAGCTGCCTGCCTGCGTCCTCGGGACAGTGCGACGTTGTGGGTTTTCTATTCAGTGTCATTTGGATCGAGCCGGCCCTCTCACTTCCCGGTGCTCTCTCCCTCGCTCTTCCCCGCAATGGCCGAAGCCGCCATGAACCACCATGCCTATCATGCTCCCCTCGCCTCCCCACCATGTATAAAAGCCCCGCCACCGTCCTCTACATCGAGCTATATGAGCGTCGAGCGCTCGGATGCGCTGAAGCAACTGCCACGACCTCGTCTTCCATCCTCGCACACCGAGATCGCCATCGTTGCTTCGCCGCCGTCTCTGCCTCCCCGAGCTCACCGTCTACCTCATCCGCCCCGTCGTGAGCCCGTGCATGTTCTCCCCCTAACCCCATTGCCTTTTGCTTGCCGTAGCCATCACCCCCATGCTGACTGTAGCACGCCGCCTCCCGAGCTCGCCGTCGACGCAGCTCTGGTGACCATTTGGTCACCCCGATGAGCCCAACGCGCTTGTAGCGTTTTGTAGAGCCTGGCTAGCACAAAACCCCGCGCGTTTACACGCCACATGAGCTAACCCTTTGTCGTGCGAACTCCAGCGACCGCCAAGGTCGATGTCGGTGACGACTCCGGCCATCCCAGGCCATGCTGTCACCACCACTCGATGTGGACGAGCGTCCGCATCACGCAGATGCCCTCCGTCGGCCATTTGGTCGCCGGGGAAGGAATCCCGCAACTCGCCGCCGCGTCTGGCCTCACCGGCGTCGAGTCGCCGGTGGATTAGCCCCGATTTGACCTCCCTTGGGTCAATGACAGGTGGGGCCCGCCCTGATAGTTAACTAGGTTACTGTTAACTAAGTTTGGTTAGTCTAGTTAATCACTGACTCACAGGACCCACTGGTCAGTTTGACCTAGACCGCCCCGTTGACTTGCTGACGTCTCCAAGATGCAGTGCTGACGCAGTAAATCCTTTTCTAGAATTAGTTTAGTTCAAATTAACCAGAAATTCCAGAAAAAGGTTTAAACTTCAAAAAATCATAGGAAATAATCTATAGCTCAGAATGAAAAGATTTATATATGAAAAATGATCATAAAAATCCAATCTATCCATTGGTACTAGTTTCATGCATGAAAAAGCAACGTAACCTTATAGCTCAGATCAAAACATGATAATGCACTTTATAAATTCATAACATGAGTTTGAATTTGAACCTTTGGTTCAAATTGACTCAAACCCCTCCTGGTTTTAGTTGCATTAGCTCAACACAGCCATTTTGCCATGTCATGTGCATGCATCATATTGTTGCATATTGCTATGTATTGATTGTGTAAACCGGTGTGATCCCCGTGGTAGGTCCTGCACCCAAGGATATCCGTGAGTATCCAACCGAAGGGCAGTATCCTTCCACCACCTTGCCAGGCAAGCAACCCCATTGATCATATTGATACAATCCCATCTTCTCGCTCCTGCTCTCATTTACTGCATTAAGACAACGACGTTTCAAACTGCTATGTGTTGCGGTAGTTGAACCCCTTTCGTCTGCATGATCTGTCTTTGCCACAATAACTAGATGAAACCCACTAGCATGTGTAGGACTTGATTGAGGCAAGTTGTGCTCCTACCATGCTATGCTTGCTATGGTTAGAGTCGTGTTAGGTCTGGTTCATCTTGGTGATGGATTGGAGTGAAATGGTTGTGTCTGGTAATGAAGGTGAAGTATTGAACATGTTTTGGTAAAGGTATCGATGAGAGGCCATGTAGGAGTACATGGTGGGTTGTTTCATTGGAATCATCCCTAGGAACTGAGTTCTGTATCTGTGATTCAAGATCAGCTACTACCATGCGTTGGGCCCAAAACCAATGGACCCTCTTGACTTATTAACTATCCTATTCTCTGTCCAGGAGTTGCAAGTAGTTTCTTGTGTTTGTAGTATACTGGAGGCCGTGCGCAACGCTGATCCTAGGGGTGGGCTGTGATGCGACAGGTACGTGGCATGGTGTACCAAGACGGCCATTTGGTGCCTCGGGAACCCTGTACACATCGTTTAGGGCCGTGGAGGAAACCTCGGCCGGATCTCCTTGGGATGGAACCCGAATAAGCGATAAACCTGGACTAGAGACTTGAGTGGTTAGTCAGGTCATGGCCGACACCCTCGTTGGGCTTCCGCTTGAAGGTTGTCGAGTACATGTCGTTTAAGAAGCGTGTGTGAAGAAGTACACCCTGCAGGGTTATAAAACTATTCGAATAGTCGCGTCTGCGGTAGTGGACTAGTTGGTTGCTCATGCAGTTCATAAACAAGTTAATGGCTACTCATAAAAGACTCAAGACAAGTGTGAGTGTCGTGGATGGCCCTCTCGTAGTAAGACGAGAGAGGATCCATGGTGGAGTATTGTTGTCGTGATTAGTGGACTCATGTGCGCTATCCCATTTTATTCAAACTACCGTCACTCCTTGGATAGAATAGCCAAGAGTCAGAGTTGGCTTGCTGCAATAACCTCCACTACCCTTGTTAATAATGTTACATATATGATAGGATCTGATGTAAGACTTGCTGAGTACCTTTGTACTCATGTTTGCTTAATAAACTATTGCCGAGGAGAACACCTCCCCCTCCGATGGGTTTTATGTAGATCTCGATGTTGACGAGTATCTTGCTACCCAGGTGGTAGCCTCGAGCCTGTGAAGGGCCTTGTAGATAGCTAGGCTTCACCAAGCCTTCTTTCTTTGCAGTTGTCTGTACTCAGACAAGTTAGCTTTCTCATGTGCTTGTATGCTTGTAAGACTTGAGTGTTGGGTCGTGTGACCCCCTACCTGTATGGATATGTTATGTATGGCTCTTTAGAGCCTTTTAAATAAATACTTTGAGTCATAAAATTTTGTTGCGATACCATGTTGTATTTGCACATATCGAGCATATTGTGTGTATGATTGAAAGGCTTGTATTTGCACATATCGAGCATACCATGTTGACGAGTAGCTTGCTACCCAGGTGGTAGGCTTGA
Organism: Triticum dicoccoides; assembly: GCF_002162155.2. Taxonomy (NCBI): domain Eukaryota; kingdom Viridiplantae; phylum Streptophyta; class Magnoliopsida; order Poales; family Poaceae; genus Triticum; species Triticum dicoccoides. Next base: position 237,458,031 of record NC_041386.1, on the reverse strand, counting down.
GCCTTTGAAGGGCCTTGTAGATAGCCAGGCTTCACCAAGCCTTCTTTCTTTCCAGTTGTCTGTACTCAGACAAGTTAGCTTCCGCATGTGCTTGTATGCTTGTATGACTTGAGTGTTGGGTCGTGTGCCCCCCTACCTGTATGGATATGTTATGTATGGCTCTTCAGAGCCTATTAAATAAATACTTTGGGTCATAAAATTTTGTTGCGCTACCATGTTGTATTTGCACATATAGAGCATATTGTGTGTATGATTGAAAGGCTTGGTATGTGTGGGATTCGACACCTAGTTCTTTATCCTTGGTAGCCTCATTTATGGGGAAATGTCTACTAGTACTTCTACTGAGCCATGGTAGCTTGCTACTGGTCCGGAACACATGGGATGATCAGCATGTGTCCTTCTTTGCTCCTGTGTCTGTCCCTTTGGGGAAATGTGACGCGGTGTCTACCGAAGTCCTGTTAGGTTGCTACAGCCCGGACTCGCTCGCTAATGACCGACACGTGCCTTGTTGGGTCATGTATGCATGTCCCTGTAAGTTAGTGCCACTTTGGGTTCACGACTAGTCATATCATCTCGGGTTCTTTGTCAAATGGATGCTAGCGACACTATCATATACATGAGCCAAAAGGCGCAAATGGTCTCGGGCCAGGTAAGGTGGCACCCATGGGAATAACGTGCGTGAGGCCGCAAAGTGATATGATGTGTTACATGCTAGATCAGTGTGACTTAGAATCGGGGTCCTGACATTTACCTCGACCCCCTTTAACAGTACGGTGGTTCCTATGACTCAAGAAAGAGAAAATGAAACTACGAAAACAAAGTCTTCACGCTTCATAATCCTCGCATCAATATCGAAGTCTTAAAGGTCACACCAATTTCCTCATTTTAAAAGTCTTCAAGAAAACCAATGTCTTCAACTGAAGACAAACATTTTTAGGGGTTAATTTTCTTCGTAAATATCAAACTCCTCATAGACTTATAGAACATGTGTACACTCACAAACACATTAGTCCCTTAACCTGTAAGTCTTCAATACACCAAAATCACTAAGGGGCACTGGATGCAATTACAATCTCCCCCTTTTTGGTGATTGATGACAAATAGGTAAAGTTTTCAACGGGGATAAACATATGAAGTGTAAATACTGATATTGAGTAATTTGATTGCAAGATATAGAAGAACTCCCCCTTAAGATGTGCATATTTGAGGAATTTGCTTTGGATTGAAAATGCACATTGTAGAGCAATATCATGGAGATCTCCCCCTATATCTTGTAATTCATATACGCATTTGACATATAATATGAATAATTTGAAATGCATGATGAAATATGGTGTCTGACAAAATTCAGCATGCGTGCATTAAGGTACTTGACGAAATAAGCATGCAGAAAGCAATTCAAAAGTATCAGAGCACCATGCTACCTCTTGAGCACTGCGTTGGTTTTCCCTTGAAGAGGAAAGGGTGATGCAACAAAGTAGCATAAGTATTTCCCTCAGTTTTTGAGAACCAAGGTATCAATCCAGTAGGAGGCCACACGCAAGTGCCTCGTACCTACACAAACAAATAAGAACCTCACAACCAATGCAATAAAGGGGTTGCAAATCCCTTCACGGTCACTTACGAGAGTGAGATTTGATAGAGACAATAGTGATAAGATAAATATTTTTGGTATTTTTATGATATAGATTGAAAGTAAAGATCGCAAAGTAAAATAGATTGGAAACTTATATGATGGAAAATAGACCCGGGGGCCATAGGTTTCGCTAGTGGCTTCTCTCAAGATAGCATAAGTATTGCGGTGGGTGAAGGAATTACTGTCGAGCAATTGATAGAAAAACGAATAATTATGGGAATATCTAGGCATGATCATGTATATAGGCATCACGTTCGCGACAAGTAGACCAACTCATGCCTGCATCTACTACTATTACTCCACACATCAACCGCTATCCAGCATGCATCTAGAGTATTAAGTTCATAAGAACAGAGTAACACATTAGGTAATATGACATGATGTAGAGGGATAAACTCAAGCAATATGATATAAACCCCATCTTTTTATCCTCGATGGCAACAATACAATACATGTCGTTTCCCTTTCTGTCACTGGGATCGAGCACCGCAAGATTGAACCCAAAGCTAAGCACTTCTCCCATTGCAAGAAAGATCAATCTAGTAGGCCAAACCAAACTGACAATTGGAAGAGACTTGCAAAGATAACCAATCATCATAAAAGGTTTCAGAGAAGAATCAAATATTGTTCATAGATAGACTTGATCATAAACCCACAATTCATCAGATCTCGACAAACACACCGCAAAAAGAGTTACATCGAATAGATCAACAAGAAGATCGAGGAGAACTTTGTATTGAGATTCAAAGAGAGAGAAGAAGCCATCTAGCTAATAACTATGGACCCGAAGGTCTGAAGTAAACTACTAACACATCATCGGAGGAGCCATGGAGTTGATGTAGACGCCCTCCATGATCGGTGCCCCCTCCGGCGGAGCTCCGAAAAAGGCCCCAAGATGGGATCTCTTGGGTACAGAAGGTTGCGGTGGTGGAAATAGGGTTTCGTGGTGCTCCTAGATGTTTTCGGGGTATGTGAACATATATAGGAGGAAGAAGTAGGTTGGTTGAGCCACGAGGGGGGAGGGTGCGCCCAGGGGGGTAGGCGCGCCCCCTGCCTCATGGACACTTCGTTTGTTTCTTGACATCCACTCCAAGTCCTTTGGATCACGTTTTCTCCAAAAATCACGCTCCCGGAGGTTTCATTCCGTTTGGACTCCGTTTGATATTCCTTTTCTGCGAAACACTGAAATAGGCAAAAACACAACAATTTGCACTGGGCCTTGGGTTAATAGGTTAGTCCCAAAAATACTATAAAAGTGTAAAATAAAGCCCATTAGCATCCAAAACAGATAATATAATAGCAATGAAAAATAAAAAATTATAGATACGTTGGAGACGTATCACACCATAGGACTTAAGTTTACAACTCGATCGATAAACACTTTAGAATTGAAAGAGTTGTAACTTCACAAAAAAACAGCCCATATATATAAGACCCGCTTGAAGACTAACTCAAATTTCTCCCCCTTTTTCATCAAATGACCAAAAGGGACGAAAAATGAGGACTAACGCCCCTGAAGAATATCATCATGATGTCGATGGAGGAGCGCCAGCGTTGTTGGGGACGACCGTTGAGGTAGGGCCTGCCGCAGTGTCGTTCAAATCTTCAGCTTCATACTTCTCACGCGATGAGGAGTATGAACTTGTAACCAGCCGAGGAACTTTGACCTTCTTGAATTTCCTCGAAGGTGGCCGAGACCAGTCAAAGTCCTGTTGAAATCCCATCTGCTTGAGGTCTTCATCACCGTAGAGGTGAGACAATATGTCCCAAGTGCGATCGAAGATTTCATGCGCGTAGTAATGATTCTTCTTCACCGTGTTTTGCATGACTATCATATTCTGAAGAATTGAGCCAAATTGATGCTTGACGCACTTGTGATTACGATCGACCTTCTGATGAAGACTTAGAAGAAGCTCATGACCAGTCATCACCCGAGGAGCAGTGGCTTGAGGAATAGGCTTTGAAGCTTTTGGGGTAGAATCTTGAGTTGCAGAGTCATCATTGGTGGAGTAAGATGCAGCTTTGCGAAACTAACCATCCAATGGACGGGTGCCTTCATCAATAACAGTAGGTTTGCCTTTTTCATCAATTGAAGAAATGGTCCGCTTGAGGACTTCAATGGGAGGCAAGTAGCTGAGGTGATTCTGACAAACTGCCTTGTAGTGAATTGAAGACCTGTTTCTGATGAATTTCATAATCCATGGACACAAGGCTTCAACTCGAACGGTGGCAATGCAACATTCGCCAAAGTCCTCATGAAGAAATCATGCTAGTTAATGGGAATCCCATGTATGATATTAAACAGTAGATTCTTCATGATGCCAACAACTTCCACTTCTTCAGAGTTGTGGCCTTTGATCGGACTGATGGTTTTGGTCAGAATGCGATATATTCTCCTAGGCACGTAGAGCAGATACTTTACAAGGAAGGAGGTTCTTGGAGCTTGACCAGCCTTTAGAGGCTTCATCAGTACTTTCATCAGATGATTTTCAAGTCCAAGTTCCTCATACATGAGCCTTGCACCTTCAACAGGTGGACTGACTAGGATGGCATGAAGTAATTCAGAGGCCAGGGCTTTATAGGGAGTGTTCTTAGTCATCCAGTCAAGCACCCATGAATTTGCATCAGTGACGTTTCCAATGAGGTGCAGTGTGGCATAGAATTAAAGAATTAGCTCCTCGTTCCAATCTGTGACGCCCCGAGACCGATGTGTCAGGTGTCTTCCAGTTATTTCGCTGACGTTGCCATGTCATTTGCTTGCGTGTTGCATCTTGTCATGTCATCATGTGCATTGCATCATCATGTTTTCAAAACTTGCATTCGTCCGGGTCTCCCCGTCCTCTCTGTTGTCCGTTCTGAGCCCAACCACACTCGCACGCGCCCGCGGCATGTCCGAATTATTAATTTATAAGTGCCGGAAAATGTTCTCGGAATCGGTTGAAAGTTCACATGCGGCGTTTTTATGTTGTTAGTAGGTCGCCTGTCAAATTTCATCGCATTTAGAGTTCATTTGATGCCCCAACGGATAACTATAGCGGCAATATAGTCGGTCAAACGTCGGACGTTTTCGATCTCCGAAAACTGCTGCCGGGCTTTCCCTCTCTTTCCTCCCTAGACCATCTTCACAGTCCACTACCTACCGCCAGGCCCAACCTAACCTCTCTCATCGGCTCACGGCCCTCCTCGCGTGCGCGTCCAAAAGCTGTCCCGGACCCGACCCGGGCAGTCGTCACCGTTGGATTCAGATCATCCCCTAACATCTACAAAATATCTTTGGTTTCTTCTTTGACTCTCCTAACCTAATTTTATCGGCCGTCTGATTGTAATCGTAGGGACGAGATAGCCCTACCCTAATCCCTACCTATTTAAATAGTCTAACCCACCTGGTATTTATAGCAGATAAATCCCTATCCTTTTTGACAAACCCTAGACCAATTCCCTCTATTTCAGTGCGCTGCCACCACTCCGTTTTCCTCGGGATCCCTCCCGATCCAGCCGACCCGACAAACTCCATTGTTTTCAGCGCGGGCCAACCATCTCCTCCCCTCGATCCACCAATCCCCAACCTCGCAAGCCTCCTCGATCCTCTCCCGAGAAGGTGCTTGCCTGGAGCCCTGCACCCGTATCCAGCAGAGGTTCGAGTTGCGGGACCAGCAGATGAGCTCCGTTCCCCATTGCACCTTTCTCCTCTCCTCTTGCTGCCTTCCTCCTCCCTCTCTCTCATGCCCGATCCTTCCTTCTCTGTCTCAGGTACCCTGGAGCTGCCATGGAAGCTCCTAGCACTGGACCTAGCCCTGCCTCGTCGGAGAGATCCTCGCCGTCACCGCGCCCGTTCCCGACCTCCACGACCATCTGCAACCTCGCCGGGTTCATCCCCGCAAGTCCCGCCGCCTTGCTACTCGAGCGCCGCTCTGCACCTCTTCACCGTCGAGACCCGTCGTCCCCGCACTCCTGTCGCCTTGCCGGACGGGGAGAAGCGGCCTCGCCAGCGGCCATGGCCTCGTATCCCGCCAAAAGAAGCCATCCCCGACCTCCTCTCTCTAGACCCAGCGGCGTCGTGGCCTCGCCTCTGCTTTGAGCAGGCGAAGGACGCACGTCATCTTCGATCCAGCCTGCCTCATCTCCTCGCGCCACTGCAAGCTCCCTGCATCCGCTACCGTCGACTGCCATCTGCATCGACTCGCCTCCGTGCCCTACTTCTCGTCCTGTCGAGGAGCGAGCGTGTTGACCGCGGCCCCCGCACCCCCCTCGTTCGATCCAGCAAGGCCCAGCTGCGACCGGCCCAGCCGCTCCCTTCGGCCACCCCAGTACACCACCAAGCCGGCCCAAGTGCCGTGGTGAGAAGCCCAGTCCGCCTCAGATTTGTCCCGCATAGCTTTTTTTCCCGTTTGGCGTTTTCCCCCTTTTTTTCCAGAGAGATGAGTTTTGCAGATTAGTCCCAAGGATCATGTATATAATAGCTTTTCAACCGTGCATCGGATTAAAACAAACTTTATATGTAAAATGCTTAGAATTTTGTATAGTTTTATAATATCCAACTTTCATGCATGTTTGAAATGTTTAAATTGTTGTTTGTTTAAATTTGTTCAAATGCCATGTTAAAATGATTTATCTCATAACTAAATAACCGTAGCTCCAAACTTAACAAAGTTTATATGTAAATGGGGTGGAACAATGCCTAGTTTAACATGGTGGGATTACTTTCCATGTTTGATAACTCTAAAATTCTGTTTAGGGCAGAATAGTACCAAACCTAAAATATGCACATGAGGAGTTTCCGGACTTGTTGTTTGTTGTTCCGGCCTCATTTAAACTTGCCTAGATAGGTAGTTTTCATATGCTTCACCTCTTGCCATGCTAACCAACATTTAATATTGTGGAGTACATAAACGGGAGAGAACTAAATAAGTCATGTGGTGTTCCGTCAATATGCAACTCGTTGCATATTGAGCTCCACTTAATTTGTAGTATTGTTTGTGCACTTTGCTATGTCATGCCTCTTTAAACCGGACATGCATCATACTTGGTTGTGCATCATGCCATGTTCATGTGATGGTTGTTTACTATGTCATTTGCTTCTTTCCGATGTTGCTTCTCCGGGTTAGTTCGGATAACATCGCGTTTGTGAGGATTCGTTCGACTACGTCCGTTTGTCTTCTTCATGGACTCGTTCTTCTTCCTTGCAGGATCTCAGGCAAGATGATCATACCCTCGAAATCACTACTATCTTTGCTTGCTAGATGTTCGTTCTATCACTATGCCGTGCTACCTTCCACTTGCTATATCATGCCTCCCATATTGCCATGTCAAGCCTCTAACCCACCTTTCCTAGCAAACCATTGTTTGGCTATGTTACCGCTTTGCTCAGCCCCTCTTATAGCGTTGCTAGTTGGGGGTGAAGCCGAAGTTTGTTCCATGTTTGGAACATGGATATGTTGGGATATCACAATATCTCTTATTTATATTAATGCATCTATATACTTGGTAAAGGGTGGAAGGCTCGGCCTTATGCCTGGTGTTTTGTTCCACTCTTGCCGCCCTAGTTCCGTCATACTGGTGTTATGTTCCTTGATTTTGCATTCCTTACACGGTTGGGTGTTATGGGGACCCCTTGACAGTTCGCTTTGAATAAAACTCCTCCAGTAAGGCCCAACCTTGGTTTTACCATTTGCCTCACCACCACCTATACTTTTCCCTTGGGATTCACGCTCTCGAGGGTCATCTTTATTTTAACCCCCCGGGCTAGTGCTTCTCTAAGTGTTGGTCCAACCTGAGCGATGTCCACCGCCCCCTGGGCAACCAGGGTCTATGCCAACCCGACGTCTGGCTCATCCAGTGTGCCCTGAGAACGAGATATGTGCAGCTCCTATCGAGATTTGTCAGCACATCGGGCGGTCTTGCTGGTTTTGTTTTACCATTGTTGAAATGTCTTGTAATCGGGATTCCGAGTCTGATCGGGTCTTCCTGGGAGAAGGAATATCCTTTGTTGACCGTGAGAGCTTGTGATGGGCTAAGTTGGGACACCCTTGCAGGGTTTTGAACTTTCGAAAGCCGTGCCCGCGGTTATGTGGAAGATGGGAATTTGTTAATGTCCGGTTGTAGAGAACTTGACACTTGATTTAATTAAAATGCATCAACCGCGTGTGTAGCCATGATGGTCTCTTTCCGGCAGAGTACGGGAAGTGAACACGGTTCTTGTGTTACAGTTGAACGTAAGTAGTTTCAGGATCACTTCTTGATCACTTCTAGTTCACGACCGTTGTGTTGCTTCTCTTCTCGCTATTATTTGCGTATGTTAGCCACCATATATGCTTAGTGCTTGCTGGAGCTCCACCTCACTACCCCTTTTCCTACCCATAAGCTTAAATAGTCTTGATCTCGCGGGTGTGAGATTGTTGAGTCCTCGTGACTCACAGATACTTCTAAACAGTTGCAGGTGCTGATGATACCAGTGCAGATGACACAACTGAGCTCAAGTGGGAGCTCGATGAAGATCGTGTTTGTGTGTTGTTGCGTTTCCAGTTGATTAGTAGTGGAGCCTAGTTGGGACGATCAGGGATCTAGCATTTGGGGTTGTCTTCTTTTATTTTGGTTCCGTAGTCAGACCTTGATTGTATTCTAGATGATGTATGGTTTATTTATGTATTGTGTGAAGTGGCGATTGTAAGCCAACTATTTATCCCTTTCTTATTCAGTACATGGGATGTGTAAAGATTACCCCTCTTGCGACATGCCTACCATGCGGCTATGCCTCTATGTCATGCCCCGACACGTGGGAGATATAGCTGCATTGTGGGTGTTACACAATCACAGATGTCAGCACAGAAATTCAGAAGCCCACCTTCAAGAAGAACATTCAAGACTAGCTGGAAGCAAGGGATGCATTCCATGTCAACATGAGGAATTTAACAGTGCTCAAATACCTTATCCTTGTCAAACAGGAGTGAAGAATAGAAGTTCATCTGGCTTGAAGTCCAAAACCGCTTGTGTTGAAGTCTTGCTGAGTCATATGCATTGAAATCCATGAAGAAATGGTGCTCAGTGAAGAAATCATCAGCCTTGAATTTCGGCCTTTTAGCATGAGGATTTTGCTGCTTGGGCTGGAGATTAGCAGTTGATGGCTTCACAACCTCTTGGGTCAGAATCTCTAGAGCTTTTGATTGAGGAATTGAGGGTTCAGGTTCTTCAGCAGCAGTGTGTATCTCCATTTCTTCAACTGTATTACCTAGAATTTCCTCAGGGATGGAAAGGAGAGATGTTTGACGTCCTTCAGATCCCGTTTGAATTTCTTCAGTTTGCATGGGGGACTGAGGAATTTGATGCAGAGGAGTGGTGAATGGTGAATTCGGATGAATTCTTTCCCAATAGTCATCATTCAGAACAGGTGTCGTATAACCAATGTCCATGTCCTCTTCTTCCATTTCCTCAACGCCTGCCTCTTCAGCTGTGAATTGAGGCATAGGCGATGATACCAGTGGAGTGGAGATGACATCTTCCACTTCAATTTCTTCATCCAACTGCTCTGAAGAAGCAGCAGAAGGATTTCCTTCCTCCGTGTCATCTGGAATGACATAGTCTTCACCAAATGGGACAATTTCCTTTGATGACACTATCGAAATTGGAACAACATCAATTGGGTTGTTGAAGGGGCTCGCCAAAGTCCTCATGTTCATAGGAGCTGAGGACTCTGCAGAGGTTGATGATTTCTTCTTCTTCAGAGCTGCCTTCTCTACAGCCTTGGTTTTCTTCACTTCTGATGCAAAAGGAAGGTTGATATTCTTCATCCTTGAAGACTTTGTAGGAGAGGTAGATGGAGTTGATTCAGTTTCCTCAAGCACGACTGATGCAGTCGCCCTGGCACCCTCAGGTTCTTCAAGAACAGCAGATTCTGCAGCTGGCCTTGCTTGATCTTCAGGCGCAACATTGTAGGTTGCCCTGTTAATTTCTTCAGGAGCTGGAATTTCTTCATTAGCCCTGGTACTCTCAGTGTCATCAACAACCTATTTTTCATTAGCCGCTCTTGTATTTTCTTTAGTAGGCTAAGAATATGCTTCAGCCTGAGGAATTTCTTGTTGCGATGGAGTGGAAACACTGAGCTTGAGGTTCTTGGCGAGATTGACAAATCTGACCTTGGCACCAAGCCAGTCTGCATATTTACAAGTTCTTTAGGAGACATATTCAGAACATTTTTCTTCAGAAATTGCTCCTTCTTGTACTGGGCCTTCTTGACTTGCCTAGCCTTCTCATATTTCCATTTTTCTTCGCTTATGAAGGCGGTCAACATGTGACTTTGACCAGGAGTCAGGTGCAGGTCAGGCAGTGGAGTTTTAGGATCTTTGTGTCAGAGGTCAATGAAATCAAGGATCTTCTTCGGATCCAGCATGAGAGGCGCAGAACTGCCTTTGGCTCTAGCGGCCCTCTCTTGCCTGTCTTTGATGATTTTTCACTGAGTTCTTCATCATCAGCTTCATCATCATCAGATGGAATTTGGAAAGCCACTTGCTTCTTATGAGGACTTGGCCCCGGTCCTTGTCCAGTAGCAGCTTTGACCTTCAGCAAGGTTGGACCACTTGAGGATTGTGGTGGAGCTGAGGAACTTGCAGATGCTCCTGAACCAATTGAAAAGCCTACGGTCCTTTGACACGTAGCAAGATGCACAGGCGTTGAGGACTTTGCAGCAGCAGTTGAGGATTTCGTGGCAACAGAGTGAATTGGTACAACCCTTGAATAACTTTCCTGAGGAATTTTCTGTGAGGGCTTTGAACTTGGCCCTGAGGGCATTGCTGTTGAGGAAGTCGGCTTCACAGCTGATTTCTTCGAAAAAGCCTTCTTAGGCTTACTTGTAGAGGCCTCAGCAGCAGCAGCAGAATCTTCATTGAATTTCTTCACTTCTTCTTTTGCCTCTTTAGCCAATTTTGCTTGACGCTTGGCCCATTCTTTGGGAAATTCCTCACCGCATTTGATGCTTGACGGATCAGCCGTTTGGCCAGGGGCCAACGGAGGTCTTGGACATGGAGCATTGAAAGTGAATTTCTTCATGTACTTTGGAGTAACATAACAGTATTTCCTCCATTCCTTGGCCCATCTCCTCTCAATTCTCCGGATGCACACTTTGCGCTGATTCTTGGTTTCTTTCCCATCAGTACCTTCATCTGGTGTGCAATATTATTCATAGATATCCTGAGGGATTTCAAAATCTGTGTTGGATTCTGGTCTCTTTCTTCCCTTCTGAGGTTTTTTCCTATCAGCCATTTTCTTCACTTGAGGATTTTGAACAATTGATGCTTCTGAGGAAGTGTGCAACTTATCTTCGAGGAACGCTGCAAATGAGTTAAGTTGATGAGAACCTAGTGATTCAGCAGCAGATATTTTGTACCTGTGAACAGAGTATAGGTGCGAATTTTTTTGGAGAGGTCATATGTGTTCTACGAATTTTTTCAAAAGAAACAAGTTTGAGGAATTTGACCATGGGTGTCTTGAGGAATTTCACTAAGCGTTCTTGACTTAGGTTCCAGAGTTGTATAGATTAGAAAATCCACACAATTGAGGAATCTTGGATAAAAAACATAGCTTAGAGAAACAAATCAAGGTACTGATGCAACTGGGTGTTTAAGGATTGGGAAGTTGAAGAATAAACAATGTTTGAAGATTTTGTGCACATCATGAGAATCAAAGTAGGGCAGTGAAATCATATTTTAATTACCCTGGATGAAGAACACGACGAACTGGGAGTGGAGTTGGAGAAGTTCGTCCGTTTAGATCACTGACGCCCTAACTTGGTTGCGAGAGATAGCTACAGCAAGGACGGAGTGAATATATCTGCGATCGACGCGAGTATGATGACGACGAGGTAGAGGCAGTGAAGCTCTTCCTCACCAGCGATGATGGAGAGTAGCGGTGGCGCTAGGTCTGAGAGCTCGAGGGAGGAGAGAGCGAGCAGAGTAAATGAAGTCTGAGGAAGGGGAGGGGTATTTATAGCCACAGTGAAAAACTTCCCGTCCGAAGAATTTGAACGAACATGCCCCTGACCCTTACTCTTCTAACGACATGTGTCACCCACGTACAGAGAGGTGGAGATCGTGGGGGATCGTGGGTGAGTAGTTTAATCCGTTGTGGGATGCGGAACGGTTTGAGCGGCAACAGCCGAAAATTTCAAATGAAAATTTTAATATTTCGTTTGCAAATTCTTCAGTTGACAAGGACACAGTGAAGATTTTGAACGGGTTTCAAATAGAATGCACATGAAGAATTTGTGAACAGACTGGGTTGAGTTTAGCATAGAGGGGGAACGGGTCCAATCACATTCACTTAGAAGAAAATCGACTTGAAGAATTAGCAATAAGTGAATGCTGTTGAGGACTAGAAAACTCTATCTCTCTCTCTGTCTCTCTCTCTATTCTACAATAGGCAAGCCCTATATAAGGTAGTTTTGAATCGGAGACCGACCCGACCAGGCAACACCTGCCCGGATCCCGAAAACAGATCCCCTGATCCCGCCGCCACCTCCCAACCCCCGATCCCGTCCTCTCCCTCCCCCGCCGCGCGCACCTCTCCCTCCCCAGCGAGCCATCCCACCCCAGCTGCGCACCTCTCCCTCCCCGACGAGCCATCCCACCCCCGCCACGCACCTCTCCCTCCCCCGGCGAGCCATCCCACCCCGCCGCGCGCACCTCCCTCCCCGGTTAACCACCTTCTTCCCCCGTTGAGGCTGCCCCTGGTTCCCCTCCAGCGGAAAGGGCAGAGCAGGAAGCGGCGGCGGTGCTGGGCGCGGAAGCGGCGCCGCTGACGGCGCTGCTAGGGGACCTGTCGGCGGCGGCCAACGAGGCGTGGTCGCGGGTGGAGCGGACGATCCACGCCCTCCGCGCCTCCCACACGTACGCCCTCGCGCTGCGCCTCACGCACCTGCTGCGCTCCTCGGCGCACCCCGCGGTGCCCATGGCCGCCGTGCTCCTCCGTCGCCTCATCTTCTCGGGCTCCCAGGCCTTCGTCTACTCGGCGCTCGCCCCGGCCATGCAGTCCTCGCTCCGCGCGCTCCTCCTCTCTACTGCCTCCGTGCCCGTCCTCTCCAGGTTGTATTATTCTCCTCTTGCTGGCGAGGAGATTGAGTGAAATTTTGACCTGCTAAGTGGAGAATTACGGGAAGTACAAGGGTAGCAGTAATGAGAGGTACATACAATATTTAGGTAGAAGTACAAAGTAGTACAACATGCGAGCGAGGAAGTACCTGCTAAGAATTATTCCTGCTAGGGAGGCAGTACCATAGTTACACTGAGAGAAGTACCGAGTAGTTTGAAGTAGCAGTACAGGGTGTCCTTTATGGTAATTTGATACTCATCTTTTGCAGCTGCTACTTGGAGCTGTGGAATTAGCAAAGCTTAGGGAAGTGCAAAAAGGTTCTCTGTAGTGAAGAGTAGCGGTAAAGAATATCTTGAAGCAGCAGTGCAGATAAAAATGCAAAACTAGCCTTAATAAAAATTGTGTAATTGAGAAGTACAAACCCTATAAGATCAAGAAGTACGAAAACTGATATTCCCAAGAAGTACAAGATACATGTCGAAGGAAACTGACGTATGTACAATAATTTACGAGCAATACAAATTAATCATTTTGAGTAATAAAAAAAATATTATTGCAGAGCAGTACGAAAATCGTATTCTACGGGTGCGGGGTTATTACAGGTTCCAACGTCAAGCACAAGCACGAGATCCTTCTCCAGCGAGAGGTGTGAGGGTAAAATGTACTTCTCTTCATCATGGCATTCTGTGGCATTCTTTTTACTCCAGCGGGCGGCGAGGAGATTGAATGAAATTTTGACCTGCTGAGTGGAGAATTACGGGAAGTACAAAGGTAGCAGTAATGGGAAGTACATACAATATTTAGGTAGAAGTTCAGAGCAGTACAACATGCGAGTGAGGAAGTACCTGCTGAGAATTATTCCTGCTAGGGAGGCAGTACCACAGTTATAATGAGAGAAGTACCGAGTAGTTTCAAATAGTAGTACAGGGTGTCCTTTATGCTAATTTGGTACTCATCTTTTGCAGCTGCTACTTGGAGCCGTGGAATTAGCAAGCTTAGGGAAGTGCAAAAAGGTTCTCTGTAGTGAAGAGTAGCAGTACAGAATATCTTGAAGAAGCAGTGCAAATAAAAATGCAAAACTAGCCTTAATAAAAATTGTGTAATTGAGAAGTACAAACCCTATAAGATCAAGAAGTACGAAACTAATATTCCCAAGAAGTACAAGATACATGTCGAAGGAAACTAACTTATGTAAAATAATTTACGAGCAATACAATTTAATCATTTTGAGTAATACAAAAAAAATTATTGCAGAGAAGTACGAAACTTGTATTCCACAGAAGTACAAGGCAAAGTTGTGTTCTTTTTAAAAAATCCAAGTAGTACAATTTATTTATTTCGAGCAGTACAATTATTATTATTATTAACGGGCAGTACGAAACTCATATTCCACAGAAGTATAGGTACATGTGGAGGGAATTTGAGTTCTTTGGAAAAACAATTATTGGCAGTACAATTTAATCACTTTGAGAAGTATAGAAACTTCTTTATTGTCGAGCAGTACGAAACTCATATTCCACAGAAGTACAATACTATGTTTCCTTGTAACATGAAAAATCTTGGTATTTTGAATATTGTTCAATAACCGTGAATAATTAGAAAATGTTAAAACACAAAAATTTGCTAAATTTCAATACCTTTCCAATGCCATATCATTTGCATCATTCCGAGGTCCAAAGAACATCAATGATCATATTTTAGTAGATCTAAAATTTAGTGTTTTCAAAACTGTTTCAAAACTATGCATAATTTGAAAAAACTTAAAAAATGTTTGTAAATTTCAGTAGCTTTCCAACGGTATATCATTTGCGCTATTCCGAGAAGTGGTTAATAAATTAATATATAATTACTGTTCGTCTATTTTGAATGCATCTCGGTATTTTCAAAACTGCTTAAAAATTATGTAAAATTTGAAAAACATTAATACACGACAAAGATGGGAATTTCAGTACCTTTCCAACGCCATATCATTTGCATCATTTCGATATCCTAAAATGATCCATGATCATCTTTTAATAAAAACAGATTTTTAGTATTTTATAAACTATGCAAAATTTGAAAAAACTGAAACATGAAAATGTTTGTAAATTTCTGTAGCTTTTCAACAGTATATAATTTGCTATATTCCGATAAGTGGTTAAAGAATTTCGTTCAAAACACTTTTCATTCAGCTTGTGATGATTTTTGTTTTTTGAAAATTCATAATAAAAAAATAAAAAAAAGTGAAGCAAGTTACAATATAAAAGAGTTGAGAATTTTCTATAGCTTTCCAATGGTCTATCATTTGCGCAATTCCGATTAATGGTTTAGAATCTATTAGTGAATTACTATGCAAGTACCGAATAGCAGTACCGACATTACGAAAAAGAAGTACGGTTGTGTTATGCAGAAGCAGTACCAGATCTTTATTCAAGGCAGTACGAGATTATTACAGAATATTATTCCATCATCAATTGTAGAATAGACGGAATGTATATATATCTTTACCTAATATATATATATATATATATATATATATATATATATATATATATATATATATATATATCTTTACCTAATAATAAAGGGGCCATTGCTTCTTACCACCATAATTTTGTCCGTTTTTGGTCCGTCCGTCGTTCGTCCACTTATTATTTTCTATATCCTAGGTGGTACTAATCCGTACGTAAACAAAAGCTACCTCTGTTTGTTCCCTGCTGTATATGATGTCTATTAGGCCTTCCCTACGCTCTTTTGGCCCTCAGCCATGTCCAGTCTAGCCCTCTTCCGATCCCAAAAAGAACAACACGTCAAGCTACACAATACATAGGTTCGCCAAGGGCCAAGTGGGCTTGTAATCAGCCTTTTCATGTTAATTTACTCATTAAAAAGATAGCCCCACATCGCTTTGTAACAATGAGTCCCACCAGCTTAAATATGTGAGCAAGTTGCCTAAGAACAAGCCTTCTTGGGAATTAAATAATTGGAGGATGAGGCATGGATCTGTTGAAAAACGGAAGAGAGGGGCGAGCTCAGGCAGTGCTAATTAACGAGGGAAAAGGAAGTCGTATTAACGAGGGAGGGAGTGGGGAAGGGCTGAGGAGGAAATCACGCATGCCAATTAACGAGGGAAAAAGGATGCATGCATGCTCTTCTTCGGCCGACATCCGGGTTCATCGCCTCACCGTGTGCTCTATGTGCGTTTGGCTTCCGCTGAGTGCATGCGTGCCTGGCTCGTGTGTGTATGCTGCACGTGCTTAGTACTTCCCAATATAGTAGCTAGATAGAATATGATCCGTATTTTTAAAGTTCTTACAAATTGAACTGGCTATTTGTTATTTCTTCTGTACAATAGGAGAGATATCCATATGTTTTTCTAGAAAAAGAAGAGTATGAATTCAAGGGCCATGCTTCATCTATTCTGTGATACGCCGTCGTACAACACGAGTACTTTTTTTTGAAACGGTGGCATAACATTTACCTCATCGATTAATTACAACATGAGTACTATATTCTATGCGACCAGATTATGAATAACTTTGAAGTAGCATGCTTTATTGTAACTATCAACATGGACTTTTGCCATTGTACTTTTTGTTCAAGTGCAGTGTGCTAGCAGTGTCACTGTTATGATTTTTGTGTGACTTGTGCATCCATGGCCACTTCTTTCAATGTTCTTCAGTTCTTTCCTGGTTTTCTTTTCTAAGTCTGGGATTTAGGACAACTTATTTCAGGAGCACTAAATCGTTGTTTGGACATCATTCATGGCCCTTGATACTTCTGAGTGCTTTTAATATTCTTTTTCTTCTTGCGAAATTGTTTGAATGATAAATTATTTTTTAGGTTACTCAGCATATATTTATTTATTTTCTTTCATTGTAATGCACATATATGTTTGCTTTTTTAATAATAAATGGAGCCGAGTTTCTCTTTTTTTCATCTATCATGGTATTTACCCGACACAAATGAATTAATGTCCAGTGAAGCGAGAGAGGGGCTAAAACACATTATTTAACTCAACCCTTTTAGCTAGATTTTTTCAGACTCGGTGCAACATCCGGGAAAAAAATTGCTGCTTGGTGCGAATTTCGGAAAAAAATCACAGCGTAGTGCAAACACCAAAGAGTACTCCAACTTTCCAAAATAGTACCTTATATGGATGATTTGAATCCTTTAATATTAGAACCGTCATACAAAATTCATAGCAAAAGTATTATATGTGTAGCATGTTTTTTTATGGATGACTTATATGCATTTTTGCTAGCTTTCGGCATGCGCCTCCCTACAGCACTAGATGACACTGTTTAGTTTTTGTTGCGTTGTGCTTATTCTATGGACACGTCAAGTATCTCTCCCATTGCAACGCATGGGCATTTTTGCTAGTATATCAATTGAAAAGTTGAAGAATTTGAAAAATCAAGAATTTGCAAAATGAAGAAAAACTCAAATTTGAGGATTTTCAACTTTTGTTGGTGGGGTGACCCACCGTATAAGAATGATGATTTCATACACCACATAGAATTGTCGTAGGGCTCTAAGAATCAAATTCTTCGTTATTTTCTTCATTCTTAGAGGGTTAGTCTTCATTGACTGAAGAAAAACGTTACTTCGTGTGTTGCACATCTAAGTCATCAATTTTGCATAAGTGTTAGGATGTGTGTCCTTTCAAAGAACATTCAAAGATTCTAAGATATTTAGCTCACACCACAACTTGCTAAATCTCTTCTCATACAAGGGCTTTGTGAAGTTATCCGCTAGCTATTCTTCAGTCTTCACACGATTGATCAAGATGTCGCCCTTCCACACATGATCTCAAAGAAAATGATGGCGAATCTGGATGTGCTTTGTCTTCGAGTGCTGAACTGGGTTATGAGCAATCTTGATGCCACTCTCATTGTCGCGGTAGATAGACACATTCTTCCTGTTGATGCCATAGTCCTTGAGGGTTTGCTTCATCAACAACAATTGAGCACAGCAAGAACCGGCAGCAATGTATTCAGCTTCAGCAGTAGAGAGTGATACGCGGTTCTTCTTCTTCGAGGACCAACATACTAAGGATCGTCTGAGGAAATGGCATGTGCGTGATGTTGACTTACGATACACTCAATCACCAGCAAAGTCTGAGTCGGAATATGAGATCAAAAACCAAGCCCTTGGGATACAATAATCCAAGTGTTGGAGTGTGAGCTAGATATCGAAGAATATGTTTCACATCCTTATGGTGTGATTGCTTCGGTGTAGCTTGAAAACGGGCACACATGCGAACACTCAGCATAATATCTGGCCTAGATGCACATAGATACAATAAAGAGCCAATCATGGAGCGGTATACCTTTTGATCAAAGTCTTTACCATTTTTCATTGGTGCATAGATAGCCATTTATGGGCATAGGGATTTCGATGCCTTTGCAATCTTGCATGCTGATACGTCTCCAACGTATCTATAATTTATGAAGTATTCATGCTATATTATAATTCTTGGGTGTTTTACAATCATTTTGTAGCAACTTAATATCATTTTTTGGGACTAACATATTGAACCAGTGCCCAGTGCTAGTTGCTATTTTTTGCTTGTTTTTTACATCGCAGGAAATCAATATCAAACGGAGTCTAAACATGGAGAAACTTTATGGAGATTTTTTTGGGACCATAAGGAACCAAATGGGCCAGAGCTGCACCTGGGGGGTGCCCCGAGGGGGGCACAACCCACCAGGGCGCGCCAGGGCCCCTTGGCGCACCCAGGTGGGTTGTGCCCACCTCGGTGGCCTCCCGTACCCCTTCTTTGCACTATAAATTCCCAAACATTCAGAAACCCTTCGGGCTTAACCTATATCAGAAGTTCCGCCGCCACAGGGCTCCGTAGCCACCGAAAACCAATCTAGACCCGTTCGGGCACCCTTCCGGAGGGGGGAATCATTTCTGGCGGCCATCGTCATCATCCCAGCGGCCACCATGATGAGGAGGGAGTAGTCCACCCTCGGGGCTGAGGGTTTGTACCAATAGCTACGTGATTAATCTCTCTCTCTCTCTCTCTCTCTCTCTCTCGTGATCTATATCATGGGCTTTGTTAATATAGTCGGATCATATGATGTTTCTCCCCTCTATACTCTTGTTGTGATGAATTGAATCTTTACCCCTTGAAGTTTTGTCTTGTCATATTGAATATTCAGATATGAGAACACATGATACATGTCTTGTAGTATGAATACTTGAGGTGACAATTGGGGTACCTTATTTAATCACTTGATATATTTTATGGCATTCAACTCGTGGATTCCCACGATGATATTGGGGTAATCTATGCATAGGGGTTGATGCATGTTTTTATTATCTTTTCTCCGACGAAAACTTTGGGGTCTCTTTATAGTTCTTTGTGTGGATTGAGTATTATGAATATGAATTTGCTTTGGTGTTATTCTAGTATTAACTCTAGGATAGATCGAACGGAAACAATAGCTTTGTGTTATTAGTACGAACTCTTGAATAGATTGAACGGAAAGAATAGCTTTGAGGTGGTTTAGTACCCTACAAACAATTTCTATCTTTGTTCTCCGCTATTAGGAACCTGGGAGTGTTTCTTTGTTGCACTTTGAGGGATAATCATATGATCCAACTATGTTAGCCCTGTTGGGAGATTTCACTAGTGAAAGTACGAACCCTAGGCCTTGGTTGTAAGCATTGAAACACCATTTTTGTGCCCGTTTAATATTTGCTACCTTGCTGTTTTTATTTATTCAGATTATAAAAATATATTTCTACCATCCATATAACACTTTTATCACCCTCTCTTTGCCGAACCAGTACACCTATACAATTTGCCATTGTATTGGGTGTGTTGGGGACAAAAGAGATTTCTTGTATTTGGTTGCTGGGTCGTTTGAGGGAGACCATCTTCATCCTTCACCTCTCATGTATTGATAAACCTTAGGTCAACCACTTGAGGGAAAATTGCTACTGTCCTACAAAACTCTAGGCTTGGAGGCCCAACACGTGTCTACAAAAATAAAGTTGCATAGTAGACATCAAGCTCTTTTCTGGCGCCGTTGCCGGGGAGGTGAGTGCTTGAAGGTATATCTTTAGATATTGCAATTGAATCTTTTAGTTTCGTATTTTATCACTGGTTTGGTTTATAAACGAAAACTACATAAAAATGGAATTTAGGTTGCATCATATTATTTATCATTTTTATAATGTCTTTATTGAAAATGATGGTTCGGAAAATTGTGCTCAATTGTTAGAAGAAGAAGTCAATAAAATGCTTGGCACAAAATATTTGAATGATGAGCATGATTGCAATGTTGTTAGTGTGAATTCCTTGAATATCTAAAATACTAATGATGATTGCACAAGTCATGACAAAAATATTTGTTATAAGTATGTCACTTTTTGTGGAGTGAATTGGGAGTGCCTTTGCACAACAAAAAGGGAAGATATATTTTGTAAGAAGCATAAATATTTAGAAACAAAAAGGTTGCAATAGAGGTTAGATGATTATGCTGAAAGATGTAATTTTTTCACCATCCTTGTGAACTTTGCAATGAACATGGTAATTTAAATCTTCAATGTAATTTATTTCATGATCAAATCGTGTCTAAAAATTGTGATAACTTGATTACCCTTGAGCATCATAAAGATCTTAGCCTTCTTTTGAGGTATGAAGAAATGAAATGTATAACTAAGGGTTTTCCAAATCCCGAGAGATTTCTTGGTTTTGATCTAGAGGAAATTTATATGTTTTGTACGGTAAATTGCATTGAGAATCCTTATATTGCCAACTATCTAAAGTCAAGAAAACAAATGGAATATGAAGAGAGTACTAGTGAAAGGTAAAATGTTTCCCAATACCCTCCTAGTGTTTATTATGATGAATCGGGTAACGGGGAGGAGCTTCCTATTCAATCAATCTCTTCAACAAGAAGCTTGAAAAAATTGATTAAACCCACACATGGTGTGGTGAAGAAGAAGAAAATAAGAAAGAACAGAGGTAAAAAGGTATATCTCCCAAATAATGTTTCTCCCATCACCGTCATGCCTCATGAAAGTGAATCAAATATGTTGATGGAGCATGATGATATTGATGGTGATTTTGTTATGCCTATTGCTTGTTGTGATGACTATGATTGGTAAGACAACAATGTCAATTATGATCTTGAAAATACTTTTAGCACTTGCTTGGAAGAATATGATAATAATGTTTGCTATACTATGGGTGCCATTCATGCTATTGATAAGAATGATTGTGATGATATGCAAAACCACAAGCTTGGGGATGCTATGTTTGATGAGTATGATATGTTTGAAGATTTATTTGGTGTAAATAATGCTTGTCCTAAGCTTGTGTATGCTTTGCTTAATGAATACGATCCTTTGATTCCTTCTACTTTCGATAAGAAAATTTATTATGATGATATCATGCCTCCTATTTATGATGATTAAATTGATGAAAGTGGGTTTGGAAGTGTCAACTTTAGGTAGTGGTGATCCCACTATTTTGGAGGGTGTTGAATCTTATTAAAATATTGATGAAAGTGGATTTGGATAGGTCATGACTTTATTTAGTGATACATCCACTATTTTGGAAGAGGTTTCAATTGATTATGACAATGAAGTTGCTATCTATGATGATTATTATCATGACATCTATGCCATAAAGAGTGATATATCTTCTATGCTTGTGCATCATGAAAAGAGTGATGTATGTTACGGTTATATTGTTGAATTCATTCATGATGCCTCTGAAAATTATTATGAGAAAGGAACTTATGCCCTTACATATCTCAATAATATCAAGTTTCTTCTCTATGTGTTGATTGTTTTGAAGTTACACTTGTTTTGCCTTCCTATGCAAGTTGATTCTTCCCCATAAGTTGTTTGCTCACAAAATCCCTGTGCATAGGAAGTGGTTTAGACCTAAATGTGCTAGTCATATGCTTCATGATGCTCTCTTCATGTTTCAATTCTTATCTTTTATGCGAGGATCATCGAAATCATCATGCCTAGCTTAAAAGGCTTAAAAGAAAAGCGCTTGTTGGGAGACAACCCAACACTTCTACCTACTGTTTTTGTGAGTTCACATGATTAGGCTACTGTAGTAATCATGTTTTATTGTTTTTGTTTCAATAAAGCTCCAAATAAGACCTTTGGGATGGCCTACGGTGATAGTTGATTTGATCTTGCTGAAAAACAGAAACTTTTGCACTCAGGAAAACAATTCTCATTTTTCACAGAAGCGTGATAAAATGCTGATTCTTTTTCAGAATTTGTGGAGTAGCAGAAGTGTGGTTTGAGTACAGATTACTACAGACTGTTCTGTTTTTGATAGATTCTATTTTCAATGGATCGTTTGCTTGTTTTCTAGTTTCTATGGCTTATATTGCTCAATATAAATTTTGGAAATGATATGATTCAGTAGGAATTTTGTGAGAACAATTATGAATCTTGTCTTTGGCAATACCAAAAGTGGAATGGTTTGCTCTTTATCATACTAACCTATCTCATAAAGTTCCGTTAAGTTTTGTGTGATTGAAGTTTTCAAGTTTTGAGTGAGATATCGATATGAGGAGAATAAGGACTGACAAGAACCTAAGCTTGGGGATACCCAAGGCACCCCCAATGAAATATTCAAGGAAGATCCAAGCAACTAAGCTTGGGGATGCCCCGGAAGGCATCCCCTCTTTGGTCTCCAACATTACCTGTAACCTCACTTGGAGCTATCTTTTCATTCGTCACATGATATGTGTTTTTCTTGGAGCATCATTTATTTTGTTAGTATTTGCTTTCTGTTATTTATAATAATGTTTAGCATATTTTATTTCAATAAAAGTGGCAATGATAGCCTTTGCCATGCTTATTTTAGAAGTCTACATGTTGCTGTTTGAAAACAAAAAGTTTACCGTTGTTGCAAAAATTCCCTAGAAAAGTCAGAATATGATAAAAGGTTGAAACTTTTTGCAAAATGAGCTCTGAATATTTTTATTCAGTGTATTAAATTTTAACAACATTTGTATTTAGGGAAGTATTGATGCTCTTGCATTCTTTACAGACTGTACTGTTTTTGCAGATTGCTGTTATGGTTGCATTGTTTGCATATGTTTGCTTGTTTAGTGATCCTATTTGAGGATACAAGTATTAAATATGCAGAGGCATTTAGTATGCAATGTTTAATAATAATTTTAGTGATTTTCTACAGTAGAGAATAAGGTTTTTGCATTGGTTTATACTAACTTATCTCATGACTTCTTGTTGAGTTTTGTGTGGATGAAGTTTTTGAGATTTAGGAAAACCGCGATATGAGAGGAATTAAGGAGACACAAAATCTCAAGCTTGGGGATGCCCAAGGCACCCCAAGATAATATTTCAAGAAGTCTAAAGCATCTAACCTTGGGAATGCCCCAGTAGGCATCCCGCCTTTCTTCTTCAACAATTATCGGTTAGTATCGGTTGAGCCTAAGTTTTTGCTTCTTCACATGATTTGTGCTATTGTTGGAATGTCATTTTATTTTGTTTTGCTTGATGTTTTAATAAAGTACTTGGATCTGAAAGTTTTTAAATAAAATAGAGTCCTCAAATAGTTGCCAGAGAGGCTAAGTGAGCGGCATTCACATCCCGTCAACAAAGTTGTTTTCTATGTCATTTACTCTTGTGCTTCACTTATATCCTACGAGTAAATTGTTGAATAAATTGAATTTCTTGAAGTTGAAATCATATCATGCCTAGTGGTAACTTCACATTGGGTTTAGAAACTGAAATCTTTTGAGGCTTGACAATCACAATATTGGTCATACAAGCAATTCACGAATAATTAGTATAAGGAAGAGAACTTTCACATGCAAATACACTCTCATGGAAATATTTTGTGATTGTGAGCCCCATCAAAATATTATATGCCAAAATTGTTGACGTTGGACAAGGAAGACAACGTAATGATTTATGTTCATATTCACGTAGAAGTTATATTGTCATAGATCCTTCAACATGTGGTGCTTGCCCCCCATCTTCGCTAGCCAAAAATTCCGCACCAAGTAGAGATACTACTTGTGCATCCAAAAACCCTTAAACCCAAATCTTATTTTCAAGAGTCCACCATACCTACCTATATGCAACATTCTCTTTCCGTTCTAACCAAATTTGTATGTGCCATCTCTAATTTTCAAAATAAATTTCTCTTTTGTGTGCTCGTACCGCTCGCGAAGTGGTGAGGGGTGGCCAATATTTTCCATGCTAGATGTGTTATCCTCACGATGATTGTTTATTCACTTTTCATTGAAAAAGAGTAAGGCAAAGGTATTAGGGATGCCTAGTCCCAAAATGAAAAATGAATTTACTTTATGTTGTGAAATAATA
Organism: Triticum dicoccoides; assembly: GCF_002162155.2. NCBI lineage: Eukaryota > Viridiplantae > Streptophyta > Magnoliopsida > Poales > Poaceae > Triticum > Triticum dicoccoides. Next base: position 237,433,997 of record NC_041386.1, on the reverse strand, counting down.
AATTCCTTGGAAGGTGTTGGTATGGAGGGCACCCGTGGATACGGTTAGCCATGGAAAGTGAAAGTATGGTGTAAAAAGGAATACACTTTATTTTCTTTTTGCAAACCGCCTATGATATATCTAGCATGGAAAGTGTTGGGAGCTCTAAGTCATTTTCATTGGTCGGAAAAGTATGCCTCTTAAAATGTTTTTATCTCTCAATTTTCGCTTTGAGCTCTGGCACCTCTACAAATCCCTACTTCCCTCTGCGAAGGGCCTATCTTTTACTTTTCAGTATTTACTTTTATGCAAAGAGTCAAATTTTTTCTCTCTATTCCTTTTTATTTTTCTCTTTTGGCAAGCATCATGTGGTGTGGAAAGATATAGGCACATATGTCCAGTTGAATATGGGTAGCATGAGTTATTATTGTTGATATCACCCTTGAGGTGAATACATTGGGAGGTGAAATTATAAGCACCTATCTTTCTATGTGTCCGGTTGAAACATTTTTCTCATGTGTACAAGGTGAGTGTTAGCAATCTAAGAAGACTATATGATGTTTGAGTATGTGGAGCTCTTACTTAAACTCCGTTGAATAAGTTGAATTGCAATTGCTTGGTGACTAAGAACAAAGGTTGTTGAGTTTCAAGAGAATTCATTGTTTGAACCTTAACATGTGAATTGGTGGCTACTATACCATAAGAAGTTTCATAAGAAAGAATTGATGTTATGATGCTAGGAACAGTGATTGAAATTATCGTTGATCAAACTTATGTACTTTGATAGCATTCACACATCATAAATTATTTATTTTATCATTTACCTACTCGAGGACGAGTAGGAATTAAGCTTGGGGATGCTGATACGTCTCCAACGTATCTATAATTTATGAAGTATTCATGCTATTATATTATCATTCTTGGGTGTTTTACAATCATTTTATAGCAACTTTATATCATTTTTTGGGACTAACCTATTAACCCAGTGCCCAGTGCCAGTTGTTGTTTTTTTCTTGTTTTTTTACATCGCATGAAATCAATAGAAAACGGAGTCTAAACACCGTGAAACTTTACGGAGATTTTTTTGGACCAGAAGGAACCCAATGGGCCAGACCTGCACCTAGGGAGTGCCCCGAGGGGGCACAATCCACCAGGACGTGCCAGGGGCCCCTGGCGCGCCCAGGTGGATTGTGCCCACCTCGGTGGCCTCTGGTACCCCTTCTTTGCACTATAAATTCCCAAATATTCCGAAACCATTCGGGGTTAACCTAGATCAGAAGTTCCGCCGCCGTAGGGCTCCGTAGCCACCGAAAACCAATCTAGACCCGTTCAGGCACCCTGAAGGAGGGGGGAATCATCTTCGGCGGCCATCTTCATCATCTCGATGACCACCTTGATGAGGAGGGAGTAGCCCACCCTCGGGGCCGAGGGTTTGTACCAATAGCTATGTGATTAATCTCTCTCTCTCTCTCGTGATCTATATCATGGGCTTTGTTAATATAGTCGGATCATATGATGTTTCTCCCCTCTATACTCTTGTTGTGATGAATTGAATCTTTACCCTTTGAACTTTTGTCTTGTCAGATTGAATATTCAGAGATGAGAACACATGATATATGTCTTGCGGTGTGAATACTTGAGGTGACAATTGGGGTATCTTATTGATTCACTTGATATATGTTATGGCAATCAACTCGCGGATTCCCGCGGTGATATTGGGGTGATCTATGCATAGGGGTTGATGCACGTTTTATTATCTTTCTTCGAAGGAAACTTTGGTGTCTCTTTATAGTTCTTTGTGTGGATTGAGTATTAATATGAATTTTCTTTGGTGTTATTCTAGTACAAACTCTAGGATAGGTCGAATGGAAACAATAGCTTTGTGTTATTTTATTACTAACTCTTAAATAGATCGAACGGAAAGAATAGCTTTGAGGTGGTTTAGTACCCTACAAACAATTTCTATCTTTGTTCTCCGCTATTAGGAACATGTGAGTGATTCTTTGTTACACTTTGAGGCATAATCATATGATCCAACTATGTTAGCACTGTTGGGAGATTGCACTAGTGAAAGTACGGACCCTAGGCCTTGTTTTTAAGCATTGAAACACCGTTTTGTTCCTGTTTACTATTTTCTACCTTGCTGTTTTTATTTATTCAGATTAAAAAATATATTTTTAACACCCATATTACACTTCTATCACCATCTCTTCGCCGAACTAGTGCACCTATACAATTTTACATTGTATTGGGTGTGTTGGGGACACAAGAGATTTCTTGTATTTGGTTGTAGGGTCGTTTGAGAGATACCATCTTCATCGTACACCTCTCACGGATTGATAAAACTTAGGTCATCCACTTGAGGGAAAATTGCTACTATCCTACAAAACTCTGCGCTTGGAGGCCCAACACGTGTCTTCAAGAATAAAGTTGCCTAGTAGACATCACATGCCGAATTTCCTTAGTACATCCTTGAGGTATTTCTCTTGAGAAATGAAGATGCCATTGCGTTGTTGACGAATTTGAAGACCTAAGAATAATTTCAATTCTCCCATCATAGACATTTGATATTCCTCACTCATCATATAGGCAAATTCGTCACTGTAACGTTGGTTAGTACAACCAAAGATAATATCATCAACATATATTTGGCACACGAATAATTCATCATCATAGGTTTTGGTGAAAAGAGTTGGGTAAAGTGAACCGGGTTTGAAGCCTTTCTTCATGAGGAATTCCTTCAAAGTATCATACCATGCCCAAGGGGCCTGCTTGAGGCCATAGAGGGCCTTGTTGAGTCTAAAGACTTTGTCAAGATGCTTAGGATCTTCAAAACCTGGGGGAACATATAATTCTTCCTCAAGCTTACCATTGAGGAATGCACTTTTCACATCCATTTGATATAAGATGATATTATGATGATTAGCATAAGCAAGCAATATGCAAATTGCTTCAAGTCTAGCAACAGGTGCAAAAGTTTCATCGAAATCAATTCCTTCAACCTGTGTGTGGCCTTGAGCTACAAGACGAGCCTTGTTCCTCACCACTAGGCCATTTCGTCTTGTTTGTTTTGGTAGATCCATTTGGTACCGATGATATTGTTCTTGAGTGGGTCTGGTCGCTTGAAAAGTTCCCAGACATTGTTGAGCTCGAATTGATGTAATTCCTCTTACATCACTTGAATCCACTCAGGCTCTAGAAATGCCTCATCAACTTTGGTGGGCTCTGTGATAGAGACAAAATCAAAGTGCCCACAAAATTTAGACAAATGTGAAGCTTTTGAGCATGTGAGAGGACCTAGTGCGTTGATATCGTCGATGATTCTCTCAATTTGCACTTAATTTGCAACATGAGGATGAGCAGGTTGACGACTTTGAGTGGCTCAACATTTTCTTCAGAGCCATTTTCCTCAGATGCATTAGCATGATTTTCTTCACATCCCGGAATGACTTTTCAGCAGATTCTTCAGTAGGTATGACATCCTCAGCAGCCTTGAACTTGATGGATTCCTCAGGAGACATTTCATTTAGCATAGGAGGTAGGTGCTCTTCTTGTGAGCCATTAGTTTCATCGAACCGCACATCTACAGTTTCAATAACCATGTGGTGATAGGTGTTGAAGACTCTGTAGGTGTGCGATTCCTTTCCGTAACCAAGCATAAAACCTTCATGTGCTTTCAGTGCAAATTGGAATTGTGATGAGGATCTCTAATCCAACATTTAGCACCGAAGACTTTGAAATAGCTCACATTAGGGTTTCTTGTCAGTGAGGGGTTCATATGAGGTCTTCTTGAAGAATTTGTGAAGATATACCCTGTTGATGATGTGGCACGTAGTATCAATAGCCTCAGGCCAGAAGTGAGGAGGTGTCTTGTATTCATCAAGCATAGTGCGAGCTATCTCAACAAGAGTCATGTTCTTGCGCTCCATGACGCCATTCTGCGAGGAGTGTATGGGGCAGATAAGTCATGAGTAATACCAAGTTCATCAAGATAGTCATCAAGACCAGTATTCTTGAACTCGGTCTCATTGTCACTCCAGATGTGCTTGATCTTCATGCTTAAATTTGTCGAGGCCCTTGAGGAAAAACATTTGAAGAGTTCCTGCACTTCAGTTTTGTAAGTGATGATATGCACCCTGGTGTGACGATAATAGTCATTAACAATAACAAAGCTATATAGAGATGTTGCATTTGTTAGTGTGGCATAATGAGTAGGACCAAAGAGATCCATGTGAAGCAATTCAAAAGGACGAGTTGTAGTCATGATAGTCTTCGAGAGGTGCTTGGACTTGGTCATCTTTCCATCTTCACAAGCCCCGCAAAGATGGTCTTTGAAGAATTTGACACCCTCGATGCCAATGACGTGCTTCTTCATTGCGAGTGTATGTAAGTTCCTCATGCCAGCATGACCTAGTCATTGATGCCATAACCAGCCTTCTGAAGCTTTTGCAAGTAGACATGTGGCATGTTGTGGTCCTATAGAGAAATCAACAATATGCAAGTCTCCTCTTCTAAAGCCTTTGAAGACTTTGGAATTGTAAGATTCCACGAGCACAATGAAATGATATTTGCCAAAGACGACAACCATATCAAGATCACAAAGCATTGAGACAGACATGAGGTTGAATCCTAAGGACTCGACAAGCATGACTTTGTCCATTTGTTGATCCTTTGAGATCGCAACCCTACCTAGACCCAATACCTTGCTTTTGTCTTTGCCAGCGTAGGTGATATGCTTCAGACATGATGGATATAAAGCAGTGTCCATTAATAAGTTCTTATGACCGGTCATGTGATTTGTACATCCACTGTCGAGGATCCACTCAGTAGCTTTGGGTTGATCATCCTGCAGATGAATTATTGCATGTTACGAACCCATATACTTCATCAGTGAAGAATATGACAGCAAATTCACCAGATAGAATTTCGTCAAGTAGTACAACGGATATAGCAGTATAGGGTCCTAGGAAATGAGTAATCATTTCATCATGATTAGCTTGCGTCCTTTCAAGCATATTCAGGTCTCAATTAAATTCTTCAGACGTTCAAGTTCGTATGGAGACCTGACCCTGCATAAAAGATTAGTTCTTTTCCACACCACCCACATCTGGAGGGCTGGCAAAGAGTTCATCATTCTACAAGCTCCATAAGAGAATGGTGGCATTGAAGCCAGTGCACTTTGTTTCATAGAAGAGGGGTTAGAGTATGCATATGAATAAGCAGAGAAATTCTTCAAGGAGTTATGAACATAATGATTTGAAGAATAATGCACATATTCACAACTGTTAGATTTTCCCTACAAAATAGAAGCATTAGCGCATTCATATGAGGATTTGGATCCATGTGAGGAATTTTATCCATATGAGGAATCTGGTCTGTATGAGGACTTGGATCCATATGAAGCCTTTGGTCCATATGAAGAATTTGATTTGGGGTTCCTATTCTTCATAGGTGGTGTCATGAGGACATTCACCTGAAGACATTCAAGGCACCTTTTGGGAACCCAGATTTTCTTCATAGGAGGATCATTCCTGTAGTTAGTTCCAATATATCTAGCAAATAGTTCACCATTCTGATTTTTGAACAGTTTATAGTTGGAGTCAAATGACTCATTAGATGAATATGAAGATTCACATGTAAAGCCAGATAAAGTGGATGGATCTATGGGAGGTCCTTTTGCAGCAACCCATGAGGTTTTGGGAAACTGCTTAGGTTTCCGGTAGGTCCCATCAGCATTGAGTTTCCTCTCAAAGGCAATACCCTCTTTCCTAGGGTTCTTATTGAGGATCTGCTTTTTAAGCACATCACAAAGAGCCTGATGCCCTTTGAGGCTTTTGTACATGCCTGTCACATACAATTCCTTCAACCCTGCATTATCATCAGTGATACTTGTGGTATCCTCAGATGAGGAAGTTGTGACCACAGAGACAGTTGAAGAATTTGCAGCAATAGAAGCATTTGAACTTTCAGGTGAAAAATTAGCAGATTCACATTCAATGCATTTCAAACATGATGGAATGAATTCTTCCTGAGCGGAACTGGTCTGTTGAGCAAGCAATAAATCATTTTCATTCTGAAGATCTTCATGACTCACCCTTAGCTTCTCAAGATCTTGCTTTCTTTGACGAAATTCATAGGAAAGCTTCTCATGATTGGCCAAGAGACTATTATGATGACTTTGAAGGTTATCAAACTTAGACTGTAGTCGCTGAAGATTATCAGTTTGAGTTCGATCCATTTCCTCACCTCATCGCTTTTATCTAGCAGATTTTGAACCCTTTCCAAAGCTTTTTCTGTTTAGTGGTAATAGTAGCAAGCTTGGAATAGCTATGTCCGGAATCATCAGTAGATTCAGATGAGGAATATTCGGGTACCTTTGCACCTTTTGCCATGAGGCATGGTGCTGAAGATGATGGTTCAGGTTCGAAAGTCATCGTTTTGAGTGATTCCTTGAACTCATCAAACCAGGGATCATGATGAGTTCGATGACCTTCATAGACGTCAGAGATTTGTTCCCAGATAAGCTTCGCATTGCAGAGTTGCATAATGAGCTAGAACTGATTTCTGGATAGGCAGGAGCAGATGATGTCCTTCGCCATAGTGTCCAACCATGTGTACATGCCAATGTCATCATCATGCACCATCTTGCATAGATCAGTAAGACCAATCTCAGTGATGGTCCACATGTCGCTGTTCATCGCCATGGGACGCTTCCTCATCATAGCCTTCTACTTGGGATAATCATGACCGTCAAAGATGGGGCATGACACTCACTTCATACCTGCGGTAGACATAACTAAAACTCGACATGGTTAAAACAAAATCACATAGAACAAGGGAGTACCTTGCTCTGATACCAATTGAAAGTGTGTTATATCGACTAGAGGGGGTGAATAGGTGATTTTATGGATTCGTCACTGAGGAAATTCTAAGTGAGGAATTTCCTAAGACCGAACTACAAGAAGTGGAATAAGGACTCAGGTGCATGCATAATAAAGAAGTAGCATAGTCATCATGATGAAATGAAACATACACAGAGCACGAGTAGCGTGAAAACAGGATAAGCAGGCTGAAGATAAGATGAGTGAAGAATTAGGATTGAGGAAATTGATAAAGTCTTCAGTCAAAGTCTTCAAACATTATAGTAAAAAAAGTCTTCAAACATTAACTATCAAGTTCATCAACACATGAATGAGGAAATGAAAGGCTTGAGGAAATAGAACCAGTAGCTCGATGAAGACAGTGATTTGGTAGACCAGTTCCAACTGTTGTGACAGTTATGCGTCTGGTTGTAGCGGCTAGGTATTTAAACCCGAGGATACATAGTCCTAGACACATAGTCCTCACCGTATTCTCCTTAAGCTAAAGTCATACAGACCTTGCCCAATCACTCGTGGTAAGTCTTCAGGTGACTTCCAAACCTTCACAAACTCAGTCACTCGGTGATCCACAATTCCTATTGAATGCTCTAGACCATGACGCCTAACCATCTGGAGGATACACAGTCCTCAAAGGTAACAAGTGTCGGTTCCACACAGCAACAATCTCTTCAGTGATGCTCAATCTCTTTGGGTTGTAGGTGTTTGGGTTTTCCTCACTGATGATTTTTGCTCAAAGTCCATAGAGGATGGGATGCTCTCAATGACAAGTGTCAGTTTCTGTCGGAGCAGCCAACTGATACGTCTCCAACGTATCTATAATTTATGAAGTATTCATGCTATTATATTATCATTCTAGGGTGTTTTACAATCATTCTATAGCAACTTTATATCAGTTTTTGGGACTAGCCTATTGACCCAGTGCTCAGTGCCAGTTGCTATTTTTGCTTGTTTTTTACATCGCGGGAAATAAATATCAAACGGAGTCTAAACACTGCGAAGCTTTACGGAGATTTTTTTTGGACTAGAAGGAACCCAATGGGCCAGAGCTACACCTGGGGGTGCCCCGAGGGGGGCACAACTCACCAGGGTGCGCCAGGGCCCCCTGGCACGCCCAGGTGGGTTGTGTGATACGTCTCCAATGTATCTATAATTTTTGATTGCTCCACGCTATATTATCTACTGTTTTGGGCAATATTGGGCTTTATTGTCCACTTTTATATTATTTTTGGGACTAACCTATTAACCGGAGGCCCAGCCCAGATTTGCTGTTTTATGCCTATTTTAGTATTTCGAGGAAAAGAAATATCAGACGGAGTCTAAACGGAACGAAATCAACTGGAGAAGTTATTTTTGCAACGAAAGCCACCCGATGGACTTGGACCCCACGTCAAGGAAGGAAGGAGGAGCTCACGAGGGTAGGGGGCGCGCCAACCCCCTGCCTCGTGGGGCCCTCTTGGCTCCCCTGACGTGCTTCTTCTGCCTATATAACTCCATATACCCTAAAACTTCCAGAACGCAACATAGATTGGGAGTTCCGCCGCCAGAAGCCTCCGTAGCCACCGAAAACCAATCTAGACCCGTTTCGGCACCCTTCTGGAGGGGGCAATCCTTCTCCGGTGGCCATCTTCATCATCCCGGTGCTCTCCATGACGAGGAGGGAGTAGTTCTCCCTCGGGGCTGAGGGTATGTACCAGTAGCTATGTGTTTGATCTCTCTCTCTCTCTCGTGTTCTTGATTTGGCACGATCTTGATGTATCACGAGCTTTGCTATTATAGTTGGATCTTATCTTTCTCCTCCCCCTATTCTCTCTTGTAATGAATCGAGTTTCCCCTTTGAAGTAATCTTATCGGATTGAGTCTTTAAAGATTTGAGAACACTTGATGTATGTCTTGTCATGGATATCTATGGTGACAATGGGATATCACGTGATTCAATTTATGTATGTTTTGGTGACCAACTTGCGGGTTCCGCCCATGAACCTATGCATAGAGGTTGGCACACATTTTCGTCGTGATTCTCTGGTAGAAACTTTGGGGCACTCTTTGAGGTTCTATGTGTTGGTTGAATAGATGAATCTGAGAGTGTGTGATGCATATAGTATAAGCATACCCATGGATACTTGAGGTGACATTGGAGTATCTAGGTGACATTAGGGTTTTGGTTGATTTGTGTCTTAAGGTGTTATTCTAGTACGAACTCTAGGGCTGTTTGTGACACTTATAGGAATAGCCCAACGGATATATTGGAAAGAATAACTTTGAGGTGGTTTCGTACCCTACCATAATCTCTTCGTTCGTTCTCCGCTATTAGTGACTTTGGAGTGACTCTTTGTTGCATGTTGAGGGATAGTTATGTGATCCAATTATGTTAGTATTGTTGAGGGAACTTACACTAGCGAAAGTATGAACCCTAGGCCTTGTTTCCATGAATTGCAATACCGTTTACGCTCACTTTTGTCACTTGCTACCTTGCTGTTTTTATTATTTTGGATTACAAATACCTTTTTCTACTATCCATATACCACTTGTTTCACCATCTCTTCGCCGAACTAGTGCACCTATACAATTTACCATTGTATCGGGTGTGTTGGGGACACAAGAGACTCTTTGTTATTTGGTTGCAGGGTTGCTTGGGAGAGAGACCATCTTCATCCTGCGCCTCCTACGGATTGATAAACCTTAGGTCATCCACTTGAGGGAAATTTGCTACTGTCCTACAAACCTCTGCACTTGGAGGCCCAACAACGTCTACAAGAAGAAGGTTGTGTAGTAGACATCATTGTGCCCACCTAGGTGGCCTCCCGTACCCCTTCTTTGCACTATAAATTCCCAAATATTCCAAAACCCTTAGGGGTTAACCTAGATCAGAAGTTCCGCCGCCGCAGGGCTCCGTAGCCACCGAAAACCAATCTAGACCCGTTCGGGCACCCTGCCGGAGGGGGGAATCATCTCCGGCGGCCATCTTCATCATCCCAGCGGCCACTACGATGAGGAGGGAGTATTCCACCCTCGGGGCTGAGGGTTTGTATGTTGGAAATATGCCCTAGAGGCAATAATAAATTAGTTATTATTATATTTCCTTGTTCATGATAATCATTTATTATCCATGCTAGAATTGTATTGATAGGAAACTCATATACATGTGTGGATACATAGACAACACCATGTCCCTAGTAAGCCTCTAGTTGACTAGCTCATTGGTCAATAGATGGTTACGGTTTCCTGACCATGGACATTGGATGTCATTGATAACGGGATCACATCATTAGGAGAATGATGTGATGGACAAGACCCAATCCTAAGCCTAGCACAAGATCATGTAGTTCGTATGCTAAAGCTTTTCTAATGTCAAGTATCATTTCCTTAGACCATGAGATTGTGCAACTCCCGGATACCGTAGGAGTGCTTTGGGTGTGCCAAACGTCACAACGTAACTGGGTGGCTATAAAGGTACACTACAGGTATCTCCGAAAGTGTCTGTTGGGTTGGCATGAATCGAGACTGGGATTTGTCACTCCGTGTGACGGAGAGGTATCTCTGGGCCCACTCGGTAGGACATCATCATAATGTGCACAATGTGATCAAGGAGTTGATCACGGGATGATGTGTTACGGAACGAGTAAAGAGACTTGCCGGTAACGAGATTGAACAAGGTATCGGGATATCGACGATCGAATCTCGGGCAAGTATCGTACCGATAGACAAAGGGAATTGTATACGGGATTGATTAAGTCCTTGACATCGTGGTTCATCCGATGAGATCATCGTGGAGCATGTGGGAGCCAACATGGGTATCCAGATCCCGCTGTTGGTTATTGACCGGAGAACCTCTCGGTCATGTCTGCATGGTTCCCGAACCCGTAGGGTCTACACACTTAAGGTTCGGTGACGCTAGGGTTATAGAGATATTAGTATGCGGTAACCCGAAAGTTGTTCGGAGTCTCGGATGAGATCCCGGACATCACGAGGAGTTCCGGAATGGTCCAGAGGTAAAGAATTATATATAGGAAGTGCTATTTCAGCCATCGGGACAAGTTTCGGGGTCACCGGTATTGTACCGGGACCACCGAAAGGGTCCCGGGGGTCCACCGGGTGGGGCCACCTGCCCCGGGGGGGCACATGGGCTGTAGGGGTGCGCCTTGGCCTATATGGGCCAAGGGCACCAGCCCCAAGAGGCCCATGCGCCAAGAGAAGAGGGAAAGGAAGAGTCCTAAAGGGGGAAGGCACCTCCTAGGTGCCTTGGGGAGGATGGACTCCTCCCTTGGCCGCACCCTTCCTTGGAGGAAGGGCCAAGGCTGCGCCCCCCCTCTCCCTTGGCCCTATATATAGTGGGGGAAGGGAGGGCAGCAATACCTAAGCCCTGGTGCCTCCCTCTCCCTCCCATGACACATCTCCTTCCTCCCGCGGCGCTTGGCGAAGCCCTGTTGGAATCCCGCTACTTTCACCACCACGCCATCGTGCTGCTGGATCTCCATCAACCTCTCCTTCCCCCTTGCTGGATCAATAAGGAGGAGACGTCGCTGCTCCGTATGTGTGTTGAACACGGAGGTGCCGTCTGTTCGGCGCTAGGATCATCGGTGATTTGGATCACGACGAGTACGACTCCATCAACCCCGTTCTCTTGAACGCTTCCGCGCGCGATCTACAAGGGTATGTAGATCCACTCCTCCCTCGTTGCTAGATGACTCCATAGATTGATCTTGGTGTTACGTAGAAAATTTTGAATTATTGCTACGTTCCCCAACAGTGGCATCATGAGCTAGGTCTATGCGTAGTTTCTATGCACGAGTAGAACACAAAGTAGTTGTGGGCGTTGATTTTGTTCAATATGCTTACCGTTACTAGTCCAATCTTGATTCAGTGGCATTGTGGGATGAAGTGGACCGGACCAACCTTACACGTACGCTTACGTGAGACCGGTTCCACCGACTAACATGCACTAGTTGCATAAGGTGGCTGGCGGGAGTCTGTCTCTCCCACTTTAGTCGGATCGGATTCGATGAAAAGGGTCCTTATGAAGCGTAAATAGCAATTGGCATATCACATTGTGGCTTTTGCGTAGGTAAGAAACGTTCTTGCTAGAAACCCATAGCAGCCACGTAAACATGCAAACAACAATTAGAGGACGTCTAACTTGTTTTTGCAGGGTATGCTATGTGATGTGATATGGCCAAAAGGATGTGATGAATGATATATGTGATGTATGAGATTGATCATGTTCTTGTAATAGGAATCACGACTTGCATGTCGATGAGTATGACAACCGGCAGGAGCCATAGGAGTTGTCTTTATTTATTTATGACCTGCGTGTTAACATAAACGTCATGTAATTACTTTACTTTATTGCTAACCGTTAGCCATAGTAGTAGAAGTAATAGTTGGCGAGCAACTTCATGGAGACACAATGATGGAGATCATGATGATGGAGATCATGGTGTCATGCCGGTGACAAGATGATCATGGAGCCCCAAGATGGAGATCAAAGGAGCTATATGATATTGGCCATATCATGTCACTATTATTTGATTGCATGTGATGTTTATCATGTTTTTGCATCTTGTTTACTTAGAACGACGGTAGTAAATAAGATGATCCCTCATAATAATTTCAAGAAAGTGTTCCCCCTAACTGTGCACCATTGCAAAAGTTCGTCGTTTCGAAGCACCACGTGATGATCGGGTGTGATAGATTCTTACGTACGAATACAACGGGTGTTGACGAGCCTAGCATGTACAGACATGGCCTCGGAACACATGCAAAACACTTAGGTTGACTTGACGAGCCTAGCATGTACAGACATGGCCTCGGAACACAAGAGACCGAAAGGTCGAGCATGAGTCGTATGGTAGATACGATCAACATGAAGATGTTCACCAATGTTGACTAGTCCGTCTCACGTGATGATCGGACACGGCCTAGTTGACTCGGATCATGTAATCACTTAGATGACTAGAGGGATGTCTATCTGAGTGGGAGTTCATAAGATGAACTTAATTATCCTGAACATAGTCAAAAGGTCTTCGCAAATTATGTCGTAGCTCGCGCTTCAGTTCTACTGTTTAGTTATGTTCCTAGAGAAAATTTAGTTGAAAGTTGATAGTAGCAATTATGTGGACTAGGTCCGTAAACTAAGGATTGTCCTCATTGCTTCATAGAAGGCTTATGTCCTTAATGCACCGCTCAGTGTGTTGAACCTCGAACGTTGTCTGTGGATGTTGCGAACATCTGACATACACATTTTGATAACTACGTGATAGTTCAGTTAAACGGTTTAGAGTTGAGGCACCGAAGACGTTTTGAAACATCGCGAAACATATGAGATGTTTCAAGGGCTGAAATTGGGATTTCAGGCTCGTGCCCACGTCAAGAGGTATAAGACCTCAGATGATTTTCTTAACCAACAAACTAAGGGAGAAAAGCTCAATTGTTGAGCTTGTGCTTAGATTGTCTGAGTACAACAATCATTTGAATCAAGTGGGAGTTGATCTTCCAAATGAGATAGTGATGTTTCTCCGAAGTCATTACCACCAAGCTGCTAGAGCTTCGTGATGAACTATAATGTATCGGGGACATATATGATGATCCTTGAGATATTCGCGATGTTTGACACCACAAAAGTAGAAATCAAGAAGGAGCATCAATTGTTGATGGTTTGGGAAACCACTAGTTTCAAGGAGGGCAAGGACAAAAAGGGATGCTTCATGAAACGGCAAATCAGCTGCTGCTCTAGTGAAGAAACCCAAGGTTGAACCCAAACTCGAGACTAAGTGCTTCTATAATAAGGGGAACAACCACTGGAGCAGAATTACCCTAGATACTTGGTAGATGAGAAGGCTGGCAAGGTCGATAGAAGTATATTGGGTATACATTGTGTTGATGTGTACTTTACTAGTACTCCTAGTAGCACCAGGGTATTAGATACCGGTTCGGTTGCTAAGTGTGAGTAACTCGAAATAAAAGCTACGGAATAAACGGAGAGTAGCTAAAGGTGAGATGACGATATGTGTTGGAAGTGTTTCCAATGTTGATATGATCAAGCATCGCACGCTCCCTCTACCATCGAGATTGGTGTTCGCGTTGACCATAGACATGATTGGATTGTGTCTAGCGCAATACGGTTATTCATTTAAGGAGAATAACGGTTACTCTGTTTATTTGAATAATACCTTCAATGGTCTTGCACCTAAAATGAATGGTTCGTTGAATCTCGATCATAGTGATACACATGTTCATGCCAAAAGATATAAGATAGTAATGATAGTACCACCTACTTGTGGCACTGCCACTTAAGTCATATCGGTATAAAACGCATGAAGAGGCTCCATGTTGATGGATCTTTGGACTCACTCATTTTTGAAAAGTTTGAGACATGCGAACCATGTCTATTGGTGTATATGCATAAAGAAACCCCATGCAAATGGACCGTTTGGACTCACTCGATTTTGAATCACTTGAGACATGCAAATCATACCACATGGGCAAGATGACTGAAAGCCTCATTTTCAGTAAAATGAAACTAGAAAGCAACTTGTTGGAAGTAATACATCTTGATGTGTGCAATCCAATGAGTGCTGAGGCATGTAGTGGATATCGTTATGTTCTTACTTCACAGATGATTTGAGTAGATGTTTAGTATATTTACTTGATGAATCACGAGTCTGAATTATTGAAAGGTTCAAGTAATTTCAGGGTGAAGTTGAAAGATCGTCGTGACAAGAGGATAAAATATCTATGATATGATCATAGAGATGAATATCTGAATTACGAGTTTGGCATAGAATTAAGACATTGTGGAAATTGTTTCACAACTAATACAGCCTAGAACACCATAGAGTGATGGTGTGTCCGAACATCATAACTGCACCCTATTGGATATGATGCATGCCATGATGTCTCTTATCGAATTACCACGATAGTTTATGGGTTAGGCATTAGAGACAACCACATTCACTTTAAATAGGGCACCACGTAATTCCGATGAGATGACACCGTATGAACTAATGTTTAGAGAAACCTAAGCTGTCATTTCTTAAAAGTTTGGGGCTGCGACGCTTATGTGAAAAAGTTTCAGGCTGATAAGCTCGAACCCAAAGCGGATAAATGCATCTTCATAGGACACCCAAAACAATTGGGTATACCTCCTATCTCAGAACCGAAAGCAATAAGGGATTGTTTCTAGAATCGGGTCCTTTCTCGAGGAAAAGTTTCTCTCGAAAGAATTGAGTGGGAGGATGGTGGAGACTTGATGATGTTATTGAACCGTCTCTTCAACTAGTGTGTGGCAGGGCACAGGAAGTTGTTCCTGTGGCACCTACACCAATTGAAGTGGAAGCTTATGATAGTGATCATGAAACTTCAGATCAAGTCACTACCAAACCTCGTGGGATGACAAGGATGCGTACTACTTCAGAGTGGTACGTGATCCTGTCTTGGAAGTCATGTTGCTAGACAACAATGAACCTACGAGCCATGGAGAAGCGATGGTGGGCCCAGATTCCGATAAATGGCTCGAGGCCATAAAATCCGAGATAGGATCCATGTATGAAAACAAAGTGTAGACTCTGGAAGAACTACTTGATGGTCATAAGGCTGTTAGGTACATATGGATTTTAAAAGAAAGACAGACAATGATGGTAAGTATCACCATTAAGAAAGCTCGACTTGTCGTTAAGATGTTTTCCGACAAGTTCAAGGAGTTGACTACGATGAGACTTTCTCACTCGTAGCGATGCTAAGAGTCTGTTGGAATTATATTAGCGATTACTGCATTATTTATGAAATCTTGCAGATAGGATGTCAATGTTTCCTCGACGATTTTCTTGAGGAAAGGTTGTATGTGATACAACCGGAAGGTTTTGACAATCCTGAAAGATGCTAATAAGTATGCAAAGCTCCAGCAATCCTTCTAAGGACTGGAGTAAGCATCTCGGAGTTGGAATGTACGCTTTGATGAGATGATCAAAGATTTTGGGTTTATATAAAGTTTATGAGAAACTTGTATTTCCAAAGAAGTGAGTGGGAGCACTATAGAATTTCTGATGAGTGTATGTTGTTGACATATTATGGATCAGAAATGATGTAGAATTTCTGGAAAGCATATAGGGTTATTTGGAAAGTGTTTTTCAATGGAAAGCCTGGATTAAGCTACTTGAACATTGAGCATCAAGATATATAAGGATAGATCAAAACGCTTAATGGTACTTTCAAATGAGCACATACCTTGACATGATCTTGAAGGGGTTCAAGATGGATCAGTCAAAGAAGGAGTACCTGCCTGAGTTGTAAGGTATGAAGTTAAGACTTAAAGCTCGACCGCGGCAGAAGAAAGAGAAAGAACGAATGTCGTCCCCTATGCTTTTGTCATAGGCTCTATACGGTATGCCATGATGAGTACCGCACCTGATGTGTGCCTTGCCACATATCTGGCAAGAGGGTACAAAGGTAATCTAGGAGTAGATCACCAGATAGCGGTCTAAATTATCCTTAGAGGAATAAGGATATGTTTCTCGGTTATGGAGGTGATAAAGAGTTCGACGTAAAGAGTTACGTCGATGCAAGCTTAACACCTATCCGGATAGCTTTGAGTAGAGATACCGGATACGTATAATGGATCAACAATTTAGAATAGCTCCAAGTAGAACAGTTATTTGAAATGGCTCCAAATATAGCATAGTAGCTGCATCTACAAGATGACATAGAGATTTGCGAAGTACATACGGATCTGAAAGATTCAGACCCGTTGACTATAACATCTCTCACAAGCATAACATGATCAAACCCAGAACTCATCGAGTGTTAATCACATGATAATATGAACTAGATTGTTGACTCTAGTAAACTCTTTGGGTGTTAGTCACATGGGGATGTGACCTTGAGTGTTAATCACATATCGATGTGAACTGGATTATTGACTCTAGTGCAAGTGGGAGACTGTTGGAAATATGCCCTAGAGGCAATAATAAATTAGTTATTATTATATTTCCTTGTTCATGATAATCGTTTATTATCCATGCTAGAATTGTATTGATAGGAAACTCATATACATGTGTGGATACATAGACAACACCATGTCCCTAGTAAGCCTCTAGTTGACTAGCTCGTTGATCAATAGATGGTTACAGTTTCCTGACCATGGACATTGGATGTCATTGATAACGGGATCACATCATTAGGAGAATGATGTGATGGACAAGACCCAATCCTAAGCCTAGCACAAGATCATGTAGTTTGTATGCTAAAGCTTTTCTAATGTCAAGTATCATTTCCTTAGACCATGAGATTGTGCAACTCCCGGATACCGTAGGAGTGCTTTGGGTGTGCCAAACGTCACAACGTAACTGGGTGGCTATAAAGGTACACTACAGGTATCTCCGAAAGTGTCTGTTGGGTTGGCATGAATCGAGACTGGATTTGTCACTCCGTGTGACGGAGAGGTATCTCTGGGCCCACTCGGTAGGACATCATCATAATGTGCACAATGTGATCAAGGAGTTGATCACAGGATGATGTGTTACGGAACGAGTAAAGAGACTTGCCGGTAACGAGATTGAACAAGGTATCGGGATACCGACGATCGAATCTCGGGCAAGTATCGTACCGATAGACAAAGGGAATTGTATACGGGATTGATTAAGTCCTTGACATCGTGGTTCATCCAATGAGATCATCGTGGAGCATGTGGGAGCCAACATGGGTATCCAGAGCCCGCTGTTGGTTATTGACCGGAGAATGTCTCGGTCATGTCTGCATGGTTCCCAAACCCGTAGGGTCTACACACTTAAGGTTTGGTGACGCTAGGGTTATAGAGATATTAGTATGTGGTAACCCGAAAGTTGTTCGGAGTCCCGGATGAGATCTCGAATGTCACAAGGAGTTCCGGAATGGTCCGGAGGTAAATAATTATATATAGGAAGTGCTATTTCGGCCATCGGGACAAGTTTCGGGGTCACCGGTATTGTACCGGGACCACCGGAAGGGTCCCGGGGGTCCACCAGGTGGGGCCACCTGCCCCGGGGGGCCACATGGGCTGTAGGGGGTGCGCCTTGGCCTATATGGGCCAAGGGCACCAGCCCCAAGAGGCCCATGTTCCAAGAGAAGAGGGAAAGGAAGAGTCCTAAAGGGGGAAGGCGCCTCCTAGGTGCCTTGGGGAGGATGGACTCCCCCCTTGCCGCACCCTTCCTTGGAGGAAGGGCCAAGGCTGCGCCCCCCCCCTCTCCCTTGGCCCTATATATAGTGGGGGAAGGGAGCGCAACAATACCTAAGCCCTGGCGCCTCCCTCTCCCTCCCATGACACATCTCCTTCCTCCCGCAGCGCTTGGCGAAGCCCTGTTGGAATCCCGCTACTTTCACCACCACGCCGTCATGCTGCTGGATCTCCATCAACCTCTCCTTCCCCTTGCTGGATCAAGAAGGAGGAGACGTCGCTGCTCGGTACGTGTGTTGAACGCGGAGGTGCCGTCCGTTCGGCGCTAGGATCATCGGTGATTTGGATCACGACGAGTACGACTCCATCAACCCCGTTCTCTTGAACGCTTCCGCGCGCGATCTACAAGGGTATGTCGATCCACTCCTCCCTCGTTGCTAGATGACTCCATAGATTGACCTTGGTGTTACGTAGAAAATTTTGAATTATTGCTACGTTCCCCAACATTGTACCAGTAGCTCTGTGATTAATCTCTCTCTCTCTCTCTCTCTCTCTCTCTCCCTCTCTCTCTCTCTCTCGTGATCTATTTCACGGGCTCTGTTAACATAGTCGGATCATATGATGGTTCTCCCCTCTATACTCTTGTTGTGATGAATTGAATCTTTACCCTTTGAAGTTTTGTCTTGTTGGATTGAGTATTTAGAGATAGAACACATGGCATATGTCTTGCAGTATGAATACTTGAGGTGACAATTGGGGTATCTTATTGATTCACTTGATAAATGTTATGGCATTCAACTCGCGGATCCCGGCGGTGATATTGTGGTAATCTTTGCATAGGGGTTGATGCACATTTTTATTATCTTTTCTCTGATGGAAACTTTGGGGTCGCTTTATAGTTCTTTTTGTGGATTGAGTATTTTGAATATGAATTTGCTTTGGTGTTATTCTAGTATGAACTCTAGGATAGATCAAACAGAAACAATAGCTTTGTGTTATTGTAGTACGAACTCTTGAATAGATTGAACAAAAAGAATAGCTTTGAGGTGGTTTAGTACCCTACAAACAATTTCTTTCTTTGTTCTTCGCTATTAGGATCTCGGGAGTGATTCTTTGTTGCACTTCGAGGGATAATCATATGACCCAACTATGTTAGCTCTGTTGGGAGATTGCACTAGTGAAAGTACGGACCCTAGGCCTTGTTTTTAAGCATTGAAACACCATTTTTGTGTGTAACATCCCAAATTTTCAATTTGGAATGGTATACATTAGCTCATCATTGCATATCATATTTTATTGCATTTTGGTTGATCCTAGAAATTCTACGCAACTCAAGGACCCTCGGAGAGAGTTGGGGATTTCGTTATTTTCACATTTGAGTTTTCTCAAAGTTTGAAAATAGGATCATTTGATTTGATTTATTTTATCTTCAATTATTTCTATCACAAAAATATGAGAGAGGGAATAAAATGACTTTCCCAAAATAAAGAAATATTGAGGATTTAATAATAAAATCAAATAAGATTTTATTTTGGTTTTATTTTCTATTTTATTTGAATTTAGGAAAAATGCGTGTTTTTCAAATTTTCATTTAGGCCCCAAATAAATGTTCATCCCGTGCGGCTTGATTTTAGAAGCCAGGGAAAATTTATTTCTGGATTTTTGGAGTCCGTTTAGTATTTCTTTTGTTTGTTTTTCTGCGCGTAATTATTTTAAAAAAAGTGCCAACCGACTTAGAGCCGGTTTCGGCCCAGACTCCTCAGGTCGGGCTTTATATAGCACCAACCCGGGGGCCCGATTAGCCCAAGCCGCCGCCGCCCCGCAAACCCTAACCCTAGCCGCTGCGCCCCAGCCGCCGCCGCCACCGGACCTGCCTGCCGAGGTTGCCCCGCCGCCGTTTTTTTAGAAAAACCATTCGGTTTTTCCGTCGGTTTTTTTAGATTCGTTTTTTTAGTTAGATCGGGTTTTTTCCTATTTAGTTTATTTAGCGAGTGTCCGCTCGTTCGTTCGTTTTAATGAACGCGTTCATCATTTAGATCCAGATAACGAACGTTCGTTCGTTAATCTGTTCGTCATTTTTCTTTTTCTCAGATTTTCTGCGATTATTTCTGATCGCGATTTCTGATCCGATTTTCGTTTTAGTATAACTTTTCGCTCGTTTTTGGGAATCAGGCGATTCAAGCGCCTAGAGTTTCGTCTCGAAACCCTCTTTCCGTTTAACCAACTCAAACAAGTTTTTGCCTCTGTAAAATTTGACTTAGATCCAGAATAGTAAATGAAGCTTGTTTCTTTTGCCATTTGTCTTTTGTTGCTTCGTTCGATTTGATCCTTTTTGCCAACCGGAGTTCTTAAGTTGAACTATCTGGTTAGATCTCTTATTTGAGTTTTACCTGTGCATTAGATGAGTGCTTATTGTATGCTTGTTTGTTTGCGATGGAGTACCCGGAGTGCGCCGCTTGCTACTTCGAATCGCTAGGTTTTGCGGATCATCAGCAAGGCAAGTAACACTTTGATCATACCTCCTACTACCATTAGAATCCTCACACATTGCATGATTAGGATCTAATTAAATTGTGGGTTTTGGGGAGTAGATGAGGTAGTACCTATTACCTGTTTTATTATCAAACCTTTGGGAGTTACTTCTATGTTTGCTTATTATGCCATGCTATGCTAGTAGACGTGGATTGGGTGAGTGTATCCATGACAGATGTGAGATTGTTAAAAATTAATGGTCTATCTAAGGTGGCAACTTAAACACACATCTGGGTGGATTGAGGCACCTGGGTATTCCAGCGATTGCCTCTTTTCTTTTGGACCGCCACCTAGGCTCAAAGGGATCATGAGATTATTCATACTAGAAACATCTGTGTGCAGCCACAAGCTACTATGGGCTCTAGCATAGTTGACTAAGTCGTGCAAACTCTTACAGTGGTAGACTAGCAGATGTAGGGGATGTAGGTTGGTACGGTCTAGCCGTTCGTAAGGTGCAAGCGCTTCTGAAAGACTATGTCTCGGTCATCCGTTTCTCAAACACCATGTAGTGCGAGAATCTCAACGGAGGAGATCGAGTCTTGTGGGGAAAAATGCGCAAACCTCTGCAGAGTGTATAAACTAATCATGGTTAGCCGTGTCCCCGGTTATGGACAACTTGAGTATCTAGTACTTGGATTATCATGTGAATCTCATCGTGTTACTCTAATTAATTTTGTTGGGTTAATGATGATACTTAATTGGGATTGAGAGGGTGTCTACACTCTCAATGTTTAACAACTACCATGATAGTTAAATAAAATTTATTCCTTTGCAGTAGGGAAAAATTGGCTTTACGGAAAAATTGTAACCATAGAGCTTTCCACCAGCCAAATATGCATGTAGTATAGCCTTATTCTTTCATTGCTCTCTATGTGTTACTTTGCCAGCATATTCCATGTGCTGACCCCTTTCGGGCTGCAACGTTCATGTTGTAGACTTTTCAGACGATGCGTAAGGTGCCTTTAGGTCATGGTTCTATACTCAGTGATGTCGTTGGAGTTGATGGACTCAGTTATCTTCCAAGCCTTCTGCTATTATCGTTTTTAGATGGCCTTAAGCCATATTTTATTTTAATAAGTTCTCTTTTGAGACATTTGATGTAATAAGTGTGTGATTGCTACTCTGTTATAAATCCTTCAAGTACTGTGCAGTGTTAGCATTACTGATCCAGGGATGACACTGGAGCACAGAGATTGGACCGTTTGAGGTCTGGTCGCTACAAGATGGTATCAGAGCACACGCTGACTATAGGACACGACCACTAAGCTAAAGCCCTAGATCACTACTCACTCTTCTCATTCTGACTCCTCATCTTTTCTACTCTTTTAGGATGGCAGATGCAAGGAACAAGTTCACACAACCGGATGAAGATACACCCTTTGGACGTCACTTGAAGGAAGTCACTAAGTACCTGAACATCGAAGTACCAAGCTTTGTTGGAACCTACAACGCCACTTTACCGGAAGAGGAGCGCTGGATGATTCAAGTTCAAGTTCCCGGAAGGACGTTCATGCCAGTCACTAAGCCCATAGAGTTTTCCTTTGATGCACCAACCTGGAGTCTAGGAAAGAGCATGGCAGCTCACATCACCATGGGACATATTGGAGAAGTTTACCGCAATGATCTCAAGGATACTATCTACCAGATTTGTGGGCGCCGAGATGAGCACTGGGAGATAACCAGCACCAAGAAGGAGTTAAACCAGCACATTCGACGTCAGGAGAACGAGATGTGCGCAGACATGATAGATCTGAAGAAGGCGAGGACAAGGATCAAGGAACTGGAGGAAGAACTCAAGGCTACACATGAAGATTATGAAGAGGAAATCTAAGTACTAGTGGATAATAATGCCGTCCTAACAATGAAGATCGGAATATTTATGGGAGGCCCTACACCAGTAGAAGAAGACGAAGAACCCAAGGAGATTCGCCCGGAAGACTACATCATCATCGACGACACCGACTCGGATCCAGATGATAGTGATGATGACTATGTTGATGAAGCTGGAGCAGATATCATGGAGTCTACAACCGAAGAATATTTCTAGTAGACCACCCCAACAGTAGTAGTAGTCCACCATGTAAATATAGTAGTCCGAGCACTTTTGCGATAGTTAGACTGATTGTATGCCCTTGTTTGATTGAATGAAGTGAATTGTTTGCTTTTGCCTCATGTGCATATGGGTAGTGTTTTCTCTTTAGACCCCTCCCTATTCTTAAATCTCATCTTTTCTAAACCCATCAGATGCCTCCGAGACGTGACCCCGGATTTACCTTCCCACCGGAGCTCACTCAGTTGATCCAGCAGCAGAACACATTGATGCAGTTGCTAGTCCAGAATCAGAATCAGGGAAACAACAACAACAACAACCCACCACCACCACCTGTTGATCACTTAGCCCGTTTTCTTGGGCTAAATCCGCCGGTGTTCTCCAGTAGCACCGAGCCTATAGTAGCAGATGATTGGCTCCGCAAAACATCAAGGGAGTTGACCACGGCAGGATGCACAGATGCGGAAAAGGTGAAGTTTGCCGCACATCAGCTTGACGGACCCGCAGCATCATGGTGGGAGAACTTCACAGCCACTTTCCCTATTGACACTGTCACATGGGACCAGTTTCAGCAGGCTTTCCGTACTGCCCATGTTTCAACAGGAGCTATGGCCATGAAGAAGCGTGAGTTTCGCAACTTGCGCCAAGGAGGACGGACAGTTGGCCAGTATGTGGATGATTTTAGTAAGCTAGCACGTTATGCCCCAGATGACGTTGCTACGGATGCAGCTAAGCAGGAGAAGTTTCTGAAGGACCGAATGATGAGTTGAGCATGCAATTGATGGTAGCAACCTTCAACAACTACCAGGAGTTGGTAGATCATGCTCTTATGATTGAAGAGAAGCAGCAACAGATTGAGAACCGCAAGAGGAAGTATGGACAAGGGAAGTACAATCCTGGAGCTCAGCAGAAGCCACGTTTTACCCCTAGATCGGGAGGACATTTTCAGCATACCCGTGGAGGAGGTAGCTCACACAATCACAATGGCCCCAAGAATGGTAATGGGAATGGAGGAAGCAACGGCCAGAACCGTACCAACCCATCAACCCCAGCCAAGAGAGACCTGAGCCAAGTCACTTGCTTTAAGTGCTAGAAGACCGGGCATTATGCAAATGAATCTCCTGAATCCCAGAATGGAAATGGCAATGGAAGCTCTGGGAAGAAGCCGAACCCTTTCAATAGGGGACAGGTGAACCACGTAAACATGGAGGAGGTTGAAGAGCAGCCGGATGTAGTAATAGGTAAGTTTTTGCTTAAGTCTTTTACTGCAATCGTCCTTTTTGATACTGGTGCATCGCATTCATACATCTCAAGGGGATTTATGGATAAGTATAAACTGCCAACCCAAGCCCTTAGGTCACCCATGTTAGTAACCTCACCTGGAGCAGAGTATATGGCTAGTCTATGGTGTGATCGGTTACCATTAAGGATTGGTAACTATGTATTTCCCTCAGACCTAATAGTATTGGAATCGCAAGGATTGGATGTGATATTAGGCATGGATTGGTTATCGAAGTATGAAGGGAACATTGAATGCGCCAGTAAGTTAATTTTGCTTACAACGCCAGAAGGAAGAAGGATCAAGTATGTATCCCGGCATGTGCCGAAGAGGACTCAAGTAAAATCCCTAACAGGAGTTGTGCAGGAGGAAGTACCAGTGGTGAAGGATTTCCCTGACGTATTTCCAGAGGAGTTGCCAGGCATGCCACCAGATAGAGATATTGAGTTTTTGATTGAGCTTTTGCCAGGCACAGGTCCAATATCTAAGAGACCATATAGGATGCCCGCAAAGGATTTGGAGGAAATTAAGAAGCAGATTAAGGAGTTATTGGATAAAGGTTATATTCGCCCAAGTTCTTCGCCTTGGGGATCGCCAGTACTTCTAGTGGAGAAAAAGGATGGATCGTTAAGGATGGTTGTTGATTATCGGGGATTGAATGAAGTAACAATCAAGAACAAGTACCCACTAGCAATGATTAATGATCTGTTTGATCGATTGCAAGGAGCTAAGGTATTTTCCAAGATCGATCTATGATCAGGATACCATCAGTTGAAGATCCGAGAACAGGATATACCTAAGACAGCTTTCACCACCAGGTATGGGCCGTACGAGTATACCGTTATGTCATTTGGCCTGACTAACGCACCGGCATATTTTATGAACATGGTGAACAAAGTGTTTATGTAGTTTTTGGATAAGTTCATCGTAGTGTTCATTGATGATATCCTAGTTTATTCTAAGAATGAAGAGGAGCATAAGGAGCATTTGCATTTGGTACTTGAGAAGCTCAGAGAACATCAGTTATATGCCAAGTTTAGCAAATGTGAATTTTGGTTGAAGGAAGTTGGATTCCTCAGACACGTTATATCCGGAGAAGGTATAGAAGTAGATCCCACCAAGGTTGACATTGTGACAAATTGGGAAGCCCCAACAACAGTTGGAGAGATCCAGAGTTTTCTTGGACTCGCAGGATACTACCGGAGATTCATTGAAAATTTCTCGAAGATTGCGAAGCCTATGACGGAGTTGCTGAAGAAGGATACCAAGTTCAAATGGACTGAGGAATGTGAGGCCAATTTCCAGGAGTTGAAGAAACGTTTGGTTACATCACCTGTGTTGATTTTGCTGGATCATAACAAAGATTATGAGGTGTATTGCGACACTTCACATCGAGAACTTGGAGCAATACTTATGCAGGAAGGAAGAGTTGTTTCATATGCCTCACGACAGCTTAAGCCTCATGAGTTTAATTATGCCACGCATGATTTGGAGTTAGCAGCCGTAGTGCATGCATTGAAAACTTGGAGACATTTTCTCATTAGAAACCATTGTGACGCGTACACGGATCACAAGAGTTTGAAGTACATCTTCACGCAGAAGGAGTTGAATCTCAGGCAAAGGAGATGGTTGGAGATCATCAAGGATTATGATATGAGATTGCATTATCATCCCGGAAAGGCTAACATAGTAGCCGATGCGCTGAGTCGTAAAAGTCATCTCAACACCTTAATGACGGGAGATTTACCAAGGGAGTTAGCCGAAAATCTTCATGAGCTATGTTTGGAGATAGTTCCGAGAGGCTATGTAGTAGCATTAGAGATTCAGTCTACTTTGATGGATAAAATCAGAGAATCCCAGAAGACTGACAAGGAGGTTGCCGCTATAAAGGAGAAAATGAGCAAAGGAAAAGTTAAAGGATTTCATGAGGATGAGCACGATACCTTATGGTTTGAAGACCATGTTTATGTGCCCAATGACCTAGAGATCAGGAAGTTAATTCTACAGGAGGCCCAGGATTTACCATATTCGATTCATCCAGGAAATACCAAGATGTATTTGGATTTGAAGGATACTTTCTAGTGGACCGGAATGAAGAAGGATATTGCGGAGTATGTAGCAGTTTGTGATGTATGTCAGAGAGTAAAGGCAGAGCATCAGAAGCCAGCGGGATTGCTACAGCCATTGCCAATACCCGAATGGAAGTGGGATAAGCTAGGCATGGATTTTATTACGGGTTTGACTCGAACTCATTCAGGCTATGACTCGATTTGGGTTGTAGTCGATCGTTTGACAAAGGTAGCTCATTTCATCCCAGTGAAGACTACCTACACCAGTGCTAAGTTGGCAAAGATATACATGACCAGGATCGTATGTCTGCATGGAGTTCCAAGGAGCATTTTATCAGATAGAGGAACCCATTTTATCTCAAAATTTTGGAATTAGTTGCACGAAACTTTCGGTACCAGGCTAGAGTTCAGTACGGCTTTCCATCCGCAGACAGATGGACAAACCGAGAGAGTCAATCAGATTTTGGAGGATATGCTGAGAGCTTGTGCGCTAGATTATGGATCTAGTTGGGACGATAATTTGTCGTATGCAGAGTTCTCTTACAACAACAGTTATCAATCTAGTTTGAAGATGGCCCCTTTCGAAGCCATGTACGGAAGGAGGTGCAGGACCCCATTGTCGTGGGATGAATTTGGAGACCGCCAGTTGTTTGGACCGGATCTGATTAAGGAGTCCGAACAGGAGGTGAAATTGATTCGCGATATGCTCAAGGTAGCCCAGTCCAGGTAGAAGAGCTACGCAGATTCTAAATGCAAGGAGACAGTTTACGAAGTCGGAGACCGAGTTTACCTTCGAGTATCTCCACTTCGAGGAGTTAAGCGCTTTGGAGTTAAGGGAAAGTTAGTGCCACGTTTTGTAGGACCATACGAAGTTTTGGAGCGTTTGGGAGAAGTAGCCTACAAGTTGAAATTGCCCGAAGGATTGTCAGGAGTTCACGACGTATTCCACGTTTCATAGTTGAAGAAGTGCCACACAGAGATGGCTGATATACCACTGAGAGATACAGTGCCACTGGAAGCGATTCAGTTGGACAGTGATTTGACCTATGAGGAGAAACCAGTCAAGATTCTTGAGTATGCCAGCCGAGTCACCCGCAATAAGGTCATCAAGTTTTGCAAAGTTCAGTGGAGCTACAACACAGAGTATGAAGCCACCTGGGAGCGAGAGGAAGATCTGATGAAGGACCACCCTCACCTATTTTCTAGCCAACCCGAATCTCGAGAGCGAGATTCATCTTAAGGGGGGTAGGTTTGTAACATCCCAAATTTTCAATTTGGAATGTTATACATTGGCTCATCATTGCACATCATATTTTATTGCATTTTGGTTGATCCTAGAAATTCTACGCAACTCAAGGACCCTCGGAGAGAGTTGGGGATTTCGTTATTCTCACATTTGAGTTTTCTCAAATTTTGAAATTAGGATCATTTGACTTTATTTATTTTATCTTCAATTATTTCTATCACAAAAATATGAGAGAGGGAATAAAATGACTTTCCCAAAATAAAGAAATATTGAGGATTTAATAATAAAATCAAATAAGATTTTATTTTGGTTTTATTTGCTATTTTATTCGAATTTAGGAAAAATGCGCGTTTTTCAAAATTTCATTTAGGCCCAAATAAATGTTCATCCTGTGCGGCTTGATTTTAGAAGCCGGGAAAAATTTATTTCCGCCGCCGCCGCAGCGCGCCGCCGCCGCCGGACCCGCCCGCCGAGGTTGCCCCGCTGTCATTTTTTTAGAAAAACCGTTCGGTTTTTCTGTCGGTTTTTCGTCGGTTTTTTTAGATTTGTTTTTTTAGTTAGATCAGTTTTTTTGGTTTAGTTTATTTAGCGAGCGTTCGCTTGTTCGTTCGTTTTAACGAACGCATTCATCGTTTAGATCCAGATAACGAACGTTCGTTCATTAATCTGTTCGTCATTTTTCTTTTTCTCAGATTTTCTGCAATTATTTCTTATCGCGATTTCTGATCTGATTTTCGTTTTAGTATAACTTTTCGCTCGTTTTTTAGAATCAGGCGATTCAAGCACGTGGAGTTTTGTCTCAAAACCCTCTTTCCATTTAACCAACTCAAACAAGTTTTGCCGCTGTAAAATTTGACCTAGATCCAGAATAGTAAACGAAGCTTGCTTCTTTTGCCATTTGTCTTTCGTTGCTTCGTTCGATTTGATCCTTTTTGCCAACTGGAGTTCTTAAGTTGAACTATATGGTTAGATCTCTTATTTGAGTTTTACCTGTGCATTAGATGAGTGCTTATTGTATGCTTGTTTGTTTGCGATAGAGTACCCGGAGTGCGCCGCTTGTTACTTCGAATCGCTAGGTTTTGCGGATCATCAGCAAGGCAAGTAACACTTTGATCATACCTCCTACTACCCAGTTTTTATTGCATTAGATCAATCCTCACACATTGCATGATTATGATCTAATTAAATGGTGGGTTTTGGGGAGTAGATGAGGTAGTACCTATTACCTGTTTTATTATCAAACCTTTGGGCGTTACTTCTACGTTTTCTTATTATGCCATGCTATGCTAGTAGACGTGGATTGGGTGAGTGTATCCATGAAAGATGTGAGATTGTTAAAAATTAATGGTTTATCTAAGGTGGCAACTTAAACACACATCTGGGTGGATTGAGGCACCTGGGTATTCCAGCGATTGCCTGTTTTCTTTTGGACCGCCACCTAGGCTCAAAGGGATCATGAGATTATTCATACTAGAAACTTCCGTGTGCAGCCACAAGCTACTATGGCTCTAGCATAGTTGACTAAGTCGTGCGAACTCTTACAGTGGTAGACTAGCAGATGTAGGGGATGTAGGATGGTACGGTCTACCCGTTCATAAGGTGCAAGCACTTCTGAAAGACTATGTCTCAGTCATCCGTTTCTCAAACACCATGTAGTGCGAGAATCTCAACGGAGGAGATCGAGTCTTCTGGGAAAAAGTGTGAAAACCTCTGCAGAGCGTATAAACTAATCATGGTTAGATGTGTCCCCGGTTATGGACAACTTGAGTATCTAGTACTTGGATTATCATGTGAATCTCATCATCTTACTCTAACTAATTTTTTTGGGTTAATGATGATACTTAATTGGGATTGAGAGGGTGTCTACTCTCTCAATGTTTAACAACTACCATGATAGTTAAATAAAATTTATTCCTTTGCAGTAGGGAAAAATTGGCTTTACGCAAAACCTGTAACCATAGAGCTTTCCACCAGCCAAATATGCATGTAGTATAGCCTTATTCTTTCATTGCTCTCTATGTGTTACTTTGCCAGCATATTCCATGTGCTGACCCCTTTCGGGCTGCAACGTTCATGTTGTAGACTTTTCAGACGATGAGTAAGGTGCCTTTAGGTCATGGTTCTATACTCAGTGATGCCATTGGAGTTGATGGACTCACTTATCTTCCAAGCCTTCTGCTGTTATCGTTATTAGATGGCCTTAAGCCATATTTTATTGTAATAAGTTCTCTTTTGAGACATTCGATGTAATAAGTGTCTGATTGCTACTCTGTTATAAATCCTTCAAGTACTATGCGGTGTCAGCATTACTAATCCAGGGATGACACTGGAGCACAGAGATTGGACCGTTTGAGGTATGGTCACTACAAGATGGTATCAGAGCACCCATTTTCTATTTGCTACCTTTCTGTTTTTATTTATTCAGATTACAAAAATATATTTCTACCATCCATATTACACGTTTATCACCATCTCTTCGCCAAACTAGTGCACCTATACAATTTTCCATTGTATTTAGTGTGTTGGGGACACAAGAGGTTTCTTGTATTTGGTTGCAGGGTCGTTTGAGAGAGACCATATTTATCCTACACCTCTCACGGATTGAAAAACCTTAGGTCATCCACTTGAGGGAAAATTGCTACTGTCCTACAAAACTCTACACTTGGAGGCCGAACACGTGTCTACAAGAATAAAGTTGCATAGTAGACATCAAGCTCTTTTCTGGCGCCGTTGCCGGGGAGGTGAGTGCTTGAAGGTATATCTTTAGATCTTGCAATTGAATCTTTTAGTTTCTTGTTTTATCACTAGTTTGGTTTATAAAAGAAAACTACATAAAAATGGAATTTAGGTTGCATCATATTATTGATCATCTTTATAATGTCTTTCTTGAAAATGATGGTTCAGAAAATTGTGCTCAATGTTTAGAAGAAGAAGTCAATAAAATGCTTGTCACAAAATATTTGAATGATGAGCATGATTGCAATGTTGTTAGTGTGAATTCTTTGAATATCCAAAATACTAATGATGATTGCACAAGTCATGACAAAAATGTTTCTTATAAGTATGTAACTTTGTGTGGAGTGAATTGGGAGTGCCTTTGCACACCAAAAAGGGAAGATAGATTTTGTAAGAAGCATAAATATTTAGAAACAAAAAGGTTGCAAGAGAGATTAGACGGTTGTGCTGAAAGATGTAATTTTTTTCGCCATCCTTGTGAATTTCGCAATGAACGTGGTCATTTAAATCTCCAATGTAATTTATTTCATGATCAAATCATGTCCAAAAATTGTGACAACACTACAAAAAAAGACACTTCCATGATGATACTTGTTTGTCACAATAGGTCGCATTTTCTGTCATGCATTTTGTGGGGACCCTGACTCATAAGTCGTGATCACCGAATGCACGTGTACAGTGATCCCAGAGATCAATGCTCATTGAACACACAGAAGCTGAATAACAAGAGTCTTACATCCATACATACCATCTTACACGAATTATGACCATTATGGTCAAGTCTTACATAGATAAAGCCACAAGGGCTGAATACCAAATAAACTTAAGCAGCGGAAATCTTCGTCGATAAGTAGAACCCAAGACATCTGCCTTAACCCTACAGGCATTCTGACTGGGAAACGTCCTAGTTCGCATGTTCGTCTCCAAAGAAATCTTCATCGAACTCATGTTCTTCCATGCCTGGCCAATTAAATAACCAGTGGCAAGCCAATGAGTACTTTGAATGTACTCGCAAGCAACCCATGATTGGAACAAGGCACAATAATGCAATGATATAGCACTAAGTAGGTAGTTTGCAGAAAGCTAGTTTTGAGTGCAATGGCATGATCTATCAACATGTAAAGTATGCATCATGGGAGTACAGATATCCGTATGGACAAGTTGCGGATATCAACATAAGAAGAGTTGGACACCAATCTAACTTGATCATTGTGTCAAGCCATCTGACTTAACCCAAATAGTTTTATCAACACATACACACGGTTTGCAAAACTTTGGACGTAGTTTAAGCAGCACCGCCCAACTGTCCTTGACCGTGGACATAGCTATTCGAATAGTTTTACACTCTGCAGAGGTAGCACACATTACCCACAAGATCCAGGGAACTTCCGTGTCAGCCATGACCCGCGGTACCTCAAGTACCCGGGGTAAGCACCCGATCACTATCTTTCCCTAGACGACACTAACATAGAATCCACTCGATTGGTAGTAACCCCCGTGCCCAACATTTCACATCTTAAAATTGTGGAGCCTTGCTCCCATATTCATCACATACCACAAGCACGGGGTACCAACGGTGTGTCCGGTGCCCTGTGAAAACAGTCATGGCCGCCCTACCTGGCACGACCCCGTCCCGAGAGAGCGCAACAATGACTCTCCCATCACTAGTAATGCGGGCTCCAAGCTAGTATCGGCCTAGGTAATCAATAATGCCCTTTCCCATATAAGGGTAGAGTGGTTGCACATGTAAGGTTGGGACCGTCGACAAATCTTAAATCTAATCCGTTTTCGAAAACAACACACACACTTGCCTCGGTACACCACTTCTTCATCAAGTGGTTACCCATCTCATTATCACCCTCGGGCATAAGTGGCACCCGACGGGGTGTTCAAAAAAAGTCTTTTGAAAATACTTTGTCTCCATCACCATGCATATACCCGTCCCATTTGCGTAGCATCTACTTTAGCATCCTATCTACTCCCACCTGCATAACCCTCATACGAAGGTAGGGTCATGCACAATGCAAGTATCGATAAGGAGGAAATGAGGGCAACCCACCAAAGTGGCTACCATCTCATCATGATTCCGATGCAACAATAATAAGGTGCTATATGAAATGCAAAAAAGGTTTTCATAGACATGGTCAAAGGGCTGCTTGCCTGGCTCAGCAAAGTCTTCTTGCGTCTTCAAAGTTTTCTGGTCCAGCTCCTTCATCGGCAACGCCATCTATCGTCGCAAAATAATAACGAGACAAATAAGGCAATAATAAAACAGAAAAACCAAAGTGCTCAGAAAATGTCAACTCATTTTTGTTAAATACTAGGGTGAAAACTAAGAAGGGCAAAATTCCTAGTTTTGGTCTTGGAGTGGCAGAATAGGAGAAATGGATTTTCAGAGGGGTTTAAACATATTCAAATTTGAATTTGAATATGAACAATACATAAAAGTTGTTTGGGCATGAGTAAAAGTTAGACCATTAAATAGGTGGGATTTTTAGAAAAATATGGGAGTTGGAATTATTGCATTTGGATGAATATTTAATCTTGTGGATTTTTTTTGGAAAAGTGACAAAAAAGGAAAAGGAAAACGGCCACTATGCAACTGGGCTAGAACAGCCGCAGTGCACAGGCCCAGAGGCGATTCGGCCCAGGCAAGCCAAGTGCCGCGCGCGCCAGGTTTGAACCTGACGGGCGAGGCCCAGGCACCAGTGAGAGAGAGGGAGGCGAGGGAGAGGAGAGGCTGACACGCGGGGCCCGCCTGTCATCCCTAACCATGCGACAGAGGGCCGGCGAGCTCATGGGCGACGTTTTCGGGCACGACGGGGTGAGCTGATGGCACCGTTGTACTCCTCGTCATGTCGCCATTCGGGTGGTGGCCTAGTTGGCGGTGGGGAGCAGTGGTTCACCGGCGACGAGGTTCGTGACGGAGGAGCGTCGGGCGTCGATGGCTCCGGCCATTTACGACTGCAAAATGAGTGGAAAAGAGGGGGAAACAGTCAGTGGGGTGTGGGGGTTCTAGATCGGGGCTTAGGAGCAGCGGGGAGAGCTTCTACCGTGCGGACGACGGCGAGCCGCCGCGGCGGAGCACGAGCTCGGGAGCTTCTGGAGAGGAGCAGGTGGCGTAGGGGTAATTAGGGGACTGAGAGAGCGAGTGGTGAGGAGGGTAGGGCTCGGGGAGGCCCTTAAATAGGCTAACGGCGGGGTGCCGTGGACCAGTGCGCCGGTGGGCTCTTGATCGTCGCCACAGGTCTCGGGAGGTGCTGGCGCCGTGTCTGGGGTGTTGCTGGGCGTGAACTACGCCGAGGGGAGCTAAGGGAGAGAGTGGGGTAAGGCCAGAGATGTCACGCGTGTGAGGCCGCTCATTGGAGCTCTCAGGCGGCCGGCGCGCGTGTGAGCAGGGGCAGCAGGAGGGAGGAGGAGGGGGGCCAGGCCATAGTGTGTTGCGGATGCCGAGGAGCATCGTCGGGCACGCTGGGGAGGCCTGAGGTGGCTGGAGTTGCTTGGCAGGGGGCGGCTATAGTGCGGGAGTGCACTGTAGCGCGTTCCAGAGGGCCCAAATGGCATGCCATGGCATTTTTTAGGCCAGGTGGGCGCGGCCAAATATGTCTGGTGGCTCTAGGGTGTTGTAAAGAAAGGGGGTGGGGCTTTGGATGCCCTGGGTGGCCACTAAATGAGGAGGGAGGTTGAGGGAGAGAGGGAAATGGGCTGTTCAGAGAGAGAAAGTGGGGTTTTACCCCTCCAATAATTGAGCTATGGATTTGCCATTGTTACTGGAACTGCAAGAGAACTAGGAGGGGCTGTGGTAAAACTTTGAGCCCATGGAGATTAGTGGAAGGGGTCAGAATGGTGTTTTTGGAAATGTGGCAGAAGGTGTTTGCTGCTTGTTTGCGTAAGCAAATGAACTCCATTTGGCATAAGACTCCACAGGGTGAAATGGAACATATAATTAGGGCCTTCCACCAAATTTGAGATCATTTGGGCAAACTTGCCAATGCAACTTTTGTAATCCCTAGAAATCAACAGATATGGGTTTTTCAAGATCTAGTCATCCAAAACTATTCTCATTGATGAACCACTTGGTGTAGTTTCATCATTTGGGTATTTGAGAATGTCCACAAAGTTTGGGATCAAATGGAGAAAGTTGGCAATGTAGAGTTGTTCAAACTTGATTCTGGTCAGAGAGGGTTTTGGGGCATTTTGGTGAGCTAAAATGACCTTGATTGATATGAGGCTTTGCAAGGTGATCAAAATATGCATATGTGACTTTCTAGATTTTCCCTGGATTTTTATGAAAATATTTCCTGTAGAAATATTTCAAATCCTTGAAATGGGCATAAATGGTTTTGGGAGGTTTTGTCCAATATTTTGAACATGACCATGTGTTTGAAACTCTTATATATGGAAAATATATGTCCACTGAGTTTCCCTGATTTTTGTCAAATATTTTTGAAACAATAAAATATTTTTCCCTATTAAAGACCATTTCTGGCCTTAAGAAAAAGCTTTTAAATAAAATAGGAAAATAACTTTTAAAATTATATTTTTGTGGTTTATGGGAGTCCTATATCTAATATGATTCAAATATACCTTTTGAAAGATTTTTCACACCCCAAATCAAGTACTTGAAGTGCAAACCTCAATTCAGGGGGTTTTGGAAAACTAATTTTAGAAAATACTTTTTGGCCAAATAATTTTGTAAGAAAATACTATATTGCTCCATACACATGGCATGATCATTGGGTAGAAGCTTGGGGCAAGGAGATGAAGTATGTAAGGTGGAGTAGTTGACTTTAGAGAGCACTTGAAAAACACAAAGAGAAAACCAACTCAAAAAATAAAAGCCAAATAATGCAAAAGTTTTTGTCAAACCACACTTTATCATGATTTATTAGTTTAAGTGTTGTGGCTTGAAAATCAGGGTGTGATAGACCTACCCCCCTTACAAGAATCTCGTCCCCGAGATTCCCAAACTAGCCGTGGAAAGGAATAAAAACTGGACCTGGGGTAGTCTTCACGTCCTCATACTGCTTGTGCTTCCGAGTGGTGCTTCATTGAACCTTGAAATACTCAATGGCGTATCTTCGTCTATGACGTCCTGCTTGGTCCAAGTTGCAATTGGGGTCTCTCGCATAGGTCATATTGGGCTGGAGGTCGATGGCTCGATGATCGATGTCCTTGTAGAGACCAGACTAGTTAGGAAGTTGGAAACATTTTCGGAGAGGTGTTGTGTGGAAAAATGTTGTGCACAGTGGGTGACTCAGGTGGTAACTCTAGCTGGTAGCTGTCTATTCTTCGTCTTGCAGTGATCTTGGAGAGGGCCGATAAATCTTGGTGCGAGCTTCCCTTTGACATGGAAAAGCTTGGTTCCTTTGAGAGAAGTGGCTTGCAGATACACCCGGTCTTCGACGAGAAAGTTCACTCCTTGATGATAGTTCTTCCTCCTTGGCATGGCGGTCTTCACATGTTTCCTAACCAGCTGAATGATTCTTCTTCCATCTTCAGTTAGACGAGTAGGTCACCAAGTAAAAGTGACAACCAACGTGACCAAGTACTCCATGAAGTTTCTGTTCATGGGGTACATAAGGTAGGCTGGGGCATTGGTGGTGGTAACGGTTGAGTATGGCCAAGGTGTTCTCGATCTAGAGTTAAGACCCATGGTCATGATACGACCATGTTCTAGCTTGGTAGGGCTTAAGGGTTTCAAGGATTCTAGGGTTCGAGTGAACATTTATCTTATCCTTGAGCAAAATTCCTGAGATACTAATTGTCTATCTAGTCCCTCAAACAAATAACCTTATACCACCGAAAGCATTATTTCGTATAGGTCAAATCCAATCAGCACTCATGTGATCCATATTCTCGTGACTCCCGAGAGGAGGTCTAACAAAATCATATATGTCTACGATCCCCAAAGTCATATGTATGGCTACCCCTAAAAATCCATGGGCAGAGAATACAAGCTTCCAAGCGGGAATAAAACACAACAATCCAAGTGCTCATCCTATTCTTCTAAGGTCCATGTTAGTGTATCTCTATCCTAAGGAAACATGTCGTATGCCACTCCAAAATCTTGTTTCCTTCCTATGAATCAACTCCAACAACGCGTTAACTTCCATTAATCACTACATAATCCTTTAATTCTACAAGTCCTAGTGTCTATGGTGTTCCACATGATCTCCTAAAGTCCATATAATCCCCAAATA
Organism: Triticum dicoccoides; assembly: GCF_002162155.2. Classification (NCBI taxonomy): domain Eukaryota; kingdom Viridiplantae; phylum Streptophyta; class Magnoliopsida; order Poales; family Poaceae; genus Triticum; species Triticum dicoccoides. Next base: position 237,397,879 of record NC_041386.1, on the reverse strand, counting down.
CTTGAAAGGAATGTCTCTACTATATTAAGTCCACCAACTTCCATGGTCAAGTAAACTCCAAGGTCAAGCTTATATCAACTCCGACAACTAATCCAATCTCCTAGTTTATTGTCCTCCAAGAAACATGGTATCATGATCGAGATCATCATTCTAAATCCAATTTACTCAGAACCATGTAGACTTACTCACCACCTATACTCAACTAGGATCACCTATTTAAATCCAAATCTCATGTCCAACGAGTATTCCTACATGTTTCCCCCAAGTCATTTACGTGTTATTAACTGTCTCCTATCAATATCCCATGGCTAAGTTAAATCCATATACTTCCAAGAATTCCAGCTTGCGATCATAATTGTCCTACTAAATCCAGTTTACTCAAGGGTAAGGAAAGTTATGCTACTCCATAATCATGATCCCACCAAGTTCATCTGCGAACGTGAAAGCCTCATAATCCACCAAATAGTCTCATATAATTCCTCAAAGTCATTGATATAAACTCATCAAGTCATTTGTCCTCTATTCCTATATCCTCAAACTGGTCTTCCCTATGGCATCGTCAGTTCTGGTGCTATATTAGGATGATAATGTGCTTGTTCACTATGTCCGCTAGTTCCATAATGAACCCAGTGTTGTGCAAGGTTTACAGAGGCTTAACTGGTCCTCTTGCAATTTTGTGGGTTAAGCACATGGTTAAGGACTCGAGCTGGGGTATCTCGTGAAGTCTCGAAGGGTCTAGGGATGGGGTTTCCAGTCATGAGGGGTAATACTACGGGATTGCACCTGGTCGAGGAGGCTGTAGCAAAAGTCTTCAGTGTTAGTTGCTTGCCGAGGTGGAATCCTTAGTGCATTTTGTCTTGTTGGTCTTCAGAGATGAGAGGGAGAAGTAGCATATAAGGGGGGATGCCTAAAGGGGGTTTTATTGTGCAAGTGTAAACAAAAAAGTGTCGTAAAGGCCACACACAATTCCATTAAGACATGGTAGGTGATATAGTCGCGTACAAGCTGCCTAGGGAAAATGTGTGACTTATATCGAAACACAAATAAATAAAAACAAGCAACAAAGAACGTGGTTCCATTCGAACCATCACACTGACTCGACTACGCATATGGGGGTACATGACTCATCCTACCCCTAGGGGTTCTCGGACTTGGTAGTCGTGCTTGTGCCTCGTGCAGTCTTCGGAGTTTTCCTCAGGTGTTGCTACGTCTCTTATTTTGACGAAACGATCTGGGTTGAGCATGTAGAATCTTCAACAACTTCACGCATGTTGAAGTGATGGGGTGAAGGTGACTCCTCGTAGCTGGCGTTGACTTGGTCTCCCATTGTCTTCTTACTCATGGCGATCCTTTTTGCATTCTAAGGCATCGGTGGTTCCATGTGTCAATCCTTTATGCAATGACATTAAAAAGGCATAGTAGAGGTCCAATCGGTTGGACACATTGTTGACAATATCATCACTGAGAGCGGGGCATGAAGAGAACCGTCTTCCTGCTCACTATAGTGAGGCGGACCAAATGGCGAGGTTCCCATCCACCGGTGGTTGCCGACACAACAATGATAAGAACAGAGTTCCTCTACTAGCGATGTATATCATGATCTTGCATTTCCTATGCCCTGATCATCATAGGCTAAGGTCGCATCATCTTGGGGCAGTGTCAAGGGTGTCACCATCTTTGGGGTATTCATTCCTTGAGGATGTATCTTTGTTGGTATCGTCTTGTCGAGGTGTCGCCAATCTTGTGTTCAGAAGATGTGGGTGAATGTCTGATAAGGCATCTTCCTTCTTGATTATCCACGAGGATTACAAGTAATCCACTGGCCAGGGGCATAAGGGTTCTAGCGACCAAAAGTTTTGAAGGGGAAGAGATCAATAAGGAAAGTATACCTTAGTTTTCGAAAAACTGAGAAGGGAAGAGAAGTATAGATAGTTTTGAAAATTGGTAATAGTTTTGAAAATAGTCTTAACCCTAACTAACAACCATGCTACCTAAGGCTTCCTACAGTCAGGATGGCTCTCATACCAGATATGTGGGGACCCCGACTCATAAGTCGTGATCACCGAATTCACATGTACAGTGATCCCAGAGATCAATGCTCGCTGAACACACAGAAGCTGAATAACAAGAGTCTTACATCCATACATACCGTCTTACACGAATTATGACCATTATGGTCAAGTCTTACAAAGATAAAGCCACAAGGGCTGAATACCAAATAAACTTAAGCAGCGGAAATCTTCGTCGATAAGTAGAACCCATGCCATGTGCTTTAACCCTACAAGCATTCTGACTGGGAAACGTCCTAGTTCGCATGTTTGTCTCCAAAGAACTCTTCATCGAACTCATGTTCTTCCATGCCTGGCCAATTAAATAACTAGTGTCAAGCCAATGAGTACTTTGAATTTACTCGCAAGCAACCCATGCTTGGAACAAGGCACAATAATGCAATGATATAGCACTAAGTAGGTAGTTTGCAGAAAGCTAGTTTTGAGTGCAATGACATGATCTATCAACATGTAAAGTATGCATCATGGGAGTACAGATATCCGTATGGACAAGTTGCGGATATCAACATAAGCAGAGTTGGACACCAATCCAACTTGATCATCGTGTCAAGCCATCTGACTTAACCCAAATAGTTTTATCAACACATACACACGGTTTGCAAAACTTTGGACGTAGTTTAAGCAGCACCGCCCAACTGTCCTTGACCATGGACATAGCTATTCGAATAGTTTTACACTCTGCAGAGGTAGCACACATTTCCCACAAGATCCAGGGAACTTCCGTGTCATCCACGACCCGCGGTACCTCAAGTACCCGGGGTAAGCACCCGATCACTATCTTTCCCTAGACGACACTAACATAGAATCCACTCGATTGGTAGTAAACCCCGTGCCCAACATTTCACATCTTAAAATTGTGGAGCCTTGCTCCCATATTCATCACATACCACAAGCACGGGGTACCAACGGTGTGTCTGGTGCCCTGTGAAAACAGTCATGGCCGCCCTACCTGGCACGACCCCATCCCGAGAGAGCGCAACAACGACTCTCCCATCACTAGTAATGCATGCTCCAAGCTAGTATCGGCCTAGGTAATCAATAATGCCTTTTCCCATATAAGGGTAGAGTGGTTGCGCATGTAAGGTTGGGACAGTCGACAAATCTTAAATCTAATCCGTTTTCGAAAACAACACACACACTTGCCTCGGTACACCACTTCATCATCAAGTGGTTACCCATCTGATTATCACCCTCGGGCATAAGTGGCACCCGACGGGATTTTAGAAAAAAAGTCTTTTGAAAATACTTTGTCTCCCTCACCATGCATATACCCGTCCCATTTGTGTAGCATCTACTTTAGCATCCTATCTACTCCCACCTGCATAACCCTCATAGGAAGGTAGGGTCATGCACAATGCAAGTATCAACAAGGAGGAAATGAGGGCAACCCACCAAAGTGGCTGCCATCTCATCATGATTCCGATGCAAAAATAATAAGGTGCTATATGAAATGCATAAAAAGGGTTTCATAGACATGGTCAAAGGGCTGCTTGCCTGGCTCAGCAAAGTCTTCTTGGGTCTTCAAAGTTTTCTGGTCCAGCTCCTTCATCGGCAACGCAATCTATCGTCGCAAAATAATAACGAGACAAATAAGGCAATAATAAAACAGAAAAATCAAAGTGCTCAGAAAAATGTCAACTCATTTTTGTTAAATACTAGGGTGAAAACTAAGAAGGGCAAAATTCCTAGTTTTGGTCTTGGAGTGGCAGAATAGGAGAAATGGATTTTCAGAGGGGTTTAAACATATTCAAATTTGAATATGAACAGTACATAAAAGTTGTTTGGGCATGAGTAAAAGTTAGACCATTAAATTGGTGGGATTTTTATAAAAATATGGGAGTTGGAATTATTGCATTTTGATGAATATTTAATCTTGTGGTTTTTTTGGAAAAGTGGCAGAAAAGGAACAGGAAAAAGGCCACTATGCAACTGGGCCAGAACAGCCGCGGTGCACAGGCCCAGAGGCGATTCGGCTTAGGCAAGCCGAGAGGTGCGCGCGCCAGGTTTGAACCTGACGGGCGGGGCCCAGGTGCCAGTGAGAGAGAGGGAGGTGAGGGAGAGGAGAGGCTGACAGGCAGGGCCCGCCTGTCATCCCTAACCCTACGACAGAGGGCCGGCGAGCTCACCGGCGACGTTTTCGGGCACGGCGGGGTGAGCTGATGGCACCGTTGGACTCCTCATTGTGTCGCCGTTCAGGTGGTGCCCAAGTTGGCCGGAGGGGAGCAGTGGTTCGCCGCCGACGAGGTTCGTGGCGGAGGAGCGTCGGGCGTCGATGGTTCCAGCCATTTACGACTGCAAAACGAGAGGAAAAGAGGGGGGAAACGGTCGGTGGGGTGCAGGGGTTCCATATCGGGGCTTAGGAGCAGCGGGGAGACCTTCTACCGTGCGGACAATGGTGAGCCGCCACGGCGGAGCTCGAGTTCGATCTCGAGCTCGAGAGCTTCTCGAGAGGAGCGGGTGGCGTAGGGGTGATTAGGGGAGTGAGAGAGCGAGTGGTGAGGAGAGTAGGGCTCGGGGAGGCCCTTAAATAGGCTAACGACGGGGTGCCATGGACCCGTGCGCCGGCGCGCTCCTGCTCGTCGCCACAGGGCTCGGGAGGAGCTGGCGCCATGTCTGGGGTGTTGCTGGGCATGGACTACGCCGAGGGGAGCTAAGGGAGAGAGCAGGGTAAGGCCAGAGATGCGGCGCGTGTGAGGCCGCTCATTGGAACTCTCGGGAGGCCGGCGCGCATGTGAGCAGGGGCAGCAGGAGGGAGAAGGAGGAGGGGGACTAGGCCGTAGTGTGTTGCGGACGCCGAGGAGCATCGTCGGGCGCGCTGGGGAGGCCTGAGGTGGCCGGAGGTGCTTGGTAGGGGGCGGCTACAGTGCGGGAGCACACTGTAGCGTGTTCCAGAGCGCCCAAATGGCATGCCATGGCATTTTTTAGGCCAGGTGGGCACGGCCAAATATGTCTTGTGGCTCTAGGGTGTAGTAAAGAAAGGGGGAGGGGCTTTGGATGCCCTGGGTGGCCACTAAGTGAGGAGGGAGGTTGAGGGAGAGAGGGAAATGGGCTGTCCAGAGAGAGAAAGTGGGGTTTTACCCCTCCAATAATTGAGATGTGGATTTGCCATTGTCACTGGAGCTGCAAGGGGACTAGGAGGGGCTGTGGTAAAACTTTGAGCCTATGGAGATTAGTGGAAGGGGTCAGAATGTTGTTTTTGGAAATGTGGCAGAAGGTGTTTGTCGCTTGTTTGGGTAAGCAAATGAACTCCATTTGGCATAAGACTCCACAGGGTGAAATGGAACATATAATTAGGGCCTTCCACCAAATTTGAGCTCATTTGGGAAAAGTTGCCAATGCAACTTTTGTAATCCCTAGAAATCAACAGAAATGGGTTTTTCAAGATCTAGTCATCCAAAACTATTCTCCTTGATGAACCACTTGGTGTAGTTTCATCATTTGGGTATTTGAGAATGTCCACAAAGTTTGGGATCAATGGAGAAAGTTGGAAATGTAGAGTTGTTCAAACTTGATTCTGGTGAGAGAGGGTTTTGGGGCATTTTGGTGAGCCAAAATGACCTTGATTGATATGAGGCTTTGCAAGGTGATCAAAATATGCATTTGTGACTTTCTGGATTTTCCCTGGATTTTTATGAAAATATTTCTTGTAGAAATATTTCAAATCCTTGAAATGGGCATAAATGGTTTTGGGAGGTTTTGTCCAATATTTTGAACATGACCATGTGTTTGAAACTCTGATATATGGAAAATATATGTCCACTGAGTTTCCCTGATTTTTGTCAAATATTTTTGGAACAATAAAATATTTTTCCCTATTAAAGACCATTTCTGGCCTTAAGAAAAAGCTTTTAAATAAAATAGGAAAATAACTTTTAAAATTATATTTGTGTGGTTTATGGGAGTCCTATATCTAATAGGATTCAAATATACCTTTTGAAAGATTTTTCACGCCTCAAATCAAGTACTTGAAGTGCAAACCTCAATTCAAGGGGTTTTGAAAACTAATTTTAGAAAATACTTTTTGGCCAAATTATTTTTGTAAGAAAATACTATATTGCTCTATACACCTGGCATGATCATTGGGCGGAAGCTTGGGGCAAGGAGATGAAGTATGTAAGGTGGAGTAGTTGACTTTAGAGAGCACTTGAAGAACACAAAGAGAAAACCAACTCAAAAAATAAAAGCCAAATAATGCAAAAGTTTTTGTCAAACCACACTTTATCATGATTTATTAGTTTAAGTGTTGTGGCATGAAAATCAGGGTGTGACACATGTACATTCATGACAATTTTATGACAGAATCAAGATAGTCATACCTGTGCTGTCGTAGAAGTGTTCCATGACATTACCAAAATTATCATCACGGAAGTGTCCACTTCCATGACGATAAATCAGCGTCATAGAAGTGCTTTCGTCAAGGGTGACCGACACATGGCATCCACCATAACAGGGCTCCGTTAAGCTATCGGGTCCGGTTTTGGATCCGATAACCCGCTAACAGCCACGACCAATGCTGATTTTCCACGTGTAAAATTCTCATTAGCTGACGGAACCACGTGTCAGCTCCACGTTAGCACGGGTGTCAGTCATCGAATGGGTGAGATGCGCCTATGATACGTTGACACGTGGACCAGCCCAAAAGTGGCCTTTAAAGATTCAATGGGCCAGCCTAACTAAAGGCCCACAAGATTTAGTAGGCCATAATGGGCCGGCCTAGCTAAAGGCCCACAAGAGTTTGTGGACCATAATGGGCCGACCCAGCTAATGGCCCAACATTCTCAGTTAAGGCCCGTACGTCTAGTGTCAAATCGGCCCGTCAACGGCCCGTCCTAAACTTGTCATCATCGCGGCCAATGTTCACTTCTGGCCCATTAACAGTCTGCTAAGAATTTGGGCCGAATTATGGCCTGGTGTGTTTCTGACCTGTTAAAGGTCCTGCTTCTTTTGGGCCCATTTATAGGCCATTGAAACTTTCGGCCCATAAAAAACCGTGAAGGATATGGCTCATATTCGTCCAAGTCTGACTTTCGGCCTGTTAGGGCCGACTACAGATTTGGGCCAATTTCAGCCTGTTGTGACTTTCCGCTTGTTAACGTAGGACGAAATCCATGGGCCATATGTGGCCCAACACCACATCGGGCCTACTAACGAGCCATATAAAAATGACACTAATCAAGCCCGACCGAACTTCCGGTCTCTTAAAGGCCCGTGTAGTAGGTTAGCGCATTTACGACCCATCTGAATTTCGGCCTGTGGACGATCCGCGTTGTAAATGGGCTACCATTTCGGCCTGCTAAGACCAGTGGGTTATTTGGCACAATCAGGGCCCAATCTTACTTTTGGCCTATTAAAGGCCCATGTATTTATGGGCTCGAGATAGTTACACATGTAAACGGCCTATTATTACTGAGGGCCCAAATTATGTTTAGGCCTGTTAAAGGCCCACTATGGGCACAGGCCTACCAAAAAATATGAAAGCTTATGTTGATTTAGGCCCAGATATTTTTAGTGGGTACATGCAAATTTCGGCCCATAATCGTTTTTAGCCCAATTGGAATGGGCCCGACGAATGTTGGCATGTTGGGCTCCTACGAAGCTTTCGCCCGAATACATTACTAAGATAAACCTACACTATACAAAAATAGCGTCGTAATTACTGCAACCTTTGGCAACATCATAAATGTTGTATCACAACAAAATAAATTCCAACCATACAACAAAAGGCCTGTTGGCATAAAGTTTACAGTCCTTGTAGATAAAAGCACCATCGGATGTATAGAAGCACAGATCATTTTACCTGAGTGCTTATGTTTCAGGCTGTAGAATATGATGGAGCAACACGATCTTCCCCTTTTTTCGCCATTGCTCTTGAACAACGAAGCAAATGTCTGATAGTCTCGTTTCAAAACCATTCATATCTTCACGACATTTGTCAACCACTATTTTTGTTTCCGACACAACCTCCATTAGGGATTGGACTTGTGTTTGGAGCATAGATATATCACTCTGTTTAGCCGGAAGATTTTGTTTAGTAGGCGATTTGGACGAGGTTACCTTGACAAACAATCCAGAATTACGCAGGAAGGTGCCTTTTGCACTGTTAGTGGAGAGATACCAACGCACTGCAGCAAGAGGTGACATTGTGCCTGTGGTAGCCTCGTCACCTTCAGGTGGTTGTAGCCGTTCAATCATTTGTTCCATAGCTTGTTGAAAGTTTGAACTTGTAGTTTAGTGTACCAGATAAGTTACTAATGAGACAAAAACACACAAAGTAGGTTTCATGTTTATACATAACTTATTTTGGTGAACTACTGTAATACATTAGCATGTATTGTAGTGCCAACTACATAATAAAATCACTTTCGGAACATATGTCCATGTAGCATGCCTATTGTATTGTCTATTTCCTCTCATTCGTTGGCATCTAAGGATAAAGAGACACGGTTTAAAGTAGGATGAACATACTATGACATCATTCATATCATGGGCAAACAGATATAAAACAAACAAGCTATTGTATCATTGTGTGCGCACGTGAACATCACAACTAGATTACATATCAAGACCAAAAGAATATCCTTCATCTCTTTTAAACCATGTAACGTGAAATGATACGTTAAGACAACTATGTATAAAAGTGAACAGAGTAACTAACATTGGTTGCAAACCAAGCAGTTAAATGAACACATCACAGTACCAATCAGTTCAAAGGCGGGAGGAGTAAGTACTTACAACAGCAGGCTGTACTAGTGTGCTCATGCCCTTCATCTTGCTAGTGTGGCAATCCTTGAAGATTTGCACTACATTCGGTTCAGGTTCTTTTTGGTCCGCACAGGTTTTCCTCTGTATTTGGAACAAGTCAATATAGATACGATAATATGGAACAGAAAAAAGAAGGAACTAGCATCTATTTATAAGAGCCTCGCAGTGTGCAATATAGCTACAAGGTACTATTGTCTTTTGAAATTTCACTTTAGAACGGTTGGTCTTCTTCTTCAAACAGTTAGCCTAGAAGAAGATACACTTGTAAGGCACATACATAAATACAAGTTCAATATGTGGTCTGATCAAATACATATACCCTACCTCATACTTTGGATGAGACCAGTGTTTAACAAGGGTTGTCGAGTCTTCATTTGTAATGTATTCCACTGGAGATGTTTGGGCGATTTCATTGTTAGCCTTGCCTTCAAAGTGAGATTTTCTAAGGTGTGTACCGATACTGTCGCAGAGCGAACTGAAAAACATGAGTGCATGCTTGTTTAGTTGCATCATCTTTCGGATCCAACTTGAACCTCATCTGTTGAAAAAAGAATATGAATATTATTAGGAGGAAGCTAGAAAGTATGGCACAAAACAAGACAATATTACAAATTGAGATGAATAACATTACTTACGGATAAATGGTCAAGGAAAGTGTTAAACTGGGTATTTTCTTTCTCATTCCTGTACTGGATCCACATTGGGAGGATACGTGCATGACACCTAACGACAATGGCTGCCTCTGATACTAACTTGGTTGACTCTGTAGCATCATGTGGCCTTTTTAAACCCGCCTCAAAATGGATCTCCATTCTTCCTCCTTTAGATTTTGTTAATCTGTCAAGCATTATCCCTAATGTCTGTTTTCGCTTGCGTCGTGGTGCTAGTTCAACAACGAATATGGAAAGTGTTAGTGCACATCAAACTGTGAGAGTACATATAAAGGAGCATGCAACTGCAACTTGACTCGGTCAGGTACCGTCTTGGTGTTGATGCTCATGAGGTTCATCTGATCTTGCCAAGTCCTATTGCGTCAGCAGTGCTTCGGAAGTAGTGTTAGGCATGAATGTAGCTTGGGAACTGGCCAGTTCTAGAGCAAACGAACGAGTAACTCATTGAGATGCTAGTAAAGTTGAAGCGGATGCTACACCTGGTGGAGCAGGGGATACTGTGTTTGTAGATTTAGCCGGTGGACTTGGACCTTCTACTGCACTATAAGTACCAGCAGAATCTCGAGGGCAGATCCTTTTCCGTTTCACCCGACGAGTAACACTTTCCCTACTATATTCTTTTCCTTGCTCTTTTTGACTTTTCCATGTCAAGGCATACCCACAACACAAAATAATAAAATTGTTCTTCACAACTCATTGATGCATGATACAGAAAAGCAATACTTTGATGTAAGACGACCGTATGAGGATGGAATATGTCAAAAAAAACAGGACGGCGTGACATATTCACAGCTACAATGTGTAAACTAAGCGGAAGGATTTTCAATAAAATAGAAGTAATGCAAGCTAGACACCATGTGAAATATGCAACCAATATCACTCTGCCTAGTTAAAAGTGTCTTGTCATAAGTAGCATTTCAAAAAATTAGAAGCAGTACAACATAGAAATCAATGCAAGATGCAACCACTATCAAACTGCCATGTTAAAAGCTTCCAATCATGAGTGACTGATGCGGGATACAGAACATCAGTACTTTGATGTAAGAACATGGTATGATTGATAGATGCAGTGTATTCTAGACATAGCAAGGCATGTCATATGAACATGTATAACGTATAAACTCAGCAGGTGCAATTTAATAAAAATATAAGAAATATAGGCTAGACAACATATGCAACATGAAACCAATTATCACACTGTCAACTTAGAGCAAGCACCTGTGATGGTGGAGTACGGGATATGAACTCATCATGTAGACTTGGGACTTCAACTTCATTAGCAGTAGAAGTGGAAAATCTAGAGAGTCTCTGTTTGCGTCGGTCCGGAGGACCACCAACATCCCCTAACTTACTCTTTTCCTTCCTATTTTCTGATATTGCCTTATGAAGTCAAAACTAAAAGAAGATGAATAAAATTAGCTCTGCATAACTGGTTGATGCAGGATACAGACGAACACTACTTTGATGTAAGGAAAGCATAGGATAGGAGGATGTAATATATACAAAAAAAAGACATCATTGCACATTTAGACGTACGATACGAGGATGGAATATGTATGAAAAATAGTAAGCAGAATGCATTTCAACAAAATTAGAAGAAATGAAAGCTAGGCACCATATGAACATGCAACCAATATCACTCTATCAGGTAAAAAGTGTCTCGTCGTAAGTGCCATTTCAAGAAATTAGAAGCAGTACAAGCTAGAAGACAACATAACATGCAACCTACATCACACTCCCAAGTTAAATGTGTCTTATGGGTAAGTGATCGTTGCAGGTATAAGTTGTAAGCTATGCATATGCAATTCAACAAAATTAGAAGCAATACAAACTAGACATCATACGGAACACACAACCACATATAACAGTTCCAAGTTAGAGCAAGCACCTGTGATGGCTGAGTAGGGGAGATGTTCTCATCATCTACATGTATGTTCTAGAAACAGGAACATGTGTCATATTCACAGGCATTATGTGTAAAGTAAGCAGATGCAATTCCACAAAGTTAGAAGCAATACAAGCTAGACATCATACGCAACATGCAACCACATATAATAGTGCCAATTTAGAGAAAGCACCTGTGATGGTGGAGTAGGGGAGATGTGCTCATCATCTACACAGCTACGTTGACTGTCTAGCCTTGCGTTGTCTTGCGAATCTTGTTGGGAGGATGGCAGAGTAGAATCTGTAGAGACCCTCTGTTTCAGTTGCTCGGAAGGACCACCATCATCCAATGCCTTACCAATTTCCTTCCGATTTATTGATTTTTCATTGTGAGGTCAAACAGACAAAAAAAGGAATAAAATTCGCTTTTCAAAACTCATTCATGCATGATAGTGATAAACACTACTCTCATGAAAGGCAAAGTCATGATATGAGGATGGAATATGTATGAAAAACTGGACGACTTGACATATTCACACCTATGATGTGGTAACTAAGCATAAGGCACTTCAACAAATTAGAAGCACTACAAGCTAGACACCATACGGAAGGTGCAATCAATATCACTCTGCCAAGTTAAAACTGTCTTGTCATAGGTGGCGTTCATCAAACTAGAAGCACTACACGCTAGAAATCATATTCAAGACGCAAACCAATATCACACTGCCAACTTAAAGGTGTACCATCATATGTGACTGACGTAGGATACACAAGAAGAGTAGTTTCATGTAAGAACATGGTGTGATAGACAGATATAGTATGTACCAAAAACAGGAAAGCATGTCATATTCGCACGTATCATGTGTAAGCTAAGTAGATGCAGTTTACACTAATTAGGAGCAATACAAGCTGGACACCATATGCAACATGCAACCAGATATCACACTGCCAAGTTAGAGCAAGCACCTTGGATGGTGGAGTAGGGGAGCAGAGACTTGGAACTTTTAATGCACTAGAAGTACAAGGAGAATTCATACAGATGCTCCGTTTACGTTGATGTAGAGGACCACCATCATCTCCTTCCTTACTCTTTTCCTTCCTATTTTTTGATTGTGCCTTGTCAAGTCAAACCCACAAGAAAAAGGAATAAAATTTGCTCTTCAGAACTCATTGATGCATGATACCGACAAACACTACTTTCATGTAAGATAGCCGCATGATAGGAGGATGGAATATGTATGAAAAACAGGACGGCATGACATATTGACATGTATGATGTATAAAGTGTAAACTAAGCACAAGGTGTTTGAACTAGTTAGAAGCAATGCAAGCTAGAAACCATATGAAAGATGAAACCAGTATCACTCTGCCAAATTAAAAGGGTGGCCTAACAAATGTATTTGACCAAATTAGAAGCAATACATAGCAACATGCTAGAAATAATATGCAATATGCAACGAATAAAGGTGTCTCATCGTAAGTGATTGATGCAGGATACAGAAGAGAGGTAGTTTCATGTAAGAACATGGTTAACACATAGATGTAGTGTGTACCAAAAATAGGAAGGCATTTCATATTCACAGGTACAATGTGTAAACTAAGCAGATGCAATTGACCCTAATTAGAAGCATTACAAGCTAAACACCGTATGCAACATGCAACCACATATCACACCGCGAAGTTAGAGCAAGCACCTGCGATGGTGGTGTAGTGGAAGTGCGGTCTTCAAGTACGGAGCTACATTCAATATCTTCATTTAGGCTTGATGTTTCTTGAGAATCATGTGGAGAGGATAAAACTGCACTCTTTATAAGAGTAGCGCGTCTCATACTAACCCACGGGCATGACTGTCTCATCATAAGCGATAGATGCAGGATACACAAGAACAATAGTTTGATGTAAGAACATGGTGTGATAGGAAGATGTAGTATGTATCAAAAACAGGAAGGCATGCCACATTCACATGTATAATGTGTAAGCTAAGGAGATGCAATTTAACAAATTAGTAGCAATACAAGCTAGGCAGCATATGCAACATGCAACCAGATATCACACTAGCATGTTAGAGCAAGCACCTGGGGTTGTGGAGTAGGGAGATGAGATTTGGAACTTGCACCGCAGTAGGAGTAGCAGGAGAATCTATAGAGATCATCTGTTTCGGGTGCTCCCTAGGACCACCATCATTTTGTGCCTTCGTCCTTTTAGATTTTGCCTTGTCAAGTAAAAACACAAGAAAAAGGAATGAAATTCACACTTTCAAATTCGTTGATGCATGATAGTGACGAACACAACTTTTATGTATGGCAACCACATTGTAGGAGGATGGAATATGTACGAAAAACGCTAAGTAGAAGGCATTTCGACAAATTGGAAGAAGTGCAATCTAAACACCATATGAAAGATCCGACCAAATTCACTCTACCAAGTTAGATGTGTCTCATTATAAGTGCCACTTCAACAATTTAGAGGCAATACATGTTTGAAATGATATGCAAGATGCAACCAATAATACACTGTCAACTTGAAGGTGTCTCGTCAGAAGTGATTGATGAGGGTAAAACAAGAAAAGTAGTTTGATTAAGAACATGGCTAATAGAAAGACGCAATATGTACCAAAAATAGGAACACATGTCATATTCACAGGTATAATGTGTTAACTAAGCAGATGCAATTTACCCTAATTAGAAGCATTACAAGGTAGACACCATATGCAACATGCAACCACATATCACACTGTCAAGTAAGAGCAAGCACCTATGATGGTGGCGTGGGGGAATTGCGGTCATCAACTAGAGAGCTACGTTGACTATCTTCATTTAGCCTTGTTATTTCTTGAGAATCATGTGGGGAGGATGACACTGCACTGGGGTGACTGTCTCGTCATAAGTGATTGATGAGGGATACAAAAGAGCATTAGTTTGATGTATGAGCATGGTTAATAGACATATGTAGTATGTATCAAAAACAGGAAGGCATGTCATTATCAAAGGTATAATGTGTAAAGTAAGTTGATGCAATTTAACCAAATTGGAAGCAATACAAGCTAGACACCATATGCAACAAGCAACCACATTTGACAGCGCGAAGTTAAAGCAAGCACCTAGGATGGTTGTGTGTGGTAATCGAGATCATCAACTACAGAGCTATGTTTACTATCTCCATCTGCTAGCACTGCACCCTTTAGAGCGCCGAGACGCTTAGTGCTTATCTTCGAATTACACTGGAGCGACTTCTGTCTTTTCTTTTTTGTATTCATCAACACTACGTCAGAGTCTGAAATACCCATGCATAAAAAACAATAGTGTGAGTACGGGTGAAGTGTATGCACAAGAAGTATAGTGTAAAGGTAGCATATAGCAAGTCGGTGAGAAATAAATGACATGGGACATATGATAGCTCTACGACATGCATGGCACACGAAATTACTAGATTATATGATTTTGAAATATGAGCACAGGGCTGGCTGGGAAATGCAGATGCTCCTCCAGCACACCACAAGGTGTGGTCCTTGGACTGAAAACAAATAGGTTAGTCCTTTTTTCGGCACCATCCAATGTACAAAGAACGGGCAGATCGCCTTCATCTACCTCCAGTCAGTGTTACGATCTTCCTCAAAACGCCAGCGACCACTGGCCTGGTCCCCTTCCTCCACCCTCCCCTCGACCTCACTGCACCGTCGTGCTTGGCACCACCCCCGGCCATCCCTTCAAGCCCCGTGATAATCCCAAGTGCAAGGAATCATCGTAGCAATTTCCAAAGGTGGAAGTGATAAGTATGGAGTGTCGAACCCACAAGGAGCTAAAGGTAAGATCAATATTCTCTCAAGCCCTATCTGCCACTGATACGACTCAACATACACCGAACGTTTGGTTCCAACTAGCAACGAGAAATAAAACTAGGTTGTGGGTATGAAGAGGATAACTTTGTATGATATCGGAGAGCTAAAATATAAAAGTAGGTGATGTTATCATGAAGTTAGAATATATTACTAAATATTATAAATAGCGAGTGTGGAATAATGGTGGATCGGTGTGCGGAATTGTCCTAGGCAATCGTTAACAAGACCGGTAATCACTATTGCAGTTTCATATGAGGAAGAGGCATAAGCTAACATACTTTCTCTACTTGGATCATATGCACTTATGATTGGAACTCTAGCAAGCATCCGCAACTACTAAAGATCATTAAGGTAAAACCCAACCACAGCATTAAAGCATCAAGTCCTCTTTATTCCCATACGCAACAACCCCCTTACTCGGGTTTCTGTTTCAGTCACTCACCAACCCACTATAAGCAAATCATGAACGTATTGCAACACCCTACAGCGGGAATCCCTTACGCTTGCGCGACACGGAGGGCACCATAGGACAACACCAAAGTAAAACATACAACTCATACCAATCTAGATCATCAGTTAACCCAAAGACAAAGGATATCTACTCAAAACATCATAGGATGGTAACACATCATTGGATCATAATATGTGGCATAAAGCACCATGTTCAAGTAGGGATTACAGCGGGGTGCGGGAGAGTGGACCTCGTAAAAGAGATGAGGGTGATGATGATGATGATCGTGATGTTGATGAAGACGATCACCGTGGCGATGATTCCCCTCCCGATGGCACTCCGATGCCACCGAGAGACAGGAGGAGAGGTTCTCCCCCTTGTGCTTGCTCCTCCATGGCCTCCCCCCTAGATGGGGAGAGGTTCTCCCTCTGGTCCTTGGCCTTCATGGTGATGATGGCCCCTCCGGGATCCTCCTCCATGCCCTCTGGTGATGACGGCCCCCTCCAGCAGGGTGCCAGAGAGGGCCTAGATTGGTTTTTGATGGCTACGGAGGCTTCTGGCGGTGGAACTCCTGATCTAGGTTAATTTTCCGAGGTTTCTGTATTTATAGGAATTTTTGGCGTCGGTCTGACGTCAAGGAGGTGTCCGAGGCGTCCACGAGGCAGGACTACACGCCTGGGTGGGGGGCGCCCCCACCCTCGTGGACACCCCGGGACTCTCCTGGCCCAACTCTTTTACTCCGGGGTGTTCTTTTGGTCCATAAAAAATCATCAAAAATTGGCACGTCAATTGGAATCCGTTTGATATTCCTTTTCTGTAAAACTCAAAAACAAGAAAAAACAGAAACTGACACTGGGCACTAGGTTAATAGGTTAGTCCCAAAAATCATATAAAATAGCATATAAATGCATATAAAACATCCAAGGTTGATAATATAATAGCATGAATACTTCATAAATTATAGATACGTTGGAGACGTATCAGCATCCCCAAGCTTAATTGCTGCTCATCCTCGAGTAGGTAAATGATAAAAGAAATAATTTATGAAGTGTGAATGCTAGCAAGTGCATAAGTTTCACCAATGATAGTTTCAATCACTTTTTATAACATCATTATATATCATAACAGTAGCTCATCTTCATAAAACTTCTCATGATCAATTAACAAGCTATTCACATGTTAAAGTATAGATCATAAACTTTCTTGAAACTAACAAACTATATTCTCAGTTATCAAACAATTACAATCCACCTTATTTTTAGGAAGGGTCTATGTCAGAGCTTTGGTTTAGCAAACTTCACATACTCAACTATCATTTAATCTTTCACAATTGCTAACACTCACATGATATTTATGGGTTCAAAGTTTTAATTGGACACAGAGAAAGATAGGGGCTTATAGATTCGCCTCCCAACCTTTTACCTCAAGGGTAATGTCAAGAATAATAGTTCATGATAACTTACATCCGAGATTGGATATATATATATATATATATATATATATATATATATATATATATATATATATATATATATATCAGGATATTTCCAACACAATGTGCTTGCCAAAGGATAAAATGTAAAAAGGAAAGGTGAAGATCACCATGACTCTTGCATAAGGTAGAAGATAAAAGTAAAAGATAGGCCCTTCGCAGAGGGAAGCAGAAGTTGTCATGCGCTTTTATGGTTGGATGCACAAAATCTTAATGCAAAAGAACGTCACTTTATATTGCCACTTGTGATATGGACCTTTATTATGCAGTCCGTTGCTTTTATTTCTTCCACATCACAAGATAGTATAAAGCTTATTTTCTCCACATTAATAGATAAATACATATTTAGAGGGCAATTTTTATTGCATGCACCGATGACAACTTACTTGAAGGATCTTACTTAATCAATAGGTAGGTATGGTGGACTCTCATGGCAAAACTGGTTTAAGGAATGTTTGGAAGCAGAAGTAGTATCTCTACTTGGTGCAAAGAATTTGGCTAGCATGAGGGGGAAAAGCAAGCTCAACATGTTGGATGATCCAAGACAATATACTTCATTTCGGATATAAGAAAACATGACCCATTATGTTGTCTTCCTTGTCCGACATCAATGTTTTAGCATGTCATATTTAAATGAGTGCTCACAATTACAAAAGATGTCCAAGATAGTATATTTATATGTGAAATCTCTCTTCCTTCAATATTCTTTCATGAATTGTTCAAGTGACCAATTCTACGTTTGCTAACTTTCAATAAGTTTACTAACTATACTTATTCTATGTGAAGTCATTACTACCCATGGTATAAGCATATGAAACTTATATAAATTGAGATTTATGATATTCAATTCATTCAACCATTTACTCATAGGATATATGTGAAGCACATGAGTAATGACAAACTCCTCCAAAAAGATATGAGTGAAGGACACTGAGTAGTCAAATAATTAACTAGCCATGGGAGGATTCTTTTTCATTTAAGATTTCAGATACAATGATTTTATTCAAACAGAAAGTAAAATTGAAAATACGCTCCAAGCAAAACACATATCATGTGACGAATAAAAATATAGCTTCGAGTAAGGTATACCGATAGTTTTGAAGACGAAAGAGGGGATGCCTTCCGGGGCATACCCAAGCTTAGGTGCTTGAGTCTTCCTTGAATATTACCTTCGGGTGCCTTGGTCATCCCCAAGCTTAGGGTCTTTCCACTCCTTATGCTCCTCATATCGATATCTCACCCAAAGCTTGAAAACTTCAATCACACAAAACTTAACGGAACTTCGTGAGATAGGTTAGTATGATAAAGAGTAAACCATTCACCTTGGTACTATTAAAGACAAAGATCATAATTGTTCTCACACAATGCCGACTGTACCATATCATTTCTATAATTTACATTGAGGAATATAAGTCATAGAAACTAGAAAACTAGCAAACTATGGAATGAAAACAGAATCTGTCAGAAACAGAACAGTCTGTAATGATCTGAACACTAACCATACTTATGCTACTCAAATAATTATGAAATAAATTGGTGGACGTGAGGAATTAGTCTATTAATCTTCTTAAAAAAGAATCAGCACCAAATCACTCTTCTGTAAAAAATGGCAGCTAATCTCGTGAGCGCAAAGTTTCTATTTTTTTTACAGCAAGATCACATTAACTTTCACCCAAGTCTTCCCAAAGGTCTTACTTGGCACTTTATTGAAACAAAAGCTATAAAACATGATTACTACAGTAGCTTAATCATGTAAACACACAAAAACAGTAAGGGTAAATATTGGGTTGTCTCCCAACAAGCGCTTTTCTTTAATGCCTTTTAGCTAGGCATGATGATTTCAATGATGCTCACATAAAAGATAAGAATTGAAGCATAAAGAGAGCATCATGAAGAATATGACTAGAAAATTTAAACCTAACCCACTTCCTATGCCTAGGGATTTTGTGAGTACACAACTTATGGGAACAAGAATCAACTAGCATAGGAAGGAAAAACAAGGATAACTTCAAAACTTTAAGCACATAGAGAGGAAACTTGATATTATTGCAACTCCTACAAGCATATATTCCTCCCTCATAATAATTTTCAGTAGAATCATGAATGAATTCAACAACATAACCATCACATAAAGCATTCTTTTCATGATCTACAAGCATAGAATTTTTTCTACTATCCACATAAGCAAAATTCTTCTCATTCGGAATAGCGGGATCACTAGTTCCTAGAGTTGTCACTCTTCCAAACCCGCTTTACATGATAGTGTTATTCATACTCCAAAAGATATAAGTGAAGTTCATGGAGCATTCTACAATTAATATAAACTAACCAATGTCCAAGCTCAAAATGTATAAGTGAAGCACACGAAGCATTTTATAAAACCATACTCAAAAGATTTAAGTGAAGCACAAAGAGCAATTCTATAAGATCATACTTAAAAGATATAAGTGAAGCACATGAAGCGTTCTATAAATCAATGAAGGGCTATCTAGTACTAGCATGGTTCATAAAGGAAGAACAAAAAACACAAAGGACACAAATCATGTGAACAAAACAAAAACCGAGGTATACTGATAATTGTTGAAGAAGAAAGATGGGATGCCAACCGGGGCATCCCCAAGCTTAGATGCTTGAGTATCCTTAGAATATTTACTTGGCGTGCCTTGGTCATCCCCAAGATTGATCTCTTGCCTCTCTTTATTCTTCTCACATCGGTAACTCCTCGTTCTTCGAACACTTCATCCACACAAAAAAACTTTAACAAAAACTTTGTGAGATCCGTTAGTATAATAAAGCAAATCACTACCTTTAGGTACTGTTTCAAACTCATTACAATTTCATATTAGAACTATATCTACTATATTCCAACTTCACCATGGTTCATACCCCCCGATACTACCCATAGATTCATCAAAATATGCAAACAACACACGAAAAACAGAATTTGTCTAAAACAGAACAGTCTGTAGTAATCTGAAGGTTTAGTAAACTTCTGTAACTCCAAACATTATGAAATAAATTTGAAAATTTGAAAAATTTATACGGAATTAATGTTCAAAAAGTTTCAGACCCATTTGACTTTCCAGTAAAAAAATGTAAAATCACGCACTACAGCCAAAGTTTCTGTTTTTGTTCTACACATAGTAAACAAGCAATCTAATCATTCTAAAACCAAAGCTTGGCACATTATTTTTATAATACAATCAATAGACATAAGGGGATAATTATTTACAGAGAAACTTCCATGAAAAATTCTACATTGTTTCCGTGAGCATGAACACGAGTGCTCAAGGTCGACCCTCACTTCTTCAATGCATAACTTTCCAATCACTTCTCTTTTTGAAAAACGTTTTAGGCATAAGAGGCAAGTAATTTTTTTTGTATTTTCATTCTTTTAAATTTTTTTGTATGTTTCACCCGCAACTAAACATAAACAAAAAAGGGAAAACAAAATCTACTTAGTGAAGAAAGCAAACAAGCACACGCGAGAATATCAACCCCACGTTATTGCATCCCCGGCAACGGCGCCAGAAAAGAGCTTGATAATCCCCAAGTGCAAGGAATGATCGTAGCAATTTCCAAAGGTGGAAGTGATAAGTATGGAGTGTCGAACCCACAAGGAGCTAAAGGTAAGATCGATATTCTCTCAAGCCCTATCTGCCACTGATACGACTCTACGTACACCGAACGTTTGCTTCCAACTAGCAACGAGAAATAAAACAAGGTTGCGGGTATGAAGAGGATAACTTTGTATGATATCGGAGAGATAAAATATAAAAGTAGCTGCTGTTATCATGAATTTAGAATATATTACTAAATATTATAAATAGAGAGTGTGGAATAATGGTGGATCGGTGTGCGGAATTGTCCTAGGCAATCGTTAACAAGACCGGTAATCACTATTGCAGTTTCATATGAGGGAGAGGCATAAGCTAACATACTTTCTCTACTTGGATCATATGCACTTATGATTGGAACTCTAGCAAGCATCCGCAACTACTAAAGATCATTAAGGTAAAACCCAACCATAGCATTAAAGCATCAAGTCCTCTTTATTCCTATACACAACAACCCCCTTACTCGGGTTTGTGTTTCAGTCACTCACCAACCCACTATAAGCGAATCATGAACGTATTGCAACACCCTACAGCGAGAATCCCTCATGCTTGCGCGATACGGAGGGCACCATTGGACAACACCAAAGTAAAACATACAACTCATACCAATCTAGATCATCAATCAACCCAAAGACAAAGGATATCTACTCCAAACATCATAGGATGGCAACACATCATTGGATCATAATATGTGGCATAAAGCACCATGTTCAAGTAGGGATTACAGTGGGGTGCGGGAGAGTGGACCGCGTAAAAGAGATGAGGGTGATGATGATGATGGTGATGTTGATGAAGACGATCACCGTGGCGATGATTCCCCTCCCGATGGCACTCTGATGCCACCGAGAGAGAGGAGGAGAGCTTCTCCCCCTTGTGCTTGCTCCTCCATGGCCTCCCCCCTAGATGGGGAGAGGCTCTCCCTCTGGTCCTTGGCCTTCATGGTGATGATGGCCCCTCCGGGATCCTCCTCCATGCCCTCCGGTGATGACGGCCCCCTCCGGCAGGGTGCCAGAGAGGGCCTAGATTGGTTTTTGGTGGCTACGGAGGCTTCTGGCGGCAGAACTCCCGATCTAGGTAAATTTTCCGAGGTTTCTGTATTTATAGGATTTTTTGGCGTTTGTCTCACGTCAAGGAGGTGCCCGAGGCGTCCACAAGGCAGGACCACATGCCTGGGGGTGGGCGCGCCCCCCACCCTCGTGGACGCCCCGGGACTGTCCTGGCCCGACTCTTTTTCTCTGGGGTCTTCTTTTGGTCCATAAAAAATCGTCAAAAATTGGCACGTCAATTGGACTCCCTTTGATATTCCTTTTCTGTAAAACTCAAAAACAAGAAAAAAAAACAGAAACTGGCACTCGGCATTAGGTTAATAGGTTAGTCCCAAAAATCATATAAAATAGCACATAAATGCATACAAAACATCCATGGTTGATAATATAATAGCATGAATACTTCATAAATTATAGATATATTGGAGACGTATCACCCCGCCAACCTCCAGATCAGGCACAAGCAGCTCCTGCGCCCCAGACCCCTATGACAGACACCGATGCGCCGCTTCCCCAGCGAATAGGCAGACTAGGTGCTCCGTGCGTGTAAGCAGGTGCTACTTCTTTTAATTGCGATTCGACTGACCCTGAATTGAAATCCAGGCGGGCTACTGACCTCTAGCAAAGGTGAAATAGTAAACGGGAGGAAACCTGGTGCGTTTAGTATCCCGAAGAAGATGAAGTACGAAGGGCTCAACTAGTTTCTTTCGTGGGATGAATACGGTGTGAGCAGAGTGTTGGGGAACACCGTATTTCAAAAAAATTCCTACGATCATGCAAGATCTATCTAGAAATGCATAGCAACGAGAGGGGAGAGTATGTCTACGTACCCTTGTAGACCGAAAGCGGCATTAAGAAACGCAGTTGATGTAGTAGAACGTCTTCTCGATCCAACCGATCAAGTACCGAACGCACGACACCTCCATGATCTGCACACGTTCAACTCGGTGAAGTCCCTCGTACTCTTGATACAGTTGAGGCCGAGGGAGAGTTTCGTCAGCATGACGACGCGTTGATGGTGATGATGAAGTTACCGACGCAGGGCTTCGCCTAAGCACTACTACAATATGGTCAACCCCCCTACCAATTCGGATTGGGTTTGGGGGGGGGCCCACCTCTTGGCCGCCTTCTCTCTCTTCCACTAAAGCCCATGTAGGCCCATTAAGCCCCTGGGGTGTTCCGATAATCCCCTAGTACTCCGGTATATGCCCGAACTCATCCGAAACCATTATGGTGTCCAAACATAACCTTCCAATATATCAATCTTCATGTCTCGACCATTTAGAGACTGCTCATCATGTCCGCGATCACATCTGGGACTCCGAACTACCTTCGGTACATCAAAACACATAAACTCATAATACCGATCGTCATCGAACGTTAAGCGTGTGGACCTTACGGGTTTGAGAACTATGTAGACATGACACAGACACATCTCCGGTCAATAACCAATAGCGGAACCTGGATGCTCATATTGGTTCCTACATATTCTACGAAGATCTTTATCGGTCAGCCCGCATAACAAGATACGTTGTTCCCTTTGTCATCGGTATGTTACTTTCCCGAGATTCGATCGTTGGTATCATCATACCTAGTTCAATCTTGTTACCGGCAAGTCTATTTACTCGTTCCATAATGCAACATCCTGCAACTAACTCATTAGTCACATTGCTTGCATGGCTTATAGTGACGTGCATTACCGAGAGGGCCCAAAGATACCTCTGCGACAATCGGCGTGACTAATCCTAATCTCAATCTATGCCAACTCAACAAACACCTTCAAAGACACCTGTAGAGCATCTTTATAATCACCCAGTTACGTTGTGACATTTGATAGCACACTAAGTGTTCCTCCGGTATTCGGGAGTTGCATAATCTCATAGTCATAGGAACATGTATAAGTTATGGAGAAAGCAATAGCAATAAACTAAACGATCATAGTGCTAAGCTAATGGATGGGTCAAGTCAATTACATCATTCTCTAATGATGTGATCCCGTTCATCAAATGAAAAGTCATGTCTATGGTTAGGAAACTTAACCATCTTTGATTAACGAGCTAGTCAATGTAGAGGCATACTAGTGACACTATGTTTGTCTATGTATTCACATATGTACTAAGTTTTTGGCTAATACAATTCTAGCATGAATAATAAACATTTATCATGATATAAGGAAATATAAATAACAACTTTATTATTGCCTCTAGGGCATATTGGCTTCAGTCTCCCACTTGCACTAGAGTCAATAATCTAGATTACATTGTAATGATTCTAACACCCATGGAGTCTTGGTGGTGATCATGTTTTGCTCGTGAGAGAGGCTTAGTCAACGGGTCTGCAACATTCAGATCCGTATGTATCTTGTAAATCTCTATGTCACCCTCCTTGACTTCATCCTAGATGGAATTGAAGCGTCTCTTGATGTCTTTGTTTCTCTTGTGAAATATGGATTCCTTTACCAAGGCAATTGCACCAGTATTGTCACAAAAGATTTTCATTGGACCCGATGCACTAGGTATGACACCTGGATCGGATATGAACACCTTCATCTAGACTCCATCATTTGCTGCTTCCGAAGCAGCTATGTATTCCGCTTCACACATAGATCCCGCCATGATGCTTTGCTCAGAAGCGCACCAAGTAACAGCTCCACTATTCAATAAAAATACGTATCCGGTTTGTGACTTAGAGTCATCCGGATCAGTGTCAAAGCTCCCATCGACGTAACCGTTTACGACGAGCTCTTTGTCACCTCCATAAACGATAAACATATCCTTATCCTTTTCAGGTATTTCAGGATGTTCTTGACCGCTGTCTAGTGATCCACTCCTAGATTACTTTGGTACCTCCCTGCTAAACTAATAGCAAGCCACACACCAGGTCTGGTATACAACATTGCATACATGATAGAACCTATGGCCAAAGCATAGGGAATGACTTTCATTTTCTCTCTATCTTCTGCAGTGGTCGGGCATTGAGTCTGACTCAACTTCACACCTCGTAACACAAGCAAGAACCCTTTCTTTGCTTGATCCATTTTGAACTTCTTCAAAACTTTATCAAGGTATGTGCTTTGTGAAAGTCCAATTAAGCGTCTTGATCTATCTCTATAGATCTTGATGCCTAATATATAAGCAGCTTCACCGAGGTCTTTCATTGAAAAATTCTTATTCAAGTATCCTTTTATGCTATTCAGAAAGTTAGTATCATTTCCAATCAACAATATGTCATCCACATATAATATCAAATATGCTACAGAGCTCCCGCTCACTTTCTTGTGAATAAAGGCTTCTCCAAAAGTCTGTAAACAATATGCTTTGATCACACTATCAAAGCGTATATTCCAACTCCGAGATGCTTGCACCAGTCCATAAATGGATCGCCGGAGCTTACACACTTTGTTAGCACCTTTTGGATCGACAAAACCTTCTGGTTGCATCATATACAACTCTTCTTTAAGATATCCATCAAGGATTGCAGTTTTGACATCCATTTACCAAATTTCATAATCATAAAATGCGGCAATTGCTAACATGATTCGGACGGACTTATGCATCGCTACGAGTGAGAATGTCTCATCGTAGTCAACTCCTTGAACTTTTTCAAAAACCTTTCGCAACAAGTCGAGCTTTGTAGACAGTAATATTACCGTCAGCGTCAGTCTTCTTCTTGAAGATCCATTTATTCTCTATGGCTTGCGGATCATCGGGCAAGTCAACCAAAGTCCACACTTTGTTCTCATACATGGATCCCATCTCAGATTTCATGGCCTCAAGCCATTTTGCGGAATCTGGGCTCATCATCGCTTCCTCATAGTTCGTAGGTTCGTCATGGTTAAGTTACATGACCTCTAGAACAGGATTATCGTACCTCTCTAGTGTGGATCTTACTCTGGTTGAGCTACAAGGTTCGGTAGTAACTTGATTAGAAGTTTCATGATCATCATCATTAGCTTCCTCACGAATTGGTGTAGGAATCACTGGAACTGATTTCTGTGATGGACTACTTTCCAATAGGGGAGCAGGTACAATTACCTCATCAAGTTCTACTTTCGTCCCACTCACTTCTTTCGAGAGAAACTCCTTCTCTAGAAAGGATCCATTCTTAGCAACGAATATCTTGCCTTCGGATCTATGATAGAAGGTGTACCCAACAGTCTCCTTTGGGTATCCTATGAAGACACATTTCTCCGATTTGGGTTCGAGCTTATCAGGTTGAAGCTTTTTGAAATAAGCATCACAACTCCAAACTTTAAGAAATGACAACATGGGTTTCTAGCCAAACCACAGTTCATAAGGGGTCGTCTCAACGGATTTCGATGGTGCCCTATTTAACATGAATGCAGTCGTCTCTAAAGCATAACCCCAAAACGATAGTGGTAAATCAGTAAGAGACATCATAGATCTCACCATATCTAATAAAGTGCGGTTACGACGTTCGGACACACCATTACGCTGTGGTGTTCTAGGTGGCATGAGTTGCGAAACTATTCTGCATTGTTTCAAATGAAGACCAAACTCGTAACTCAAATATTCTCCTCCACGATCAGATCGTAGAAACTTTATTTTCTTGTTATGATGATTTTCCACTTCACTCTGAAATTCTTTGAACTTTTCAAATGTTCCAGACTTATGTTTCATCAAGTAGATATACCCATATCTTCTCAAATCATCTGTGAAGGTCAGAAAATAACGATACCCGCCACGAGCATCAACACTCATCGGACTGCATACATTAGTATGTATTAATTCTAATAAGTCTGTTGCTCATTCCATTGTTCCGGAGAACGGAGTCTTAGTCATCTTGCCTATGAGGCATGGTTCGCAAGCATCAAGTGATTCATAATCAAGTGATTCCAAAAGCCCATCAGTATGGAGTTTCTTCACGCACTTTACACCAATATGACCTAAACGGCAGTGCTACAAATAAGTTGCACTATCATTATTAAACTTATATCTTTTGGCTTCGATATTATGAATATGTGTATCACTACTGTCAAGATTTAGTAAAAATAGACCACTCATCAAGGGTGCATGACCATAAAAGATATTACTCATATAAATAGAACAATCATTATTCTCTGATTTAAATGAATAGCCGTCTCGCATCAACCAAGATCCAGATATAATGTTCATGCTTAACACTGGCACCAAATAACAATTATTCAGGTCTAAAACTAATCCCGAAGGTAGATGTAGAGGTAGCGTGTCAACGGAGATCACATCGACTTTGGAACCATTTCCCACGCGCATCGTCACCTCGTCCTTAGCCAATCTTCGCTTAATCCGTAGCCCTTGTTTCGAGTTGCAAATGTTAGCAATAGAACCAGTATCAAATACCCAGGCGCTACTGTGAGCATTAGTAAGGTACACATCAATAAAATGTATATCAAATATACCTTTCACTTTGCCATCCTTCTTATCCGCCAAATACTTAGGGCTGTTCCATTTCCAGTGACCATTCCCTTTGCAGTAGAAGCACTCAGTCTCAGGCTTAGGTCCAGACTTAGCCTTCTTCACTTGAGCAGCAACTTGCTTGCCGTTCTTCTTGAAGTTCCCCTTCTTCCCTTTGCCCTTCTTCTTGAAACTGGTGGTCTTGACCATCAACACTTGGTGCTCCTTCTTGATTTCTACCTCCGCAACCTTTAGCATCACGAAGAGCTCGGGAATTGTCTTATCCATCCCTTGCATATTATAGTTCATCACGAAGCTTTTGTAGCTTGGTGGCAGTGATTGAAGAACTCTGTCAATGGCACTATCAACCGGAATATTAACTCCTAGCTGAGTCAAGTGATCGTGGTACCCAGACATTCTGAGTATATGTTCACTGACATAACTATTCTCCTCCATTTTGCAGCTGTAGAACTTATTGGAGACTTCATATCTCTCAATCCGAGCATTTGCTTGAAATATTAACTTCAACTCCCGGAACATCTCATATGCTCCATGACGTTCAAAATGTCGTTGATGTCCCGGTTCTAAACCGTAAAGCATGGCACACTAAACTATCGAGTAGTCATCAGCTTTGCTCTGCCAGGTGTTCATAACATTTGGCGTTGCTCCTACAGCGGGTTTGGCACCTAGCGGTGCTTCCAGGACGTAATTCTTCTGTGCAGCAATGAGGATAATCCTCATGTTACGGACCCAGTCCGTGTAGTTGCTACCATCATCTTTCAACTTAGCTTTCTCTAGGAACGCATTAATTCAACGGAACAACAACACGAGCCATTTATCTACAACAACATAGACATGCAAAATACTATCAGGTACTAAGTTCATGATAAATTAAAGTTCAATTAATCATATTACTTAAGAACTCCCACTTAGACATCCCTCTAATCATCCAAGTGATCACGTGATCCACATCAACTAAACCATGTCCGATCATCATGTGAGATGGAGTAGTTTTCAATGGTGAACATCACTATGTTGATCATATCTACTATATGATTCACTCTTGACCTTTCGGTCTCAGTGTTCCGAGGCCATATCTGCATATGGTAGGCTCGTCAAGTTTAACCCGAGTATTCTGTGTGTGCAAAACTGGCTTGCGCCCGTTGTATGTGAACGTAGAGCTTATCACACCCGATCATCACGTGGTGTCTCGGCACGACGAACTGTAGCAATGGTGCATACTTAGGGAGAACACTTATACCTTGAAATTTAGTGAGAGATCATCTTATAATGCTACCATCGTACTAAGCACAATAAGATGCATAAAGGATAAACATCACATGCAATCAATATAAGTGATATGATATGGCCATCATCATCTTGTGCCTTTGATCTCCATCTCCAAAGCCCCGTCATGATCACCATCTTCACCGGCTTGACACCTTGATCTCCATTGTAGCATCGTTGTCGTCTCGCCAACTGTTGCTTCTACGACTATCGCTACCGCTTAGTGATAAAGTAAAGCAATTACATGCCGATTGCATTTCATACAATAAAGAGACAACCATATGGCCCCTGCCAGTTGCCGATAAATGTGTTACAAAACATGATCATCTCATACAAAAATTTATATAATCACGTCTTTGACCATATCACATCACAACATGCCCTGCAAAAACAAGTTAGACGTCATCTACTTTGTTGTTGCAAGTTTTATGTGGCTGCTATGGGCTGAGCAAGAACCGTTTGTACCTACACATCAAAAACCACAACACGGTATAGTGATTGCTTTTTGATCTTCAGAAAGAACCCTGTTCATTGAATCTGATTCAACTAAAGTTGGAAAAATTGACACCCGCCAGCCACCTATGTGCAAAGCATGTCGGTAGAACCAGTCTCATGAACGCGGTCATGTAATGTTGGTCCGGGACGCTTCATCCAACAATACCGCCGAATCAAGAAACAACTAGTGACGGCAAGAAATATGTATATAGCCACGCCCACAACTCCTTTGTGTTCTTCTCGTGCATATAACATCTACACATAGACCTGGCTCAGATGCCACTATTGGGGAATGCAGTATTTCAAAAAAATTCCTACGATCATGCAAGATCTATCTAGGGATGCATAGCAACAAGAGGGGAGAGTATGTCTACATACCCTCATAGACCGAAAGTGGAAGCGTTAAGAAACACAGTTGATGTAGTCGAACGTCTTCGCGATCCAACCGATCAAGTACCGAATGCATGGAACCTCCGCGATCGGCACACGTTCAGCTCGGTGATGTCCCTCGTACTCTTGATCCAGTTAAGGCCGAGGGAGAGTTTCGTCAGCACGATGGTGTTTTGATGGTGATGATTAAGTTACCGACGCGGGGCATCGCCTAAGCACTACGACAATATGACCGAGGTGTATTTCTGTAGAGGGGGGCACCGCACATGGCTAACACAATTGTCAACTTGTGTCTATGGGGTGCCCACTCCCCCGTATATGAAGGAGGGGAGCAGGGGGCTGGCCGGCCCACATGGTGCGCCCTCAAGGGGGATTCCTACTCCTACTAGGAGTAGGTTTCCCCCCTGTCCTAGTCCTAATAGGAGGGGGAAGGAAGGACAAGAGGAGAAGAAGGAAAGAGGGGCCTGACCCCCCTCCCAATTTGGATTGGGCTTGGGGGGTGCGCCCCCACCTCTTGGCCGCCTCCTCTCTCTTCCACTAAATCCCATGTAGGCCCATTAAGCCCCCGGGGGGTTCCGGTAACCCCCCCCGGTACTCCGGTACATGCCCGAACTCATCTGAAACCATTCCGGTGTCCAAAGATAACCTTCCAATATATCAATCTTCATGTATCGACCATTTCGAGCCTCCTCGTCATGTCCGTGATCACATCCAGGACTATAAACTACCTCCAGTACATCAAAACACATAAACTTATAATACCGACCGTCATTGCATGTTAAGCGTGCGGACCCTACGGGTTCGAGAACTATGTAGACATGACTGAGACTCATCTCCGGTCAATAACCAATAGTGGAACCTAGATGCTCATATTGGTTCCTACATATTCTACGAAGATCTTTATCGGTCAAACCGCATAACAACATACGTTGTTCCCTTTGTCATCGGTATGTTACTTACCCGAGATTCGATCGTTGGTATCATCATACCTAGTTCAATATCGTTACTGGCAACTTTCTTTACTCGTTCTGTAATGCAACATCCCACAACTAACTCATTAGTCACATTGCTTGCAAGGCTTATAGTGATGTGCATTACCGAGAGGGCACAGAGATACCTCTCCGACAATCAGAGTGACAAATCCTAATCTTGATCTATGCCAACTCAACAAACACCATCGAAGACACCTATAGAGCATCTTTATAATCACCCAGTTACGTTGTGATGTTTGATAGCACACTAAGTGTTCCTCCGGTATTTGGGAGTTGCATAATCTGATAGTCATAGGAACATCTATAAGTTATGGAGAAAGCAATAGCAATAAACTAAACGATCATAGTGCTAATCTAACGGATGGGTCAAGTCAATTACATCATTATCTAATGATGTGATCCTGTTCATGAAATGACAACTCATGTCTATGGTTAGGAAACTTAACCATCTTTGATTAACGAGCTAGTCAATGTAGAGGCATACTAGTGACACTATGTTTGTCTACGTATTCACACATGTACTAAGTTACTTGTTAATACAATTCTAGCATGAATAATAAACATTTATCGTGATATAAGGAAACATAAATAACAACTTTATTATTGCCTCTAGGGCTTATTTCTTTCACAGAGACGTAAGATTTGCACGAATAAGGGAAGAGGAGTACCTCTTTCTGCTGGCATTGTTGTGTCCTCCTTCTGTTTTTCCAATGATCTTTTAGTGGTTCGCTAGAAATGAGAAGTTGTGGAGGACGGTGGAGCCTTGGACGAACCCATGGCCAAGTTGTTGAGTGTGGTGCGGTGGCCGTCTGTTGGCAGTGGGGAACCAGATCCGAGGCGGCGAACGACGGCGTAGCGGAAACAACTCCGGTGCGGTCGACGGTTGGGACACATGACAGCGTGGTCGAAGTGGTTTTGGTATGGCGCATGTCGGCGTTGGTGTCGTGGAGTCAGCTCTCCCTCGGCTTCAGCTACTAAGTCCTTGAGGGCGTTGCGGTGCGTTGGACAACGACGTCGGGGTACCGGCTCTGGCGTGATGGGGGAGGGCAGTGGTGGATTGGGCATGATGGGCTGGAGGACAGAGGAGGCTGTGGTCTTGCGACTGGTGGAGAGGGCGTTTTAGCGCCCATGGAGTATGAATGGGGAAACGGAGGGAGGGGGAACTAAGCGTGAACAATGTTTCGGTTCGGGATGGGCTTGTTTGAAATTTGGGGAAAGTTACAAACTTTGCCCCCATCTAAAATTTTGGACATATTACGGGTTGGGGTTAGGACAGTAATCTCAGGTGTCCCAAATGACGGGCAGGATAGATTTCGGCAGAGCGCATGGGTGTTTAGGGGCCCACGGCGTATGAATGCTTCTCTGAGGCGGTTGAGATTGGCATCTTGGTGAAGTTACAAACCTACCCCGGTTTAGATCTTTGGACATCGGGCCGATAGGCTACACGTGCCAGAGTCAAGATAGTAATTTCCTACCACCAAACATTAGTCTCACGTGGTTTCGGGTGACCAGAGGCTTATTTGGCACTTCGTTCAATATTTGGGAGCAGAAGCATTAACATTTTCGGTTCTCTTGAATTGAACTTCCAGGATTTGTCAAACTTCACAAATCTTTACTCATGAAAATCCTAAAACTACGATTACTTTGGAATGGAGGGGGTACATTTGAATATACATTGTACACGAGTATATATTAAAAAATATGCAACTTACCTCGGTTCATGCATGGTTCCAGATATAATCTCCTTGGTTGCAAAAAAAATAGTTAGACATGCGTATGAATATATAGCATGTTCAAACGCACAACAAAGATTGATGCCCCCTTTTAGATCTGATTTACAAATGCCATTATCTCAGGTTCAAATAGATGAATGCACTTCCTATGAATTTGAATCTTTGAAACCCCCTTTATGTTCAATTCAACATGTATTCTATTTCATAGCTAGTAATTTGGAATGTATCCATGTAAGTGACAAATGTATAAAGTGCTTCACACTAACAACATGGAGTGCACTAATTAATGTTTATATATGAATTGCAAAAGCAATGCATTGCCTGTATTTCAAACTGCTCTCACGCTATGGATCGATAATATGAAATAAACACATGCACATGTTACAATTCAATAGAGTATGGGTGTCTGATAGACTGATTTTCGTTCATACACAAATTACAAAATTCATGATCTCATCCAAAAATAATAATGTCATTTATATTTTATTTTAATGCGTAGAACCGCCTTTTACACGTAGATGCACTATGCCTCGGCCCATTCTCACAAACGTGCTATATATCTCTCTATCTAATGCATAAGTGCACACACTTTATATACATCGGCATTTCCCTTCCACACACGCTCACAATCTCTCCTGAGGTGTCATGGTGTCTCACGCACACACTCTCTCTATATATCTCTCTCTTTCTGACTACTACGTACCACTCTTTTCACTAATCTTAGTTGGAAAACAATATTTCTCTCGCATGCATATATACACACGCACGGTCTCTACTAGCCCTCTATACGCACATATATGTGCCTACGTGTCTCCCGCACGCACATTATCTTTAGGCCTCTCTCACACACATTGCCCCCCACCCCACAGACACACCTCTCTCTTAGTAGTTGGCAGATATGATTCCATCAGATCATTCGGTAGGATATCCCTGACTGTTAGGCTAGATGGTAATACGAGGCAAAGTTTTACCCAAGTTCGGACCCTTGCAATTGAGGAAAAAGCCTACTCCCGGTACTGTATATTAGTGATAGGGGTGTGTACAAGGTACATGTGAATACTAGGCATTCTGCGTGTGTGTATACTATTGACGAACTAGCCCCCAGGTTTCTATAACATACTCGAGGCCTAGGATTACAAATCATATATAGTCGGCTTATCACCAATGGGGACAGAGTCCTCCACGACTCAGGTAGCTTCGTGTTGTACGTCGAGTCCTCCACATGGGTCTTCGTATAATGCGTCTCGGTCCAACCTATGTGGCGCAGGATGGAACCGACCCATGAGTCCTAATGTTGACCCACCACAACTAGAAATGATGTGCCCACCCCAACTAGAAATGATGTGCCCACCACACCACACACGCAATCGGCCACTAAGAAAATAAGCATATGTAATAGTACAATGTTATACATGAAAGTTAATTGCATGGTGCATCCAAAAATATTTGTTCTGCATTGTGAATGTTTATATTTTCTCCTAAAATAGTAGTCACGGGAAAGAGAAGCGAAGGGCATATCTCTCCTTGTCTCCACCGGACACCCCCTCTTTCTACACCACTTCCACGTACATACACAAACTATATCTCGGTCCTCTAAAAGTATGCATGCCCATGACACACTCACGTGTGATGGTTGTCGGTGTGAAAACCGGCAGATCTCGGGTAGGGGGTCCCGAACTGTGTGTCTAAGGTCGATGGTAACAGGAGATAGGGGACACGATGTTTACCCAGATTCGGGCCCTCTCTATGGAGGTAATACCCTACTTCCTGCTTGATTGATCTTGATGAATATGAGTATTACAAGAGTTGATCTACCACGAGATCGTAATGGATAAAACCCTAGAAGTCTAGCCTATGTGATTATGATTGTCTCTGCCTCTACAGACTAAACCCTCTGGTTTATATAAACACCGGAGGGGACTAGGGTTATACAAAGTCGGTTACAAAGAAAGGAATCTTCATATCTGAACGCCAAACTTGCCATCCACGCCAAGGAGAGTCCCATCCGGACACGGGTGAGAGTCTTCGGTCTTGTATCTTCATAGCCCATAAGTCCAGCCCATGTCCAACAAGACGGCTGCCCGAGGACCCCTTAGTCCAGGACTCCCTCAGTAGCCCCTGAACCAGGCTTCAATGAAGAGGTGTCCGGCGCGCAGATTGTCTTCGGCATTGCAAGGCGGGTTCCTCCTCCGAATACTCCAACACAGTCTTCGAACACAACGAACGTGTCTGGATCTACAAAACAAGTACCACACACCACCGCAGAGAGTACAATATTACTTTTTGGTAATGTGATATCACGTCCCTGCCTAGTTATTATTTTGAACCGTTTTTCGGCCTGCCGCTCCATATTTTGAGATGCGGTTTTATTGGCACGTCTTGTCAAAGCAGAGATCGTGTCCCCTTATTGCGGGATTCTCATCAATACGGGTATGGGTAATCCAACCGTGCCACCAGCACGACCCCTGGGGAATAGGTGAGTTTTATGGCGAATGGGGAGACGCTTGATATTCACTGCCTTTATAAGGAGATAAGGATTCACATCTTTCACCCACGCCTTCTCTCTTTCCGCCTACCCACTCTCGAGCTCCAGCGCCCAAGTTCTCATCTTTTCTGCCTCAAGAAAGCACTCCAACCATGTCCGGAGCGCAGGGCAAGTGGATGGCCTCCACTGTCAAGGAGAAGGACATCTCCCAGCTTCGGGAGGCCGGATATTTGGCCAAGGAGGTAGCCCATCGGCTCCGACCGAGGGATAGATCGTCCCTACCCCGAAGCCCCATGAGAGGGTAGTTTCCATCCCCCACTTCG
Organism: Triticum dicoccoides; assembly: GCF_002162155.2. NCBI lineage: Eukaryota > Viridiplantae > Streptophyta > Magnoliopsida > Poales > Poaceae > Triticum > Triticum dicoccoides. The sequence goes on along the minus strand of NC_041386.1, from coordinate 237,362,951 downwards.
TCCGCGGGCTGGGATTTCCACTCCACCCCTTCGTCCGCGGGCTCATGTTATACTATGCCTGGATTTCCATGATCTGGCCCCAAATTCCTTCCTCACTATCTCGGCATTCATCATCGTGTGTGAGGCCTTCCTCCACACCCAACCCCACTTCGGATTGTGGCTGAAGACCTTCAATGTGAAGCCGAAGGTGGTGGGCGGCCAACACACAGAGTGCGGAGGCACCATGGTGAGAAAAATGTCCAACGTCCCGTGACCCAAAGGCACCTTCGTGGAGACCGTCAAGGGGTGGCAGAAGTTGTGGTTCTATGACACAGAGTCCCGTAACACTACCTGGGCCGCGGCTCCCGAATTCAAATCCGGGGCCCCAATGCGGCTTACCTCCTGGCAAGAGAAGGGCCTGGATTGTTCCTCGTCGGACAAGCTGACAGCGCTTCAGATGCACATCAGGAGCATGATGGACAAGAACGTCAAGCTTGTCGATGTGATTCAGGTGATGCTAGTTAGCCGGATTCTTCCATGCCAAAGCCGGGATTGCCACCTGTGGGTGTTCGATCCGGCCGAGCACAAGACCTTGCAACGGTTCTTCGAAACTACGCACGAAGATATCTGGAAGGTGCTCTTCAAGACCAATGAGGCGTGGCCGAAGAAGACCGAGGACCGTGGGCACGACCTGGCCCATCCCGCCAATTCGGTAAGTTTTCCGTGTTTCAAGGTGTATCCCTTACTTGCTTACTCAAGGAGGATGTCCAAACTTCCCTATTTATTTTTTCAGGGTTGGACGAAGAAGGCGGAGCGGATTCAGTGTCTGGCTTCACTGCTCGAGGAACCAGCCATCCTGCTTCTAACGAAGATGCTAGTTCCGGCGCCCTACAAGGCGCCGGAGAAGAAGGCCAAGGGGACCATAGGTGGCCTCTGTCCCAAGGGTACTTCGGACATGGTGTCCGAAGACGCCGAAACTCACTCCTCCACCGCCGAAGATGACGAGGAGGAGGAAGAGGAAGAAGAAAGCAACTCCCCCCTCCCTGAGGGGGAAAGAAGAGGGCGGCCTCCAAAAATCTGGAGGCAGAGGCGTCCAAGAAGGGGAAGGTCTCCCTTGCGGATAGCTCCGCGTGGGACATCGATAGCAGCCCAGAACGGCGCCCTCGAGACAAGCCCCTGGCCGAATCGTGAGTATTCGAAGACCCCGACACATTCATATATTAGCATCTTTACTTCATAATTTTAACATGTTGAATCATGTACCTGCAGTTTGGCTTGTTCCGCCCTCGAGCGATCCTCCTGTTCGGGGAACTCGCTGGATCCGAAGGTGATGGACAGCGGGTCCCTTCCGGCGGCCTCCTCGCCCAGGGCCATGGATGACACCGAGGTGTTGTCCCAAAAGGATCACAGGGCAAGGTGAGACGCAGGAGGCCGTTAGGGCGGCGCTAGAGGGCGAGACCTCGGCTTCCGAACACATGGGGGAGCAGATCCCCCTGGAGACTGGCGATGGGGGCCATGTCCAATTCGTCCCCCAGCCGAATACGGTCCCGGAGACCAATACGGGTCTGAAATCCGGCCAGCAGCCTCCTTCATCGGAAGGAGGTGTGCCCATTCCACTGGTGACCTCTGTCCAGCCAGAGGCACCGGATACTCTACTAGAAGTGCTGCGAAGTGTTTCCATTGTTGAGGAACACTGTACCCTCATGGGTGTGGTGATTGAGAAGATTCAGTCTGCGAAGAGCGGACTGACCGAAGCCTGCACAAGCCTTTTAATAGGCTTTGAGGTAAGCAATGCAATTTGTGAAAAGAAAGTCACCGTATAGACAGTAGCCCCTGAGACTCTATCCGGTGTTCGGAAAGAAGAGCCGAACAGATGATCAAATAGTTTTTCGTAAGAGACTAACTAGATATGTATATGTGAATAAGCAGGTGTCACTGCTAGCCATGACTTCTCATGCTACCGAAGTTTTCAGACTGAGGCCGAGTCTGGAGCGGGCCAAGGAAGAGCTCGGTCGAGTGAAAAAACAGCTGGAGGACAAGCAGGGTATGTAATGACCTATTCAGGTATAGCAAGATATGAATTGCTTGTGTTGATCGTATGATAATTTGTAGGAGCGGCGTTCGAGGTCGAAATCCTCAAGGCAGCGCTGGCCGAAGCCCAGAAGAGGGCGGCAGATGAACAGGCTGCCCGCGAAAAGCATGAGGCCAGGGTCGGTGAGGTCCAGCAGGAGCTACAGGATGCCGTGAAGAAATGTGATTCCTTGGAGCGCAAGAATGCAGACCAAGAGTCCGAACTTGCCAAGGCCCGTCAAAGTGCACAAGAGGCCCGATCGAAGCCCAGGGCGCCCTCCAGGAAATCCAACAGGCCAAGAAAATTGCGGCGGGTAAGGCTTTTATTATGCAGAGCAAGTATGTGAAGAAGAGATATCTCTTGCTAACCTGGATTTGGAGTTCTCCAGGGGTGTTTGCGGATATGCCACACAGTTTTTCTGATGCTGCGGAATTCTTCGGAGCCGAAGAGGGGAGCTCAATGCAGAAGTTATTCTGGTCGCAATACCTTGCGCCAGAACATCCGGTGCCCTTTAGCGACCAGCTAAAATAGCTGGTCGAGCTGGATAGGGTGGCCGAACTAGCCATGAAGGATTTAATAATTCGGCTGTGGCCTGCAGAAGCTACTTCGGACTCGTGAAGCGGCTGGTCAATGCCTGCCCTTGGCTTAACGCCATCAAGCGGTTGGTCTGAATAGAAGGTACGTGGATGGCCTTCGCCCGTGTCAAGATACAATGGGTGAAGATGGACGCCGTCAAGCTCGCGACTGAAGGACCGCACACACTTAGCCATAGGAGTTTGACAATAAAAATTTAGGCGCAACCCCTAGTATTCGAACTAGGGTGCTCTAAACACCTGATCGGATAAGAACCGATTCATCGCATAATGCGGAAAAAATCGCTAAATATTTGAAACCTCCAAGGAGCTGACCGGCTCACGCCACATCATGACAGTCAGTTTTCGGCTTTCTCTACTGAGGTGGTCATCCGAATAAACCAGGACACAATCGCAGTAGTTCTCCTTTTACTACCCTAGCTGATATAGCGGAATATAAGGTAATAAGCACAGGAGCCGGGCAACCCAACTATTGACCGAAGACATGATTCGGAGCCAATGCATATAATTCTAAATTCGGGGTGCCGAACTATACTGTAAAAAGTATTCTGACTTTGTTTCCGTATTTTGGGGCGCAATGAGGCCCCTGGCGGATGAAAGCGTACCAAAGTGTACTGGTGCGATTTGATAAGATTATTAAAAGATAAAACTAGTGCCACAGAAGTTGGGATGCGAACTGGTTCCATTATAGATTGATTAATATGTTAAAGCGTATTTGTACAAGTAGTGCAATAAGCAATAGGGCTATTTAAGATGCCACAACCAAGGGAGAGCTATGTGTGGGTCCTGAAAACAGGTAGAGTGATCGTTGAAAGAGACCACCTAAAAATTCCCTTATACGTCAGTGCTTTTTGCCATCTTGGTGTATCTATCCTTTCAAAAGGAACTGTGATCAGGCCGTCAGGGAAGGCATGTGGAAAAGAAACCTGAAAAGGGAAAAATAGAAGGAAAAAAAGAGAAATAGTAAAAGTATGTGTGTGCAGGGGAGGTCGAGCCGTATTATGATTCACAATCTAGTTATGCCTCCATCTATGCCCATGGTATTTTGAGTGCGTAGTTATGTACGCGAGGTACGGGCGCCGCCACTTGGTAGGGACTGGGACGGAGGCCGAATTGCTAGTCGAGATCTTGACGAGCTGGGTTGTCCTGCTGCGGAGTACTTCGGACTCGTTTGACAATGTCCTGGAGCTCGGCCGCCGAATTGAGTTTCTGCTAGAAGAGGCCGCTCTATACTTCTCCTGCTAAAGAAGCGGTGTGCTCCTTGGTACGGAGGGAGCGTTTTGTGTTTCCATTGACTGTTATGACGCCGCGTGTTCCGGGCATCTTGAGATTGAGATAAGAATAGTGTGGCACCGCGTTGAATCGAGCAAATGTGGTTCGTCCCAGTAGTGCGTGATAGCCACTACGGAAGGGGGTGATCTTAAAGATCAACTCTTCGCTTCGGAAGTTGTCCGGGGATCCGAAGACAACCTCTATTGTGATTGAGCCCGTACAGCAGGCCTCTACACCTGGTATGAATCCTTTAAAGTTAGTCTTTGTGGGCTTGATCCTTGAGGGATTAATACCCATTTTGCGCATTGTATCCTTATAGATCAGGTTCAGGCTGCTGCCACCATCCATGAGGACTCGCGTGAGATGGAATCCATCAATGATTGGGTCAAGGACCAGTGCGACTGAACAACCATGATGGATACTGGTCGGATGGTCCCTGCGATCGAAAGTGATCGGGCAGGAAGACCATGGGTTGAACTTTGGGGCGACTGGCTCCATCATGTAGATGTCCCTGAGCGTGCGTTTGCACTCCCTCTTGGGGATATGGGTAGCGTATATCATGTTCACTGCTTTAACTTGGGGGGGGGGACTTCTTTTGTCCCCCTGTGTTCGACGGACGGGAGTCGTCGTCATCATCCTCGCTTTGCGACCCATTCTCCTTGTTCTTGGCATTTAGTTTGCTGGCCTGTTTAAAGACCAAGCAGTCTCTGTTGGTATGATTGGCTGGTTTGTATGGGGTGCCATGGATTTGGCATGGACGATCGAGTATGTGGTCCAAGCTGGATGGGCCTAGATTGTTTCTTTTATATGGCTTCTTCCGCTGGCCGGACTTGGATCCACTGAATCTGGGATTGACCGATGTGTCTTCGGTGATGTCACCGTTGTTTTGATGCTTGTGCCTGTTGCGTCGGGGCTTGCCGTTGCTATTTTTGGTCTCAGAGGTGCCAGCCTCGCTTGCAGTGCTTTTGCTACGGGCTAGCCAACTATCCTCGCCCGTGCAAAAATGGGTCATGAGTACCGTGAGGGCTGCCATGGACTTTGGCTTTTCTTGGCTGAGGTGACGAGCGAGCCATTCGTCGCGGATGCTATGCTTAAAGGCCGCTAGGGCTTCGGCATCCGGATAATCGACGATCTGGTTCTTTTTAGTCACGAACCTAGTCCAGAATTTCCTGGCTGACTCTCCGGGCTGTTGAACTATGTGACTTAAGTCATCAGCATCCGGAAGTCGTACGTATGTACCTTGGAAGTTGTCACTGAAGGCGTCTTCCAAGTCCTCCCTGCTGCCAATAGAGTTTTCAGGCAGACTGTTTAACCAGTGTCGAGCTGGCCCTTTGAGTTTTAGCGGGAGGTATTTGATGGCATGAAGGTCATTGTCGGTGTCAAAACCGGCGGATCTCGGTTAGGGGGTCCCGAACTGTGCGTCTAAGGCGGATGGTAACATGAGGCAGGGGACACAATGTTTACCCAGGTTCGGGCCCTCTCGATGGAGGTAATACCCTAAGTCCTGCTTGATTTATCTTGATGATATGAATATTACAAGAGTTGATCTACCACGAGATTGTAGAGGCTAAACCCTAGAAGCTAGCCTATGATTATGATTGTTCTTGTCCTGCAGACTAAACCCTCCGGTTTATATAGACACCGAAGGGGGATAGGTTTAGACAGAGTCGGTTACAAGGGAGGAGATCTACATATCCGAATTGCCAAGCTTGCCTTCCAAGCAAAGGAGAGTCCCACCTGGACACGGGACGAAGTCTTCAATCTGGTATCTTCATAGTCCAATAGTCCGGCCAAAGTATATAGTCCGGCTGTCCGAGGACCCCTAATCCAGGACTCCCTCAGTAGCCCCTGAACCAGGCTTCAATGATGATGAGTCCGGCGCGTAGATTGTCTTCGGCATTGCAAGGTGGGTTCCTTCTCCGAATAATCCATAGAAGATTTTTGAACCCAAGGGTCGTGTCCGGCTCTGCAAAACAAATTCCACATGCCACCATAGAGAGTATATTATTCCACAAATCAAATCTGCTGACAATCTTTTCATAACATGACGTCCTGCCGTGTCCCGATCATTACGAACCATTTTTCCCTGCCTGCCATCGCACGTGTTGCGAGGCGGCTTTCTAGGCACGTCTTGTCGAAGCAGAGATCGTGTCCCCCCATCACGAGATTCTCATCAATACGCGTGTGGGTAACCCAACCGTGTTTGTTAATATGACTCCTCGATTTTAGGCAAGTTCCAACCGGGCACGCGGAGGACGCTTGATATTCACCCTCTTTATAAAGGGGCCAAGGCCTGTCCTTTTCTCTTCGTGCTCGATCCTTCCCTTCCCCCACCTTGAGTTCCGACACCCAAGGCTGAGGCTAAGTGCTTCGGACCTTCAACCATGTCTGGATCCAACCTTCAGGGCCGGTGGGTCCCCTCTTCTGTCACAGAGGAGGACATCAGCAAGTTAAGAGAAGCCAAGTATCTGGCCGCCAAAATCTCGCACAGGCTGCCTACTCAAGGGCAGGTCATCCCCACTCCTAAACCCAACGAGAGCATTGTATTTGTTTCCCACTTCCTCCGAGGGCTAGGTTTTAGTCTTGATCCCTTTGTTAGAGGGCTTATGTTCTATTACAGGCTTGATTTCCATGATCTAGCCCCAGATTCCATCCTTCACATCTCGTCGTTTATCGTCATACAAGAGGCCTTCCTCCGCATCACCCCACACTTCGGCTTATGGCTCAAGACCTTCAATGTGAAGCCGAAGACGATCGATGGGCGACACGTAGAATGTGGAGGCGCCACAATATGCAAAGGCGTTGATGCCCCATGGCCAAAGGGTTCCTTCCCGGAGGTGTCCAGCTTATGGCAGCGGGAGTGGTTTTACATCACAGCTCCCCGAAGTACTAAGTGGGTAGCTCCCCCCGCCATCCGTTCGGGCCCCCCACCGCAACTGGCGTCATGGGATCAACAAGGTGTTGGACTGGGGGCCAGTTAATGACGTGCCGACATTGCAGAGTCGCATCCGGGATCTCCTCAAGAGAGATGTCAGCCTTGTCAAGGTAATGCAAGTCATGCTAGTTCGTCGGGTCCTGCTGTGCCAACGTCGATCTCTCAGTATGTGGGAGTTCAACCCGGAAGGACCGCGAGCTATTCAGCAGTTCTTCGGCATGACGCTCGAAGAGATGTATGGATTGTTCTTCAGATCATGAATTAAGTGTCCGGACACCACCGAGGATGCGGGTCTCAACTGCAACCGTCCAGATACCCAGGTGAGTAATTCTACGCCCGAACATGCTGTCTTTTCATTTTTCACAACATTATTGTGAGAAAATCAATCTTGGCCAGGACTGGATAACAAAGGAGAAGATGATCAGGTGTTCGGCCCCCATTCCCGAAGGCTCACCGGATCCTGTAGTAGCCAGGATGCTCAAGCACGCACCTTATCAAGTGCCATCAAGGGATGATAAAGGGAGGAATAAAGAAGACGAAAGCGGGCCTCACGCATCACTCATCCAAACCGGGGGAATTAGTATCTCCACGAAGGAGGATGATCGGGGAGAAGAATCTAGAATCCCCTCGCCCTAGGAAGGAAAAGGACCCTCTCTGACGACTTGGAAACGAAAGATTCCAAACGAGGGAGGAAATCTTCGTCAGGAGGCACTGCCCCGGAGGGCATCCTTACTGCACAGTTCCCGCAAGGGGGCCAACCCTCCATCGAGCTGTAAGTGAATCAAAAGTGCTTTTGGTAAATGTATCCTGCTTTATCTCCCAGGACAATAACTGAGACATATATCTTGCAATCCGGCCCGTAGCCCTTCTCAGCAGAGTTCGTCTTCGAGGGATCTTCTTCTGGAGATGATGGAGAGCGAAACGCCTCCCCCTGCCTCCCCGCCTCCTGGGGCGGAGGACCCTGAGGTGTCATCACGGAGGGTTTCTCCTGATCTTCCAAGGCCTGAAGGTAACCCTTCAGCCACCCGCTGTCCGGAGTATTCGTCTCATATGGAGAGCAACAAAAAGAGTCCAAGACTACACAGTGGGCAACCGGACGCACTGATGAGTCTTTTGAAGAAAGAGGCTATTTCAGAGGAGCATCGTACTTCAATGAGTACCGTGGTTGAGAGGATCTCGTCCGCCACAAGTGGGTTGCATGAAGCTTTTACGAGCCTGCTAAGAGGTTTTGAGGTACGCAAAGTAATATATAACAATTTTTAATGGTACCGCACACGCTAGGTGTGCTCTATACAGACAGTAGCCCCTGAGACTCTGGTTGCTGTCCGGAGGCGGCAAACAGAGGATCGTAGTCCCAGGTAATTATTGCGCTGCTTTCATGTGCAGGCGGCTGACGGCCCGATGGCTGGCCGGACTGCTGAATTTGCCGGATTTATCTGGCAACTTGACGCGGCAGATGCTGACATCACGCTTGTCAACAAGTGGCTTGACGAGGCACAGGGTATGTATTTTCGGGTGGTCAACAAATATTAAGAGGAGCATTATGCTAGTATCTATAATATTCTGTGACTGCAGATGCAGATGCCGCCGTAGAGACCCTTCGGGCGGAACATGCCCAAGCCAAGGAACAAGCCAGGAGGAGTGATGCAGCCGCCCTAAAGGCGGCCGAAGAGTTAAGAGCTGAACAGGCTGCTCGTCGCCAGAGCGAAGACAAAATAGCCAAGATGGCTATTGATTTGAAGGATGCCATCGACCGGTATGAGCTTCTTGAAAAGGAAAGCCAAGCGAAAACGGCGGACTTGGAGAAAAACATGGTAGCAGCCAAGGAGACCCGCTCTAAAATCAGAGCGGCGAAGGAGGAGCTTCGCCAGGCCGGAGATATCATGGCTGGGAAGCCCTTTTTGTTGCAGACGAAGTTCGGAGATCCGAAGTATGCCCCTCTGGATCAATTATGGAGTGTTGTCGACGCGTATTCGGACCTGGCAATGAGTGATGTTGATGCGACTGAGTTCTTCAAAGATCAAAAAGATCATGAAGTGGAAAAGTTGTTCTGGTCATAGTTCAGTGCTCCGACACGTCCTCTGCTGTTAAACGAGCAAATGGCCGAGTGGGCTGACCTCCATAGGTTGTCCGGGCTTGCCATGAGGTCTGTCGTGGATCATCTTTGGCCGGGAGGACCAAGGCCGAATAGTTATTTTGGGTTAGTGCAAAGATTCCTTGGCGCTGTGCTGCATATTGACGCAGTAAAGAGGTCGGTGTGCATAGAGAGTGCACGGATGGCTCTTGCCTGTGTTAAGACATACTAGGCAGAGATGGACGCCACCGCTATTGCAACCCGGTGTCCGGCCGTAGGCCGGGTCTTGTCCGAGCACTATTTTGAAGAAGTCCTAGAAGGCGCTCATCTAACAGAGGCTCAGTGCTCGAAGAGTATCATGTTCGAGTGACATGTATCCCAATTTGTAAAAACAATGCTATTTGGTTGTTGCAGTCATGCCTAACCAAATATACACAACAAAGTTTGAAGGCTTGAGAAGGACAAATTTACATTATTGGTGAAGACGGGCTCTATAAAGCCCTTGTCCATGCTGATGGGGGGGGGGGCTATTCAAGAAGTTTAACACAGAATCTTCTTCATAAGCATTGCCTTTATTCTACATTTTCTTAAGAGTAAATATAGATGTGATAATATAAGAAAAAATGGAGAATATTAAGATAAGATGAAGAGTGATGCTACATAACCAAGTAGCTATAAATGTAAGTACAACGATACTGGCAAAAGGTACAGCCAAGAGCAATGCAAAGCTAAACTTGTTCAGTACCATCGGTGTTGTCCAACCTTATGGTAAGATTAAATATAGATCTGATGTGTAGAAAATGGAGGGAAAAGGAAAATAAGCTGCAGAGTGATGGTACATGTACAACTAGCTGTCAATATAAGTACACTGATAAAGGACATCAGGTACTTAAAAGAACAATGCAGAGCTAAAAAAATTCATTGGCATTGGATATATTCTACACTAATGTAATCATTCATACATATGAGATAATTTGGAGCGAACAATTGATAAGCAAGCTATCACATAATGAACCAGGTATGTATGCAAGTACAGTTATACATGACAACAGGTACTAATAAGAGCAAAGCAGCGGGCAGCATATTTGTGATATCCTGTCATCCTTTTCAAACCGGAATTCTTCTTCGAGCTGATTTCCTACAAAAAAGATCCGTAAGGCACATGCGGAAAAGTAGAAGTTCAATTGCCATGTGATATCATAGAGAGTACCTCATCCTGGGAACGAGACCAGTGCATAACAAGGTTTTTCCATTCAATGTCTTCTAAATTTTGCACAGGAGACTTCACCGGAAATTGGTTTATAGACTTGCCATCAAAGTGTGATTTCCTCAGGTAACATCGATACTGCTGCAATGCTTCCTTGAAAAATTGCAAGCAAGCTTTGCTCATCATGACCATCCAGATTGATCCTCACCTACTTAGAATAGTGCAATGTAAATCATTGATGTGTTCAATCAGCAGAAAACAGGAAAATAATCACCATGAATAATAGCACTTACACGTAAGTGGGACAGGAAGATATGAAAATGGTTTTTGTCTTCACTATAATCTTCCCATGATGGGAATATATGCACATAGCCCCTAACAACATTGAAAGCATTGTCTTTTAAACTGGGAATAACTGGAATGGGGTTCCAATCTACAGGAATTGGCCATCTCTACAGTTGGGATAGGACTTCGGCCGGTGGACTTGTTGTACTTTTTGCTGGAGTGGAATTTTTCTGTGGTACGCCTGGTGCTATGGCAACTGAAATCGACATACCTTTTGCTAGAGTGTAGGTCCTGTGTGGTGGGGCTATTGGTGTGGCCAGTCAAGTATGGGAGCAGTCTGCTGGAGTCGGTCCTACGTTTTGTGTCACTGGTTGTAGAGCCAATATAAGTGGGGTGCTGTCTAATTTCTACGGCACCACCACGTTTTTCAAGGACTTTGCTGGTGCTCCTTCAGGTTCGGCAATCACCCTCTTCATTTCTGATGTCTGATGCACAAGAACAACATTTGAGTGGAAAAACATGGTATGATGACAGGTAGAATATGTATTGATAATGGATGGGAATGGCATCTTGACATATATGATGAGTAAACTAAACAAATGGTGGTGCTACAAATTAGAAGAAATGCAAGACAACTTATGCAAGATACACACAATCAATAAAACCTTGCCAAATTAGAACATGCACCTTGATGGGTGAACAGGACAGGCCATCTTCCTTTGACTCCTCGAGGTCAGAGTAGTCATTAGGATCATATTCTGAACAAGAATCTACAGGTGGGGAGCATATGAGTTTCATTGCATCCAGAATGGCACTCAATGCCTTGGTGCCAATTTTGTAAGTCATTAAAGTGTTCCACAATATTCTTCTCATGTGCAGAATCTTATATTCACTGTGATTATATATAATATCTGAGAAGCATGAAAACATAAATAGTAGTGAGATTATCTTTGTAATGCAGAGGATATTATAATACAGGGGTGCCCCTGTAAACCCTTGTGTGCTATCACTGGATTCTGATGAGAGAGCCCATGTGTGCTGTAATATGGTGCGTGCATTAATATAACCTAGCACAAGTGCACCAAAAAAATAGGCTCCAGAAGTAAGGGTAGTTGGCACATGATAGGTTGATAATATACTATATAGAGAGTTTATTGCCAAACCATGATAACAAGAGCACACGACAACTAGGCAGATCGTAGTTTACATAAAAGGGGTACACCATAACCAGGATATATAAATCGGGAAAGTGGAACTAGCTGGAAATTATGGTGTTGTATTGTAGCTACTAATTGAAAGCCTATCGATCATGTACATGCCAGCTCTATCAGCTGTTGACTGCAGATGTCCCTGCTCCCCTTCCTAACAAGGAACATACTGTACGTACTAAATACAGAATAACAAAAGAGTAACATGTTAAAGAACAGAAGAGGAAGCATATTCTTGAGGTTCCGCTTCATTGCATACAGTGTTGGTTGCCCACTCACGATGAATCACGGCGCCCAAAGAAATGCAATTCCATGTTGTCCCTCTATATGTGGCCACATGCATTTGAAAAATCAAGTGGGAGCATTACCGGACCAATTAAATGTGTGTCTGTTAACTAATACCAGTATGATATCACAATTCATATTTGAAGAAGTAAGCTTTGCACTTATGATTGGTGTGTTGTTTAGCTTCAAGAGTGGACTGCTGCTAGTACGAAAGCAGCTGCGCAGATCATAGTGTAGATATAACGGGAAGATCGTAAACAACACAAGTAAAATCAGCAAAGTGGAACTTGCTGGAATATATGTGCTAGTATTGCCGATACGGCTAGAAAGGCTTCGGATACTAGCTCTCTTCAACTGAAGGTGCGGTACTGTTAATATCCGTGTAACTCTCAAAGGCGACACAGCTCCCCGCATTTCCTTGCTAAACTTATAGGATTCAAGTGGGCAGGCCACTACAATTTATATTCCTGTGTTTACAAAATCCTTCGAATCAAAGAGGCCCGAAGAGTTCAAAGTGTCCATAACAACTGACCGTATAGACCTCTACACTGCAAATGTCCCTGCTCATCTTCACTACAAGGAACATACTGTAGTACTATCATACTCCCTCCATTCCAAAATATAAGTCTTTGTAGAGCTTTACAGTATGGATCACATACACATGTATACACATACATTTTAGAGTGTAGATTCACTCATTTTGCTCCATATGTAGTCCATGGTGGAATCTATACAAAGACTTGTATTTAGGAACGGAGAGAGTACTTATTAAAGAAGAACGGAAGAGGAACATCCTAAAGAAGAGCAAGCAGCTTTTGGATAATAAAATGTTCATTGTGCAGTGCCCACACATGATGAACCAGAGCACATTAAGAATGCAACTCCCTACTATCTCTCTATATGTGGTGCACTGCTTTTCAAAAGTAAAGTAGGAACATTAGCTGACCAATTAAACATTATCTATTTTTAGTAATATTAGCATCATATCAGATTCATATTCGGGGAAAAAAATTGGAATTATGAGTGGTACGTTGTTTAGCTTGATGGATTCAGGAGCAGTGCTAAGCAGGTACGATGATGGTACTGAATATAAAGGCATGTCTGCATGCAAGTCGTGTGACTTTTGTCATTTGGGTCAGTCGACCATTTCAGGCGGTTGGATGAAGATCCTACGTCTCCTAACCCTTCTTCTTCCTCGTCTCTGATTCTTCCCATACAGAACACCGCACGGGCCGCCGGCCGAACCACCGGCCCCCACCGCCTGTGTTCCTTTGCCACCACCACCCCCACCCCCGCCCCACCTGCGTAGAGTTTTCTTCATTCGGCGAGGCCCCACCACCACCCCCCACAACCACCATCCCCACCTGAGCCCTTCCTTCGCACCGGCGAACTCTGGCGAGCTCACAAAAATCGAGTGACCCAATTTTGAAATTTAGTCTACTGTCATTTAACTAGTGTGGAATATAAAAGGGGAAAACCATAAGCATTGCGAGTATAGTGTTGAGCGTGCCATGGCGGATCTGAAGGTGCAAACCGGACAAAGACAACTTCGCAACCAATGTTTGCTTTCAACTAACAAGTAAGTGGTGGACAAGAAATCAAAGTAAAGCAGTGGCGATCTATTTTCTTGCTGCGATAAATAAGTTGAGCAGATACGAAAGAGTACCGCCTCTGGTGCGGCGCCGTGTATGCATCTGCTGAGAATTTGACGATGCTGCGGTAGAGATGGCTGTCGGCGGCATGGGAGCAGATCTAGGAGGGCAGACGGTGGCGGCGGGGCGCGATGGACGAGACAGTCGTGGGAGCGGCGCTGGCAAGGTCGACGACAGCGGGGATGAAACAAGAGGACGGGATGCAAGGATCCCGGTCCAAAGCTGTGGATGAGAGAGGTCGATCTCTTGTAATGGCCGACGGCGTCGGGGTATCAGCTCCGGCATGGTGGAGGAGGACGGTGGTGGATGGGGTGGCGGACAAAGGAGGCTGGGGTGGAGAGGGTGTTTTGGCGCCCATAGAGTACGAGTGGGGAAATGGAGGGAGAGAGGAAGGCGAGAACCATGTCTTCAGGGCACGCTTGTCTCAAATGCGAGGAAATTTACAAACTTAGCCCCCGTTTAAAATTTCCTACATCTCATCAATATTAGTCAGTTGGGAATAGGATGGTAATCTTGCATACACCGAATATTTGCCGACGAGAGTTTGTTTTTGGCGCCCACCATGTATGAATCGGGGAGGGAGTCGATTTCGGCCGAGGAGACAGTGTGTTTTGGCACCCACCGTGTATGAATCCGGGTGAGAGGCGGTTATGTCACATTTGAGCGAAATTACAAACCTACCCCTATCGAAACCTATAGAAATCGAGTCGATAGGCTTTACGTGGCAGGGATAGGTAGTAATTTCCATCTCGCGGATTTTGGTTTCGGGCGGTGATACGTCTCCAACGTATCTATATTTTTTGATTGCTCCATGCTATTATATATTCTGTTTTGGATGTTTAATGGGCTTATTTATACACTTTTATATTATTTTTGGGACTAACCTATTAACCGGAGGCCCAACCCAAATTGCTGTTTTTTTGCCTATTTCAGTGTTCCACAGAAAAAGAATATCAAACGGAGTCCAAACGGAATGAAACCTTCGGGAGCGTGATTTTTGGAACAAACGTGATCCAAAGGACTTGGAGTGGACGTTAGGCAACCAACGAGGATGCCACAAGGCAGGGGGCGCGCCTACTCCCCCCCCCCCTCCGGCGCGCCCTCCACCCTCATGGGCCCCTCGTGGCTCCACCGACCCACTTCTTCCTCCTATATATACCTACGTACCCTGAAAACATCGAGGAGCACCACGAAAACCTAATTCCATCGCCGCAACCTTCTGTACCCGTGAGATCCCATCTTGGGGGCATTTTCCGGCGCTCCGCCGGAGGGGGCATTGATCATGGAGGGCTTCTACATCAACACCATAGCTTCTTCGATGATGTGTGAGTAGTTTACCTCAGACCTTCGGGTCCATATTTATTAGATAGAAGGCTTCATCTCTCTCTTTGGATCTCAATACAAAGTTCTCCTTGATTATCTTGGAGATCTATTTGATGTAATCTTCTTTTGCGGTGTGTTTGTCGAGATCCGATGAATTGTGGGTTTATGATCAAGATTATCTATGAACAATATTTGAATCTTCTCTGAATTCTTTTATGTATGATTGGTTATCTTTGCAAGTCTCTTCGATTTTTAAGTTTGGTTTGGCCTACTAGATTGATCTTTCTTGCAATGGGAGAAGTGCTTAGCTTTGGGTACAATCTTGCGGTGCTCGATCCCAGTGACAGTAGGGGAAACGACACGTATTGTATTGTTTCCATCGAGGATAAAAAGATGGGGTTTATATCATATTGCATGAGTTTATCCCTCTACATCATGTCATCTTGCTTAAAGCGTTACACCGTTCTTATGAACTTAATACACTAGATGCATGCTGGATAGCGATCGATTTGTGGAGTAATAGTAGTAGATGCAGGCTGGAGTCAGTGTACTTGTCACGGACGTGATGCCTATATACATGATCGTACCTAGATATTCTCATAACTATGCTCAATTCTATCAATTGCTCGACAGTAATTTGTTCACCCACCGTAATACTTATGCTATCTTGAGAGAAGCTACTAGTGAAACCTATGGCCCCCGGGTCTATCTTGTATCATATTAATCTCCCGTTAACTAGCTATTTCTGGCACCATTTATTTTGCAATCTTTACTTTCAATCTACATCATAAAAATACCAAAAATATTTATCTTATTATTATTATTATTATTATTATTATTATTATTACTATTATTATTATTATTATTATTATTATCTTCTCTATTAGATCTCACTCTTGCAAGTGACCGTTAAGGGATTGACAACCCCTTTATCGCGTTGGTTGCGATGTTCTTATTTGTTTGTGTAGGTACGAGGTGGCTCGCGCGTGGTCTCCTACTGGATTGATACCTTGGTTCTCAAAAACTGAAGGAAATACTTATGCTACTTTGCTGCATCACCCTTTCCTCTTCAAGGGAAAAACAACGCATGCTCAAGAGGTAGCAGGCGGTTACTGCGACTTACCCTGCTTCGTTCAAATTTTTGCAGAGCAAGAGTGCACGTTTACCGGGCCAACTCAATTCGAATACAGTTTGTATTCTATTTTTGTTCGGGTAGGATCCATTTTTGATTGGAATAAAATTCTATATACATCATTTATATATATATACTTTCAAAAGCACAGCAAAGAATTCTGCTCCTTTATATGTATAATATGATTTAAAAATACAATGATCTCAAAATCATAAGATTGAATTCAAAAAATTTAAACCAAATTATTTTCTACTAAAATGTATGGATCAGTAATATCTACATATTAAATAACATAGATGCGCGTGAATTCATATGAGTATGGATGTTTGATAGATCAATTTTGGTTCGAGTATGAATTACATGTATGATCATCTCGAATTCAAATATTTGAATCTCTTTTATGTTGACTCCTTTCACGCCCATCTCTCTCGCATGCATGCTCCTTCATGTAGCTATCACTCTCTTTTCTCCAGCTCACCAGCACGCTCACTTCATGTTTCTCCTATCTTCGCAAACATGGTCTCTCGACGTCTCCCTTGAGAAGTGTCACACTCTCCCTGTCGTTATACATTACACGGTTTTCATTATCTCTCATGTTTCTACTGTTCTGTGGTATCACTAGGTACCTAAGAGTTCCTTTTCACCGCCACACACACAGTCTCACTCGTCTTTCACTTTGTCTTTCTCCCTATGGGGTTCTCTCACACACCCTATATGTCTCTAGATATGATTCATACCACTAAAATTACTCTCTCCTGCAGACACAACATTTGTTGCGATCTCCTTTCCATATCCATCCCAGTTATAAAAGTGACATTATTCATTTGTTTACCGATCAGACAACCCCCCCTCTCTCTCTCTCTCTCACACACACACAACTCTTTCTTCCACTCCCCTTCCCGACTACCGTCTCTCTCTCTCTCTCACATAAAACTCTCGCTTTCGCACCCCCGACTCATATTTCTCTCACAAACATTTATTGACTAGCCTCTAGATAGGTTTATACACCCGCACACTCGTGCTTCCACTATCGCATACATGTCTATCTCGCGCTCCTTGTATCTATGTAGATTTTTCTTCCCTTCTTGAGACACGCCCTCTCGATTGTGCACACACACACTATCGCCTCATTTTAAGATGATACCTCTTGCACACACACTCTTTGTGTCTTTGTCACACATGCACTTCGTCCTCCTCCTCTCTCCCTCTCTCTCTCTCACACACATGGGCTTTTTGCAACAACTAGCAAGATGCACATGCATTGCACGGAACATCAAGATGCATTTGTATGAGTAGTTTATCTTGTGGGAGAAAAGGATGAACGAGGGAAGGCCTTATTTGCAAATGTGGAGAGGGTGTGGGTATCTTTTTGCAAAATTGCCATAGTTTCCTTCCTATCCGCCAGATATAAATCGGACGACCTATATTGTAGGATGGCAGGCACACCATCATCACCAACTCTGTTTTTTATCTCTACCCTTATAAAAAAGCATAGTCAGTGATGATGGTGTGCCTTCCATCCTGCAATATAGGCCGTCCGATCTATATCTGACGGATAGGAAGGAAACTATGGCAATTTACCCGCACTCCTCTCCACATTTGCAGATAAGGCCTTCCCTCGTTCATCCTTTTCTCCCACAAGATCTTGATGTCCCGTGCAACGCTCGGGCATCTTGCTAGTAAGAGTAGAAATTAGACATATACCACTTCTCGAATCTTGAAACCAACAACATTCCTCCCTTATCTCATCAACACCGCCAAAGGAATATATTTTGAGTGAAAAATAACATATTTTTAGTGACATACGTATTTCAAAATTAGACTCTTTTTTCTATCAAATCGGTGAATATGTATTAATCAACTTTGATCGTGTGGCAACGCGTCGTTCCATAATGCAGTGCCTATAGATTTTTTAAGAAGTCAAACTTTGCAAACTTCGACCAAGTTTGTAGAGAAAATATTTATATCTACAGTGGCAAATATATATAATGCGAAACTACATCATATGATGAATCTAGTGATATATGTTTCGCACTCTAGATGTAAATATTTTTCTCCACAAACTTGGTCAAAGTTTGTGAGGTTTGACTTTTCAAAAAATCTATAGGCACTACATTGTGGAACGAGGGAGTAGTTATTACCACTGTATAATTTTTTGGACACCAGACAAATGGTGGAGTACATATACAAAGTGAAGAGGCGCACGCACGTAGTCGGTCTCTCACTGTCTCACACACATGAGAGTTACATTAAGGCATCGTTAACAAATAAACCCTAAAACCGTAGGTGCACGATTGCTGCATGTGCGGGTACCGGCTACATGGTGGAGTGCACCTTTGTAGGAATAGTCAGCTTGCATGATAATTTGATCCATAGGAGTTGATGGTCGGGGCCACAGGTGAACGACCTGGAGGCGGTGGCTCGCCAGTTGCCACAGATCGAGTATCCACGTTTACAATATCATTTTTAGCGGGGTAAGAGTTCCGATATTCAATGGCGCGTTATAAGTACTAAGTACTCCCTCCGTCCCATAAGTAAGACGTTTTCGCAAGTTATGTTAGCTTGCAGAAACGTCTTACATTATGGGACGGCGGGAGTAGTTTTTAGAACGATTGGTATGGAGCGAAAATGGAATTCATAACTACTACCTCCTTAGCGTATGGTTGTATGGATTTATGTTGCGAGATGTTGAACCTGGTAGTTCGAGGGAAAATACTATGGTTTAGATGTTGGTTTTCAGTAATGAAAATCAGAAGGGGAAACACTTCTTTGATAAAAAAACTACTACCTCCGTTCCAGTTTACTAGTCCCCATCGTAGTTTGGGTCAAAGTTTGTCCACGAATTTTTGTTATACCCAAACAAAAAGGACTGGAGGGAGTGATTGCTCTGACACGGACGCGACCTCTCATAGCGCAGGCATTGAACCGGCGCGCTGGCCAAGAGGGCCCCACTCATTGCAGGCCCGACTGAACACACCTCCTCACCGCATGCAACCGGCTTTAGACTGCTCCGCCAGCCTCCATTGAATCTGCTCGTGTGTCGGCAACACATCCTTCTGCAAGCCGGCCGGCATTTTAGAACGCAAAGAATGACCAAAATTTAATTAATTAGGCATGGTCTTGACTTGTGCTCGCAGTGGTAGCAGGAACTAGAGGTTTTTCTTTAATTATAAGTCTCCTCACATATTTTTGGCTTTGAAGTGAATCATGGTTGTGGACATTATCTATGAATGTGGAGATATCTATGGACATGAGTTTGATGTGGAAGTTGAACTTGGGATGTCGGGCTTGCGCGTGAACTATACCATGTCCAATGCTTCGTTTGTTATTGTTTGGAAAGTAATTGCTGTTATTACATGACCCGAAAAAAAAATTGTGCCACATCAGTAGATGCACGGACATCACAACAGGCATGCTGACTGGATAAACATTTGAACCTAGCTATTATGAAGGAAATTTTGTATTTACAACAGTTTTAGATAACAGGAGACACCTAGCCTGCTCTGCCTCTACTAGCTTATTTCTGGCTTCTTCCATCTCTTCTTTGTCTTGGGTGAAGAGAGAATCTGATTGCTCTTTTCGCTTCTTCAGGAACTCAGCTAGATTCTCAAGGGCTGCTGCACGCTTTCTTTCAGCCTTTACTATAGCCACGAGGACACGAACAACTGACGACTCCACCTGGCTTGTGTGTATCCAGCATCATCTGGGAATTTGCACCTTGTGTCTAATCGAACATCATTAGGGAACTGGCGCCTTGTGTGTAATCCAGCCTCATTTTGGAAACATGATCTTGAGGTTGACCATACTTCCCTCCTCACAGATACTGCATCCTGACATGAAGTTACTTCTTTTTTAGATCATTACTCAGAGCAACCCAGATCCATTTAGTAGAAACGAGATAAACAAAACTCGCAGAAGTGAATTCAAAAGGAAAAATATAAAAACAGACTACAAGGTGAGAACACCCACTTCCTACATCAAGCTAAAAACAAAAGCATTAGGACGATTAAGACTCTTATTATTACACATCAAAGAACACGAGGCTAAGAGAAACAGAAACTACAACATATACACATCGAAGAACACGAGGCTAAACGAAAGTAATTGAAAGGGTGTTACTTCCAAAGCTCGTTTTACAGGTTAGGTGCAGCTCCTCTTTAACTTGCCATGCTCCTTGAAGATGTCCCCAATATAACGTGTTTGGTCTTCATTGCTCCTCTGCATGTTCGCACTAGTGGTTTTAAAATCTCAAAATGGCAAGAAAAATATACTACTAGTAATACTCATGCATCTTGTGGGCAACATTAAAGCACTCGTGTGCCATGTTAGAGCATCTCCAATAGAAGCGCAACACGCGGCGCTTTATAAAAGTGTTTACACTGCTGAGATCAAGAAGTAGAGATCGAGAGTAGAGACTATAGAGTATAGGATAGTTCTCAGCATAGATATAGCATAGATAGATAAAAAAATAGATAGTTCAACTACTCCTCGTCGTCCGACTCCTCCTCGATGATGTCCTCCTCTAATGTCTCAATGTAGGCGTGAAGATACCGATCATCGTTGGATTCCCAGGGCGACGCTGCTCCTAACCTCATGTTGAATTGAGCGTCCGCTTTTCGCGTACGCTTCTCCTCGCGATAGGCGGCTCGCTCCGCCCTCCTCTTCTCCCTCTCCGCCCTCCTTTGCGCGAAGAACTCCCTCTCATTGATGATGTCGTGCATGAAGCATTGGCACCACAGCACTATGGCTTCATCGTCCATCTTAGCGATGCCGAGACGGTGCTCCTGCCTCCGGTTATCGTGACGATCCTTGTCGGTGATAAGCCGCGGCAGAGGCACGAGCTCCTGCACCCACTCCCGTGTCGGTACATTGGGGAAGTTCAATGTTTTATGAGGCCACCGGAGGCGCCATGCCGCTGTGTCGTACGCGCGGGCGGCCTCGTTGGTGGCGTCGAAATTGCCGAGGCCAAGGCGCATCCCGCGGAACCGGATCTCGACGGAGAAGCCGCTGTAGGGGCGCGCGCGGACGCCGCGGTATCCCCAAGTTTCCCGGTGGCGCGACGACATGGTGGCGCGGCGTCGGCGAGGGGAGAAAGAGCGGGGAGAGAGCTGTGGCAAGGCACGGAGCGGGGAGAGAGCGGTGGCAAGGCACAGAGCGGTGGGAGGGAGTTGGATTTTATAAAGCGCGCCGGACGCTGCACGCCAAAACTAGCGCGCGCCCGGCCGATTTTTCCCGCGCGCGCGATCCTTTCTCGACGTCCCTGCTATCTCTACTCTCTTCTCTACTGTTATATTTAATTTATATTTTATATTTATCTCTACTTCTCTACTCTATACTCTTTTTTTTCAAACAGAGTTGGTGATGATGGTGTGCCTACCATCCTACAATATAGGCCGTCCAATTTATATCCGACGGATAGGAAGGAAACTATGGAAATTTTGTAGAAATATACCCACACCCCTCTCCAGATTTGCAAATAGGTCCTTCCCTTGTTCATCCATTTCTCCCACAAGATAAACTACTTACAAATGCATATTGACGCGTGCAATGCATGGGCATCTTGCTAGTTCTAAGAAAAATCATCATTTGCCACACTATTGGTTGCAGATGAAGAACCTACCCAAGCACAGCGCGATACAGGAGCGACGCACAATTACACGCTAATATTCTTTTGGAAAATGGAGGCTATAACCAATTACTTTTACGGGAACAATAGCACCCAGGAAATTTGAAGGGTAGGTATGAACAAAATTGGAACTGCACATGTACTGCTAAGTGATTCAATACACACATTACCAATCGAGGAGGAGAACGATGGTCACGGCGGCCTCTGTGCATCATGGTCAGCAATGGGTGTCAGTTCATTTTCCACGATGGTGGTGCTTCTGCGCTTGGCGTCAGCTTTCGGGAAGCAGATCCGAGATCGTGGAAGACGGTTGTGACGCCGCGAGATTGATGAGCCAGGTGTCTTCCAGTTATTCGCTATCGTTGCCATGTCATTCGCTTGCGTGTTGCATCTCGTCATGTCATCATGTGCATTGCATCATCATGTTTCCAAAACTTGCATCTGTCCCGGCCTCCCCGTTCCTTCTGTTGTCCGTTCTGAGTCCAGACACACTTGCATGCACCCGCGGCACATCCGAAATATTATTTTATAAGTGGCCGGAAAATGTTCTCGGAATGGGTTGAAAGTTGGCGTGTGCTCTTGCTATGTTGTAGGTAGGCCGCCTGCCAAGTTTCATCGCATTCGGGGTTTGTTTGATGCCCCAACGGATAACTATAGCGGCATTATAGTCGGTCTAACGTCGGACGTTTTCAGTCTCCGGAAACGGTTGCCAGGTTGCATTCCCCCTCTCTCTTCTCAGTCCAACCACACACCTGACCTCATTCGCCTAACCCCTCTTTGCACAATGCATCGACCCGACCGAAACTTTCCCGAACCCGACCGACTGAGTCGTCACCGATGGATCCGGATCATCCCCAAACATCTATAAACCATCTCCATTTTGTTAATTGGGCTCCCTAACCTATTTATCCGAGTCTGTCCGATTTTGGTCAGAGGGTCCAAACCTAATCATGTTGTTCCTATATATAGACCAACCCCTACCCAAATCAGACAAATCCCTAATTTCTAGGGATCCTCCCTCCGTCGCCGCCACTCTCTACCATCTCCCTTGGGACCCTTCCCCGACCAGCCTCCTCTTTCCTTGGGATCTCACCCCGATCCAATCCACCAACCAACGCTCCCCATGTCCCTCCTCGATCCCCATCACTCGCAGCCACCCAAAATTCCTTCCAGTCACCGGGAAGACCGTCGGTGCAAGCTCCTCCTGTGCCCTTCCTGAGCCGAGCTCCATGACCCCGCCGTATATCGCCGGAGCAGAAGCCCCTTGCCCAGCGCGCCGGAGTTGTGCCTCACCACCACCACCACGGTCAGCTAGGCCAAAAGGACCAGGTCGCCATGCCCCTGCCTTCCCTTCATTTGCTCGCCGTGCTCCCGTCTCTCAACCTCTCTAATCTCTCTCGCATGTCCCTTCTCTTGCTGAGACCCGACACCTTGGATGCTCACGTCCCCGATCTTGCAGCGTCGCCGCCTGGAGCTTCTTCGTCGGAGGCCTTCGCCTCGTCCGTGTCGTCGGCTTCCATCCCCGCCTGAGTCC
This sequence comes from Triticum dicoccoides, assembly GCF_002162155.2. Taxonomy (NCBI): domain Eukaryota; kingdom Viridiplantae; phylum Streptophyta; class Magnoliopsida; order Poales; family Poaceae; genus Triticum; species Triticum dicoccoides. Next base: position 237,339,775 of record NC_041386.1, on the reverse strand, counting down.
TCGCGTCCTCTCTGAACCTTGTGACTACTGCTTCGCCTCTCCATCGAACGAGTCTCTGCCTCCTCCGCCCGAGCACCCACACGGGAGATGCTCGGCGCTCCACCCCAAGAAGGAACAGCGCCCAAGCGCTCCTCCTCCTCGTGACCCGCCGCCCCGGCGAACCTCGCTGTCGGCGACTACCTCCTGCAGGAGCTCCAACCCCTGGCCATGGACACCCATGCTTCCCCGGCGCCTTGCATGTCCACGCCGCCGACGACAACAGCAGCAACAAGGAAACTCGTCCTCAGATCCGCCTCTGTTCGGCACGGCACCGTCGGGATCTGCTCGCCACCTTGCCGACCTGCCGCTTCCCACGCCTGCCGGTCCCTCCGCAAGTCCCCAGTGCCGCCTCCCTCTGTTCGAGCGAGGGAGACAAGCGACGACTCTTCTGCATCGAGCCGCTCTGGCTCGAGCGCTCACGTTGACCCAGCACTCGCGTGACCGCGCCCACTCCAAGCCGAGGCCCAGCGCACCAACCGGTCCACCTCACCACCGGCCGGGCTGAAGCCCATGGTGAGGGCACCCCGCGCCCCTCCTTTTTTTTCTCTTTCCCTCCTGTTGGGCCAGCCTGCTGTGTTTTGGCCCAAAGACGTTTTTTTCGTTCTGCGAATTTGTCATTTTTCCTGTGCATGCATAATTACAGAAAATGCCCTTGTTTCAAATTGTTAATAACTAAATAACCGTGCATCCGATTAAAATGAATTATATATGTAAAGTGCTTAGAATTTTGTCTAGTTTCATAATATGCCACTTTCAATCATGTTTAAAATGTCTAAAATGTTGTTTGTTTAATTTTGCATAAATGCCATGCTAAAATGCTTTATTTCATAACTAAATAATCGTAGCTCCAAACTTAACAAACTTTATATGTAAATGGGGTTGAAAAATGCCTAGTTTAACATGGTGGATTTACTTTGCATGTTTAATAACTCTAAAATATGGTTTAGAGCAGAACAATACCAAACTTGAAATATGCATATGAGGATTTTCTGGACTTGTTGCTTGTTGTTTCTGGCCTCATTTAAACTTGCCTAGTTAAGTAGTTCTATTATGCTTAACCCCTTGCCATGCTAATCAACATTTAGTTTTGTTGAGTACTTAAACGAGAGAGAACTAAATAATTGCTGTGGTGTTTCGTTGATATGCAACTCATTGCATATTGAGCCCCACTTAACTTGTAGTATTGTTTGTGCATTTTGTCATGCCATGCCTCATTAAACCGGACATGCATCATACTTGCTTGTGCATCATGCCATGCTTATCTATTGGTTGTTTACTATGTAGCTTGCTTCTTTCTGGGTTGCTACTCTCATTAGCTTCGGTTTCATTCCGGAGTTGTGAGGATCCGTTCGACTACGTCCATTTGTCTTCTCCATGGACTCGTTCTTCTTCCTTGCGGGATCTCAGGCAAGATGACCATACCCTCAAAATCACTTCTATATTTGCTTGCTAGATGCTCGCTCTATTGCAATGCCGTGATACCTACCACTTGCTATATTATGCCTCCCATATTGCCATGTCAAGCCGCTAACCCACCTTTCCTAGCAAACCGTTGTTTGGCCATGTTACCGCTTTGCTCAGCCCCTCTTATAGCGTTGCTAGTTGCAGGTGAAGATGAAGTTTGTTCCATATTGGAACATGGATATTGTAGGGATATCACAATATCTCTTATTTAATTAATGCATCTATATACTTGGTAAAGGGTGGAAGGCTCGGCCTTATGCCTGGTGTTTTGTTCCACTCTTGCCGCCCTAGTTTCCGTCATACCGGTGTTATGTTCCTTGATTTTGTGTTCCTTACGTGGTTGGGGGAATGGGACCCCCTTGACAGTTCGCCTTGAATAAAACTCCTCCAGCAAGGCCCAACCTTGGTTTTACCATTTGCCACCTAAGCCTCTTTCCCTCGGGTTTCCAGAGTCCGAGGGTCATCTTTATTTTAAACCCTCGGGCTAGTGCTCCTCTGAGTGTTGATCCAACCTGTCAGTACCTGATGGCCACCAGGGGAAACTCTGGGTTGGCCTACCAGAATCTTGGACAATCCGGTGTGCCCTAAGAATGAGATATGTGCAGCTCCTATCGGGATTTGTCGGCAGATCCGGGCGGCTTTGCTGGTCTTGTTTTACCATTGTCGAAATGTCTTGTAACTGGGATTCCGAGTCTGATCAGGTCTTCCTGGGAGAAGGAATATCCTTCGTTGACCGTGAGAGCTTGTGATGGGCTAAGTTGGGTCACCCCTATAGGGTTTTGAACTTTCGAAAGTCGTGCCCGCGGTTATGGGCAAACGGGAATTTGTTAATGTCCGGTTGTAGAGAACTTGAAACTTAACTTAATTAAAATGCATCAACCGCGTGTGTAGCCGTGATGGTCTCTTCTCGGCGGAGCCCGGGAAGTGAATGTGGTTCTTGTGTTATGCTTGAACGTAAGTAGTTTCAGGATCACTTCTTGATCACTTCTAGTTCACGACCGTGCTTTGCTTCTCTTCTCGCTCTTATTTGCGTAAGTTAGCCACCATATATGCTAGTGCTTGCTGCAGCTCCACCTCATACCCTATCCTACCCATAAGCTTAAATAGTCTTGATCTCGCGGGTGTGAGATTGCTGAGTCCTCATGACTCACAGATACTTCCAAATAGTTGCTTGTACCAATGATACCAGTGTAGGTGAAGCAGCCCAGCTCAAGTGGGAGCTCGGTGAAGATCGTGTCCGTTGTGTTGTTTCGTTTCCTTTCGATCAGTAGCGGAGCCCAGTTGGGGCGACCGGGGATCTAGCATTTGGGGTTGTCTTCTTTTACTTTGGTTCCGTAGTCAGACCTTGATTGTATTCTGGATGATGTATGTATAACTTCTATTTGTGTGAAGTGGCGATTGTAAGCCAACTCTTTATCCCTTTCTTATTCAGTACATGGGATTGTGTGAAGATTACCCCTCTTGCGAAACCTACCATGCCACTATGCCTCTAAGTCGTGCCCCGACATGTGGGAGATATAGCCGCATCGTGGGTGTTACAACGGTGTCGAGGAAGAGGCTCCGTGTACAACGACGATGGTGCACCGGCTCCAGTGCGGCGTACGAGGTCGTCGATGAGGCAGATGCACTGCGGTGGACGAGTGCGCTGATGTAGAAGGGGAGGAGCACGAAGGCTGCGGTGCCATGGATAAGTCTATTTTGTAGTGGGTATACAAAATGGGGAGTATTCAGGTGTACTACTCTGGCTACCGGGGTGGGGTTGGCTGGGTACATTGAACCTGAAGTTACGAAAACAGCCCCTACCAAGTGTCATCTGTAGGCCTGTTCCGAAGGCTATGATGGTAACTTCGCACTGCTCGAATCAGGGTCACGGGAGATTTTCCCGCCGACCTCAAAATTTTGTGACACTGAACTCCCCGTGTGGCGTGCTGGGTGATTGGGCTAAGAAACTAGCGAGTAGTACTAGTAACTACTAGTACTCCATCCGTTTTTATTAACTTTGCATATTAGGTTTGATCGAAGTCAAACTTCCTAAAGTTTGACCAAGTTTATAGAAAAATATAAACATTTACCATAACAAAATGTATGATGTGAAAGTACATTCAATAATGAATCTAATGGTATTTATTTGTTATTGTATTGTATATGTTAATATTTTTTTATAAACTTTCTGAGAGTTTACAAAACTTGACTTTGACCAATGCTAATACACGGACTTAAATAAAAACGAAGGGAGTACACATTTGGTTTCTTAGTTTGTACTGAATTAATCATTTGTTGTAATAGTGAAATAAATATATTAGGTTACTGACTTCGAATGTAATGGTCTATACAATTCAATAGTTGCAATGATTGTTGAATTCCAAGATGTATACGGGGTCTATAGTACTTCACAATATGCTCAAACTCACATAATCCCTATCAAATGAGAATCTAAATGCATTTCATAGTTATTACTTTGTAGGATGCAATAAAACCAACCATAACTCTACATCATCCATTATAAAAGCAACATTTTGAACACATCCCAATGTAGGAATGAAATGTGTAGAGAGAGCTTGCAAAGATGGAGCAGATAGGGCGGGAAAGATTGTATGTATGTGGACGAGAGAGTAGGAGACAAACTAACGAAACAGAGAGAGAGACATAGAGAGAGAAAGAGATTGGAACAAGTTAGGTATGTGACAAAGATGGAGACATGTAATATATGTGAGATGCGTGTGCATCAGAATTCTGTACACGTGGAAGGAGAAGAGACAACAGGTTTGATGAGAGAGCTGGAAAAACATGGACGAGAGGGGAAGGATCTCGTGGGTCAAGGGATTGATCATTTTGTGTGGGGGAGAGAGGGATTGGTAATTTTGTGCGGTAGAGAGAGGTGGGGAGAAGTCAGTTAGTTGTCGTCACATCATCCTGCTTCCAAATGGCCTTGCATTCTCTAGTGTGGTGTGGTCGCCATCTTCGATCTCCTCGATGCCCTCTTTGGAGATTGAGGTGTTGTGCATTCTAGGGTGCAGAGAAGCAAAAGTGAGAGTGGTCGCCATATAAACTTGGATGGGGATGAATTGTGTGCTCGGGGGAGGGGTGTGTGTGTGCGGTGTGTGTGTGTGTCAGATATTGAGAGAAATCAAACCTATGGAGAGAAATGTGTGTGTATGTGACGGAAAACTACATGCTAAATAGGGTTTTCACTAAGGGATTGTGCATGAGAGATAGAGAGCGATGTGCGGGTCTTGAGGTGGGTAGAGGTCGGGTGAGGGTGTCAAAATGTGTGCATTGATACATGTGTTACATGCGATCGTGCGAGGGACGGACGAATTGAGAGAGATGGTTGTTGTGTTACGGATGCTCCTCTCTCTCTCTCTCTCACACACACACATAAGTAAAATAGAAGACCGTTCTCTCATGTATACACAACGTATCGGCATCTTTCTATGTCTCACTCATGCATGATCATTTGCACATTCACACCTCTCTATGTCTCTATCACACGCACACGGTCTCCACATTGCCCATCCACCACAACACACATATGGACACATACACATGTTCTCTCTCAGTCACACACACAAAATCAGTATTAAAAAAAATAGGGCGCACCTAAAACGTCCAAATCCAAATAAACACAAACTGGAGCTAAATTCAAATATATGGAAATATTATAGCGTCAAGAACTTTTCCATGAAGAAAAAGTTGATTAATATTTGGGGATTGTTTTCACACACACAAAAAGGTTCCTTGGATGTCCTTCGAGCGCGACACAGTGATGCACCGTTCGATCGACCGCGCAGCCGCGGTTCACGTGCTTGCACAAGATTCTGTATCGTGGATGTGGTAACTAATATAAGCGCAGCCTCAGTCTAATGTTTACGTGTACTAGTACGGTTTTCTTTTAAGTTTGACCAACCCTATATAAAACTAAACTAAGCTCCCATACATGCACTCATCAATATGTCGCCGCTGCCATTGCGCATGCCGGCGCCCGCCTGCTCCAGCAAACAATTTCTTGCCCATCACCACCGTGTTGCCACCATCCCTGTGCCATGAAGCTGAAGGCTCGCCTGCTCATGTTGTCTGCAGTCCCTCCTCGCAATGCTGCCGCTCTACCAAGCACGTGAGCAGCTGGTGGAGCTGCATCTATGCATGCAGTGTACGAAGAGGAGGACGAGCGCATGCTCGACCATGTCGGCGACGAGGAACTAGCGTGCCATTGTCATCTCCGCCCGTGCGGAGGAGGCACGCATGGTGGCTGTCGCAGCGGAAGCCGATCGCGCCCGCGCCGAGCCTGCAAACTGGGTGCGTACGTGGAATCTACCTTCGAGACCTTGAATGCCATCTAGATCCTGCAATCTGAAGGAACAATTTGGGTCAGTCGACTCTTGTGACCCGTTGGATGCAACATGGATGGCTAGAAGGGCTTCTTCAACCTCCAAGAATGATGCACTATTCATCTTCTCAGCCCGCCACACGCCTAACCGCCTGCCGCCACCGCCCCGCCCTCCCTTGAACCGCCTGCCACCGCCATGCTCCCCCCACCCCCGCCATCCGTTCAACCCCGAGCACGATCCATTTTTTCCGGCGAATTGCATTCCACACCCAACACTCATAAGATATATCATGGGCACCCTGCCATCCTAATATAGATACTGGGGTAGCTTCTCTGCCATCTTCTTCCTTTGCTCCGTCGAACTTCTTTCACAAATCAACTGACCCAAATTATACTACTAGTACGAACGTATTAAGTACAGTAGGAACATGAAGATACGAGTAGTAGTACCAACATCAAGAAGAACAGTAGTAAGACATACTAGTACTAGTACTACTGTACATACTAAAGAGTTCAAATAACGAGAAAGAACATAAAGTTCAAATAACGAGAAAGAACATAAACATAGTTCTGCTGGGGGCTCAGGACAACACACCCCTGAAATAAAACTAAGCAACTAGTCTGCTTGACCGTGCAGTAGACCGGAGTCCGAGTCTGAGTCCACGTCCTCGACTTCATCCTCGACCCTCTTCCTATTCACTGACACTTCTTTGCTTGAACCGGACACTGAGCTTTGCTTCTTCATCCAACCCTTGTAGATATTTAAACAAAGGTAGGAATCCATTGCTGCGTACATGATGTGATATTCATCTAATGTCTTCGACTCCCATGCATGATGAAACTCGTGGTGAGTTTTTTTCAGTTTAGCGTATGAAGGATCAATCATGGCTGCTGCCAGGGTCCGCATTGAAGGCTGAGAGGAGGACACCAGGCTTGCCTTCTGGAGTTCAAAGGGCTGGCCTACAACGAGGCCTATCCGTCGCAGGACATCCCTGTCATTCCTAAAGTCTACAGTAACGAATTTCACTCTTTCGTCCTTAAGGAAGTTCTTAAAATCATGGCACCAACGTTGGCATGGTATATGTGGTAGACCAAGCACATGTTATGTATGCAAATCTGGATCATGGCGGGCTTCTTCTTCTTTGCCTCCTTTAGAATCTTCTCTCTTTCCAGGACTGTGGTGTACTCAATATCTAGCCCAACAACACACTCATCCTTTGAACTGTTGAACATGTGTAGGAAGCGAGCAAGGCATGCTTTCACCGTCACGGATCCACGTGTGTAGATGACGATGAACTCATCCCCAATGATGGCTCTAACCTGGTACTTAGTGGCGACCATGGAGATTTGGGAGGCCATGGATTTTGGAGGAGGGTTAGGAGACGTTGAACTGGTGTAATATGAAAGGACGGGACGACTCAGAGCGAACTTTTGTAAGGTAGTAGTATAAGATGGGGACGAGTGGGGCGTGCGAAGGGCGTGGGGTTGTTGGCTTGCCCGATGGATAAACGGCTGCAAGCCCCCAAAGAGTTATTGAGTACTATGTGGGGCCCACTAGATGTCATGTCTACTAGACCCATATCGTAGGCCTGACGGTATAGCTTCTGCCTATTCGCATGCCTTGCCGGCGCGTGGATGTAACTTCACTTAATTCTATCAACCATCGCGCCTCCCACGACCTTCGCCTCCCTCGCGCGGTCGCGCCCTTTGAGACTTCGACCGGCTATAAATGAGCAATTTTTTTGCCTAGTCTGCATGCATCATACTCCCTCTGGTCCTTTTTACTTCCCTCAACCGTTTGCAAAGTGTTTGACCAAATTTATACTAAAAATATCAATATCTACAATACTGATTATAATGAGTATAAGAACTACGTTTCATAATGAGTATAAAAATATTGATTAGACATTGTGAATGTTGATACATTTTTCTATAAGTTTGGTCAAAGTAGAGGTACATTGACTTCAGACAAAACTTAAATGCACAATGCAGACTAGTTCCTCCATCTAGGTGCGTGCCATGTCCTATCTAGTCATCACAACAAGGTTAGCTATTAGAGTGCTACTACCTCCCTTCTACTTTAAAGGGCTCGATTCAAAAATTTCACCTACTCTTACCAAGATAGAGGTGGTGGAATAGTTTTTGTAGTATGCAAAAGTACTCAACTAATGTTGTCGTTCTTCACAAAAAATGTGTTTACCAATGCATTATCGCATTGCATGCATGCATGAACACTAGTTACTCTATCCCCCCTCTCTTTTTTAATTCTTTGCACATCAGCATGTTTGCTATTCCCGTGTGCATGATACTAGCTAAGATACCACCATTATGGCCAGCCTTAATCATCGCATGCAATAATTTGGTGCACCTTGAAATATGAACATGTGTGGGGCGTGTATGTTTTTAATGACTTGATACTATACCTAGCCCGACATGCGGGATGACTTATTATGCACCATTCCCCATACCTGCAGGAATCCCTTTCGTCTCCAATCTTTTCCTCTCCATGTGTGAAAACAATATGCATGCTTGACTCTCCTTCTCCCTCCGGCGGTCTCACCACTCCACCCCATGTGGACAAAATCTGCATGAATGACTCTCCTCACCCCACGCTCATCCAATCCGTTGTGACCAGCAATATTTCCTCCCCTTCCCTCCCCCGTAATTTACTCCAACAAATATGCCCACATAGCTGTTACGTTAATCATGCAACATATCTTACGGGACACTGCTTTAGTTACTTAACTACAGGTGCATTGGGTCACTGACATATGGGCCCAACATGGGTTTGGCCCACATGTCAGTGACGCAACTGGACCTGCAGTTAGGTCAGTGCAGCTCACTCCATATCTTACGTAGGTGTGCCATTTCTCGCTATAAATACTGCGCCTCCCACGGCATTCGGAAGAACGCTCACGTTCATCACTATCTCCTCCCCCTCCCTCTCACGTCGACCACCATGGCATCGCCCCTCCCAAGCCCTAGGCGCCTCTCGCTGCATCGTGCGGACGGTCACGCGTCGTTGTTCCCTTCCTCGCCGCCACTAGTCGAGGAGGATGCATCGGCGTTCCGCTCCTCGCCGCGACGTGTCGAAGTGGACGCATCAGCGTTCCCAATCTCGCCAGCACGCGCGTTGGAGGATGCGTCGGCTCCCCGCTACGAGGAGAACACCACGCCGCCTGTCGAGTCCCCCAGCCTTGAGGAGCTTTGGAAAGAAATGGATGTCGCCTTGTGGGAGGCTTTTCCTCCGGCAGAGCATGCCAAAATAGAGGCAGAGAAGAAGGCCCAGGAAGGGAAGCGCATCGCGGGACAAGCTGCCTGGCAGGCCTATGTCGCGTCCGAGAGAGTCGGGTAATTGGCTCTTTGGTAGAAGGCTCGTGTGAGGGCCGTGAGAGTGGCGGAGGACGCACGTGCCAAAGCCCTGAGTGCAGTCGGTCCCAAGTGCCTCCTCTACGCTTGGCGGTACGTGGACCGGGTGCATGCTTCTAGCAAGGAGGAGTACCTGTTAGCGCCGGATCACCACACCAGTGAGATCGCGCTCGCCCGCCAGCAAGCCGCCAATCAGCACCTCGCGAGTTGCGAGGCTGAGGAAGAGGCGTTGTGTCGGCGCGCTAGGAAACGGCTGCGCACCAGGGCACTCGTGGTGCACCGCAAGCGCTCCTGTGAGCGTTGTGGCTTTTAGTAGGAGCATAATTTATTTTCGTAAGACGATCTCATTAGTTTTGGGATGCAAATGATAAATCCTGAATGTTTAGGAATTATTAGCGTCCTTAATTAAGTATGTAAAAGGGAAAGTTTGGAAACCTTGTGCATCCGTACGCATTTTGTAAGTTCATGCATATAGCACAAACTTTATTACTCCTATATACTATCGCGCTACTCGTCTCTCTCTATATATGCTTGCAGACTATTCTACTCCCTCCGTCTAGGTGAATAAGTCATCTTTGGTTGTGCATGTGACCAAGAACGAGGGAAGACTTATACACCTAGGCGGAGGGAGTACTACTATTACTTATCTACGTGCAAATGCACATTTTAACATTACAATGCGGTTTTTGTAAAATTAGAAAAACAACACTAGTCAAGCTTGTGAAACGATTCAATGCAAAACAAATGCAAAAATGCTCGTGTGATTGATAACTTTTAGATTCCTTCTCTGTCGTACTTTGTACGCAGTATCTCACTGGTCGGAAAGGCATGCAAATTCCCAAACCTCTTCCTACACCCTGTATCGAATTTTTTCCTAACAAGTTGTGTCGTGCAATTGGAATTCCAACTTGACTACTACTACTAGTAGGAGTACTAGGGGCCAGTTCTTTTAGGTTTCTAGATTAGTAATCCCATAACTATCACCTCCGTCCTGGTTTATTGGTCCCTATTGTAATCTGTGTCAAATTTTGATCATAAATTTAACTAATGAAATGTTAGTGCATGTCACATGCACTAACATATTATCAGTTAAATCTTTGGTCAAAATTTAGCACAAATTACAATGGTGACGAATAAACCAGGATGGAGGTACTAGTAGTAGTTTAGGGGCCCAAATAAATGAGTGAGGCGCCTTTAATGTTACTCTACACCGTGACTAGTCTTATGGTAAAAGCCGGGGAAGAGATGACTTATTTTTTAAGCCGCCAAAAGAAATGGCCCTAGGAGTAGTAGCTAGGGATACTAGGAGTAGTAGCTAGGGATCGAGTGTGCGAGATGAATCAGAGAAAGTAAATGCAAACAGATGAAATGCAAAAAATATGGAGGGATGTGATGGTTGCGTGTCTATTTATTTTACCAGGCCACTTATTACTGGGAGTGGTTGGGTTTTGTGATATGACGGCTTTACTACCGCGCCACGAGCGGGGTGAGACTCGCCGCCCTCTACACTAGTACTACATCGGTCGTGGTTTATTAGTCCCCCATTGAATTTGACTGGAGATTTAGCTGACCAAATGTTAGTGCATGTCAACAAAAACTATATCATTGGATTCGTATTTGAACATAGTTTCCAATGATATAATTTTAGGTGACATGTATCAGCATTTATCATACTATATATAATGTTAGTTCAATTTTTGGTCATACCAATCTATAGTAAGGTGCCTTGCATTGCATGGAATAGTGAAATGCATTGATCGGGGCATTGTTTATTTTGACAAAGGATGTGGGAGTCATCTCATGTGTAACGGGTATCGATAGGTTTCTTTGGATATTATTTCATCTCTAGAGCTCACAAACAACCGTGTCAAATAGATAAAAAGTTATCTTTTGCAAACAAAAGCGTTCAACTGTTCAACCTGCATCCATAACTTGTGAAGAAATAACACTTATTGTGCTTTGCAAGAAATGATCTTTAAGAATTAGTTTTTGAGTATCAATTGTTATACATGATGGCTACAGATGACATGGAACTTTCTTATAGTCAACAGTTGGCTATACTATTAAGTATTAACCATGCCCTTATACACCTGGACGGAGGCATTAAATCAGGATGACTTGGAAGGGGGCAGAGGAGATGTAAGAAATGATTCATCATAAGTATTTCACCAATACTGTAGTAAAAATTTCATACATGGAAGATTCTAGACTAAATGATAAATGGATACACCTTTATTCATGCGCGATACTCCAATAGAGCAATAGTATCATGCATGGAAGTCTCCACATGCTTACACAGCGGATTACATTGAGTGAAGACTAATGATCAACATTTAACTTGGTAATGCATATGTCAAGGTGAACCTCCTTGGAGTCCCCGTGCACCTTGTTGGGGGTCAAATCATTCCATGCATCTTCCATGTCCACATCGGTGGGAAGGTCCCAGCTCGGCACCTTCCTAGTCAGATTGATGTAGCCAGTGTCGCCGCCCATGTACCTCCGAGGGGTAGTAATAGTGAGCACGCACCCGTACATCGGCCTCGTGTCAGTGTCAGCATCAACGGTGTCGCCCCTGACGCACACTATAGAGACGGGGTGGCGGCCTGCGCGGGCCTCGCCGATGCTCATGATCAAGAGGAAGATGCTTCCGTCCTCCTCCGAGCCTAACAGGCGACAGTGATCCTCTAGCGACTCGGCATGGTGAACGCATAGCACGTCTCGTACTTGATGTTCTTCGCCAAGGTCCAGTAGTGATCGCCGCACGCCTGTGTGAGGTGATGCACGATGTCCACCGGCGAGCCCCAAAACGGCATCGGGCACTCATAGCAGCAGACGAAGTGCTCCTTGGAGGCATCGACCAGGCCGTCCATGGAATGGGAGTGGCTATAGGGGACGTTCCGCTAGTTGAATATATGAGCAAGTTACTACGAGATTTAGTCCGAATAAGCACAAAATAAATCATGCCGGCTATAACAGATATTAAACTAATCATGTGCACTAGCATAGTAGATGAACATATCGAATCTAGGACACAGAATAGAAACATGAATTCTACCATGATTTCTAACAGGAAGGACAGAAACACATACAGTGCAATGGGAGAAGCACCGTTCGCATTGAGGTTGTTGCACATGTCATTGAGGAAGACGATGCAAAGGTCGGAGAAGAAGTCATCGTCGGTGAAGTCGTCGCTGCCAGCACTTGGGAGAGTGTGCTCCCCAAATTTCAACAGCGCCCACCGAATGGAGCGTAGGAGGGAGTGGCTGTACGGGGCATTGCGGCCGCCGAATGGAGCGCAGGAGTAGCCCACGAAGCTGTAGATGGTACTCCTCCCTAGTCTCTACTCTTATCCCTATCTCTACTACTCTTCTTTGTTTTTTTATAATATACTAGTTGTAGTTGTCAAATCGAATAGTACTGCACCGTCCGCTGCACGCCCGGCTGAACACGCCTCCTCGCCTCCATCAAAACCCTTTGTTAAACCCGCTTGCAAACTGAGGAACCTACTCCGGCCCGCGGGAGGAAATTTGCCGGTTGCCGTTGGAGAATAATAGAGTCACGTCGAATCCATTTGAGTTAATTGGTGTATGATTCTCTCTCTAGAAAAAGTTAATCCATCCTTAATCTTGTATTCTAAGTACTCTGTGGGTTCCACTATCAGTACAGTGTACATGACTTGCAGGCTAGCTACAGATTCGTATATAAAGTTAAAATGAAACAAATCCATCCTTAATCTTATATTCTAAGTACTCTGTGTGTTCCACTGCCAGTACAGTAGCGAAAGAAGTATGTATTAAAAATATATATAAAAAGCTAAAGTTTAGGACAGAATTCAAACTTAGGTCATCGCGCCGCGAGCATCCGGCCCGGACCAGTACACTAGGTGTTCATTGCGGACAGTGCAAGAGATAAACCTTTATAACAATGAGCCCGTCCGTTGCAACAGATCCAATGTAGAATAAAACATAATCACAAATTTGAAAGAAAACAATTTAGTTTTTATATACATGTCACTAAAAATATCTTATGTTTCACTCCAAATATATTCATTGGGATGTTTTGATGAAGTAAGTGAGGAATGTGGTTGGTTTCAAGATACTAAGGGGTTTTGTGTAAACTGGAGCAGAGAAGTGGGAATTGTTGTGTAACGCCCCGAGACCGATGCGCCAGGTGTCTTCCAATTATTTGATGTTGTTGCCATGTCATTTGTTTGCGTGTTGCATCTTGCCATGTCATCATCCGCATTGCATCTGCATGTTTTCGAAGTTTGCATCTGTCCAGGTCTCCCCGTTCCTTCTGTTGTCCGTTCTGAGTCCAGACACACTTGCACGCGCCCGCGACATGTCCGAAATATTATTTTATAAGTGGCTGGAAAATGTTCTCGGAATGGGATGAAAGTTGGCGTGCGGTGTTGTTTTGTTGTCAGTAGACCGCCTGCCAAGTTTCATCGCATTCGGAGTCCGTTTGACGCCCCAACGGATAACTATAGCGGCAGTATAGCCGGTCTTTTCGTTGGACGCTTTCGGTCTCCGGAAGCCGCTATCGGGCCTCTCTTTCTCCTCTCTCTCTCCTCTCTTCTCAGCCCATCTCTCTCTAGCACAGCCCACAAACCCCACCTAGTTCCCCTTCGTCCGGAGCCGTCCGATCGTGATCCGAGGGTCTGAAAAATGGATTAAAACCCCCCTCTCCTTGCCTATTCCTATAAATGGATACCCCCTCCTCCAATTTTGGAAACCCTAGCCATCACCCCTTATTTTCCGCACCCCTCCACAGTGTCGCTGCCACTTGGCGCCTCCGCCTCCACCTCCAAGCCGCCGCGGCCCTGCGGGCCCACCGTGAGCCCGTCCGGGCCCGAAGCGCCGTTGCTCCTCCTGCAGTGCCCGATCCAGTCTGGATCGAGGCAACTGCCTCCGCCCCGAGCGTCGCCGGGAGTTTGCACCGCCCCCGTCAGCTCGTCGTACGGTCGCCGGAGACCTCGTCGCCGGCAAGCCTCGCTGGAGGACCTCCCAGGCCGGATCCCGCCGCCTTGCTCCTCTTTCCCTGGCCATCTCCTTCTCCTCCTTCCTCTAACCTATCTCTATCTCCAGCCTTGTACAGGGACCCCCCATGGCCACCGGATCTGGGTGCCCGGCCATCGTCCTGCCCGTTTTCGGCCTCCCCTGCCGCTGCCTCGCCCGGATCAAGCGGATACGGTGAGGTGTTCGTCGACGCCGTCCGCATTGGTTGCCTGCTCATTCCTCTCTTTAGGGACGAGCCGACGAGCGATGTCCCGTTGACCTTGAATGTGGCTGGGCCACAACCGCATGACCTCGCTCTACCGCGTGGGCCTCTACAGCGGCACCGGCCCACAGGAGAGTTTCGGCCTGCCTCCCCTCATCTCCTTCCAGCCGGGCCATGCGAGGCCCAGTTCCGCGCCAGTGCCCGCGTGGGCCACGACCAGATGAGGTTGTCCGCTGCTCCCTTCTCTGCCCAACCAGGCCAAGCCCAATGTGAGCAGTCCTTCCAGCCCCCTGCGCACTGTTGGACATGTCTCAGATTCGGCCCGATAGGGTTTTTCCCTGTTCTGTGATTTTGTTCTTTATTCCAGAGACAGCAGTTTTTGCAGAAAACCCCCTAGACATCATGCATTACATAACTCATAAACCGTGCATCGGATTAAAACAAACTTAATATGAAAAATGCCTAGAATTTCATCTAGTTTTATATTATGCCATTTTCATCATTGTTTAAAATGTTGTTTGATTAATTTTTGCTCTATGCCATGCTAAAATGCTTTAATTCATAACTAAATAACCGTAGCTCCAAATTTAATAATCTTTATATGTAAATGGAGTGGAAAAATGCCTAGTTTAACATGGTGGCCTCACTTTGCATGCTTAACAACTATAAAATATGGTTTAGGGCAGAACAGTACCATAACCAAAATATGCTCATGAGGAGTTTCCGGATTTGTTGTTTGTTGTTCCCGGCCTCATTTAAACTTGACTAGCTAGGTAGTTTTGCGTTGCTTCACCCTCTTGCCATGTTTAACAACATTTAATATTGTTGGGTACATAAACAAGATCGAACTAAATAACTTGAACGTGGTGTTTCGTCAATATGCAACAGAGTTTCATATTGAGCTCCACTTAATTTGTAGGTTGTTTGTGCATTTTTCCATGCCATGCCTCTTTAAACCGGACATGCATCATACTTGTTTGCGCATCGTGCCATGATTAGGTGATGATTGTTTACTATGTTGTGTGCTTCTTTTAGATGTTGCTTCTTCGGGTTGGTTCTGATAACGTCGCATTTGAGAGGACCCGTTCGACTACGTCCGTTTGTCTTCTTCATGGATTCGTTCTTCTTCCTTGCGGGATTTCAGGCAAGATGATCATACCCTCGAAATCACTTCTATCTTTGCTTGCTAGTTGCTCGCTCTTTTGCCATGCCTATGTTGCGATACCTACCACTTGCTTATCATGCCTCCCATATTGTTGAACCAAGCCTCTAACCCACCTTGTCCTAGCAAACCGTTGTTTGGCTATGTTACCGCTTTGCTCAGCCCCTCTTATAGCGTTGTTAGTTGCAGGTGAAAATTGAAGTTTGTTCCTTGTTGGAACATGGATATTTTGTTGGGATATCACAATATCTCTTATTTAATTAACGCATCTATATACTTGGTAAAGGGTGGAAGGCTCGGCCTTATGCCTGGTGTTTTGTTCCACTCTTGCCGCCCTAGTTTCCGTCATATCGGTGTTATGTTCCCGGATTTTGCGTTCCTTGCGAGGTTGGGTTATAATGGGAACCCCTTGACAGTTTGCCTTGAATAAAACTCCTCCAGCAAGGCCCAACCTTGGTTTTACCATTTGCCACCTAGCCTTTTCTTTCCCTTGGGTTCTGCAGACTCAAGGTTCATCATTATTTTAACCCCCCCCCCCCCGGGGCCAGTGCTCCTCTGAGTCTTGGTCCAACCTGTCAGCCGCCGGTGGCCACCAGGGGCAACTCTGGGCTGGCCTACCAGAAGTTTGGACAATCCGGTGTGCCCTGAGAACGAGATATGTGCAGCTCCTATCAAGATTTGTTGGCACATTCAGGTGGCTTTGCTGGTCTTGTTTTACCATTGTCGAAATGTCTTGTAACCGGCATTCCGAGTCTCATCGGGTCTTCCTGGGAGAAGGAATATCCTTCGTTGACCGTGAGAGCTTGTGATGGGCTAAGTTGGGACACCCCTGCAGGGCTTTGAACTTTCAAAAGCCGTGCCCGCGATTATGGGCAGATGGGAATTTGTTAATGTCCGGTTGTAGAAAACCTGAAGTTGACCTTAATTAAAGCACATCAACCATGTGTGTAGCCGTGATGGTCTCTTTCCGGCGGAGTCTGGGAAGTGAACACGGTGTTGGAGTTATGCTTGACGTAAGTAGTCTAGGATCACTTCTTGATCATAGATTTCTCGAACGTGCTTTGCCTTCTCTTCTCGCTCTCTTTTGCATATATGTTAGCCACCAAATATATGCTAGTCGCTTGCTGCAGCTCCACCTCATACCTTTTCCCTACCTATAAGCTTAAATAGTCTTGATCGCGAGGGTGTGAGATTGTTGAGTCCCCGTGACTCACATATACTTCCAAAACCAGCTTGCAGGTGCCGTTGAACCATGCAGAGGACGCAACCAAGCTCAAGGAGGAGCTCGATGAAGATCTTGTCCTTTGTGTTGTTTCCGTTTCCAGTTGATCAGTAGTGGGGCCCAGTTGGGACGATCGGGGATCTGTGTAGCATTTGGGGTAGTCTTCTTTTATTTTGGTTCCGTAGTCGGACCTTGATTGTCTCTGGATGATGTATTTCTTTATTCATGTAATTGTGTGAAGTGGCGATTGTAAGCCAACTATGTATCTCTTTCCCTTATGTATTACATGGGTTGTGTGAAGATTACCTCACTTGCGACATTGCTTTCAATGCGGTTATGCCTCTAAGTCGTGCTTCGACACGTGGGAGATATAGCCGCATCGAGGGCGTTACAAGTTGGTAATCAGAGCCTTCCCCAACTTTAGGAGCCCCCTGCTTGATCGACTCGCTGGAGTTGTTGAGTCTAGAAAAATGTTTTGAGTCATTTAGGATTATATATATATCAGAGAGTTAGGAATTCTTTTTACTCCTTGGTCCCTTCGTCGCTCTGGTGAGGCATCCTGACGTAGAGTTTTAACTCTTCTCTTCTCAAATTTCACTAAAAAAATTAGGATCACGTGGGTATCTTGGAATTGTTCCGATGGTTTTGTGACGAGAACATTGTTCTTGGTGCCTCCTGACATTTAGGGGTTGTGGCAGTGTCCCAGGGAGTAGAGCTCCGAGGTGTTGTCGTCACAATTTTATCGTTGCAGTTCTGGAATACCTGAGTTTAGTTTCGCCGACATTGAAAATCTCTTTTATGTAGTTGTTGGTGAGATAACCTCAACGCCACCCAATATTGGGGCAGGAGTTCGGGAGTATTGCCATAACTCGTATAACGGATGCTTTTCGAAGGTTGAGGTAGATAATTTCCGAAGGTTTCTTGGTTACGTGTTGAAGAATGGATACAGCTGGATGTAGGATTTGCTAGATTTGGGTGAGATATTATGCTTCCCCTGTATCCCCAACACCTGATTGCATAACCGGAAAATTTCGGGAGTTTATGAGTGGGAATTCAAGTAGCTCTTAGGATATCTTTCCGATAGAGGTATGATATGAAATTGGGGTTCGACGTCTAGTGGTCCGCCTATCCACGGTTGGTTTTACAGTGGTCTCGTTGTGTCTTAAAGAGTCCTTGGCTATGCCGACTCGGGGACGCTTCGGATGTCATGTGCACTGCCTTGTACATGATGTTGTCGTACAATCGAGCCCGTGTAGGCCCCACCACGAAAACTTTGGACGAAATCTCTATCATATGTTTGTTCCGTCTTATTCTGCAAGCCAATCCTTTGTTTTGTTTTTGAGTTGTGGTATTCGAGTTGTTTCGAAGTCAAATGTTGATTCCATGCCTTTTCCTAAGTGGTGTTCTCATATTCCTATGCGGATACTAATCCTTCCTGTTTATCGAGATTGTCATGTCAATCCTTTTCACCGGCGTTTTCCTTTTCAAGTGGATCCGATCGTTTTCAACATCCGCTTGATCAAGTATCAGTTCTTCTCAAGGTATTTGTTTCATCCGTCTTCAAGTTGCCTTTGTTTTCCCACCCTCCCACCCTTTCTCTTCAAGGGCTCAGATTTCTGAATCAAGTATCCATCTTATGGTTGTAAAGTTTCTTCGTTCTTTTCGCCAATGTTCTTATCCAGTGATTCTCATGAAGATTCTAATGGAGCTTCAAGATCATCATTCTTAATTCTTTTTCTTCTCCGGTGGATTCAATTCAAGCTTTGGTGTTGACCATATCCTTTCCTCACTTCAAATGCTTTCTTATGCTGGTGCACTTCTAAATTATTCACCTCTTGTTTTCCATTTGTTCCGTTGTACTGAAGATATCTCAGAAGATTAGTGCTTCTATTCTTGATCAATCCAAGCTATTTTCGAGGTCTTACCTTATTCAAGCCATTTAATTCAACCGGTGCATTCTCTCTTTTAAATCGTTCTATGGCGTTTCTTTTGAGTGGGCCCTAACCCACAGGTCTTTTCCCAGGATCTTACGTGACTCTTCTTATTTTCCCGGAGCTATCCTCAATTTTATTTTCGAAGTTTGACGTAAGAATGATTTATCATCAGTCAAATATCTTCTCCAAGATCTGTCAAAATCTTTTCATCGTTGGCTCAACCTTTCCATTCTTCATTCCGGAGTGCCTCAATAATTCATGGTAGTGTTTCTCGTCGTCATTCTTGGATTTTGAAGACCGAAGAAGAATTTTTCCTCCATATCTTATCCGTTCTCTCAAAGATTTGTGATTCTAGTTTGAGGCCATCCTCTCATAATTTTTTTTGGATTATGAGAATTATTTTCATCCTTCTGGAGCAATTCAAGAGTGTTCTCATTTTGTTATTAGGAGTCCATCAATTCAGGTTTATTCATTCTCAGCTGTCAGTTATCATTCTCCAATCTTACAGATGCATCATTCAAGTATTCTCTTGTCAGCTCGTGAACTCTTCGTTCTTATGTATCTAAATCCCCTCAAGTATCCTCATTCATTCTCTAATTCATACCGGTGATTCATCCCTTTACTTCATGCATTTTCAATTCTACTGGTGGCTCTTCCAAGATTCTTCTTCCTTCGTTATAATCTCAATTGACCCTTTCTTTCCAATTCCTACGGTGGTTCATGCAAGAGTTCTCGTCATTCGTCATCATATCAACTCTTTCGTTCTTTTCAATCCTACCGGTGGATCATTGAAGACTTTTCTCAAGTTTATGTTATATCTCTCTGAATCTTTTCTACGAGAATAAGTAATATGTCAAATCCATTGATTGTCATCAATTTAATTGGTGAAGGATACGCATAATGTAATTCTTATTCTTGTCTCATCAAGTAAACTTAATTCCTTATTCCGGAGCATCAAATTCTCGATTCAAGTTGTCCATCTTTCTTTCTGGAGCTCAAAGTTATCTCAATTATTTCATCGCGAAGATCCATCTAATCATTGCAAGGATTCACCTTGTGTTTCCAACTTCTCTCTCCTTTCGTTTGATCATTCTTTTATTACCGGAGTTCTTCATGGAGGCTCTACATGATGGTTCATAAACGATTTAATTCCTTCTCGAAGTTTTCATCGAGATTCTTTTCTAAGGAGCTCAAGTATTCTTCATCTTGCAATCTGGAGTGCATTTCTTTCACGCATATCTTTTGAGGTGGTGCTATGTCATTCTTGATATTTCCCTTCGTGCTTCGTGATTCACAAGTTATCAAGAATGAGATATTTTAAATCCATCAACCTCTTCGTTGGAGTTATCTTGGGTTATGTTTCACCTAAAGCCTTCCCTAAGGATTTTGCTATTATGGTGCTCTTAAATAATCCAAGTTCTTCTTTTATCCTCCCGGTGAATTAGTCTCTCGTCTCCTTGATATCAAGCCAATCTATTGTTTCGTTAGTGGCAGAATTTCACCTCATAATTTTGGGATGTCTTCCATAAGCCCACATCAAGCTTATTCTTTTCATTGTTGGTGTTCCAACAACTCCGTTCAACCCTTCTCCTAAAGATGCCTTTTCAAGATCTTTTGTAGCAGAAGTTGGCATTGTCTTCTACATTCTTTTGTCTCAATTGTCTTTATTCTATTCTTTCTCCTGGAGGTCTATTGATGTTGCTCTTTTCACTCCTCATCTCGGTTTGTCAAAGATCATGTTCAATTTCTTCCATTTACAGTCGAAGTGTTGTCCAAATTATATCAGTCTTATTCCTTCTCTATCTTGTTTAACCGGAGTGTCGTGTCCTCTGCTCAAGTTCTTTTCTTGGTATCAAGTCTTGCATAACTTTTCAACCGGAGTGTTGTCCGAATTTGTTCTTCCTTGTTCCTCTTTCCTCATGGAGGTTTTCAACTTTATTCATCTTCGTTGTATTCTTTCTTTCAAATTTGCTCAACCTCGCAAGGTTCGTGGCTTCACTCGTTTGTCAAAGAAGCAACTTAGTTTCACCTCTTCTCTTCCTCTTCCATTGTCCCTCCGGTGACATTCTAGATCTCGGGACGAGATCCTCTCGTAGAGGTGGAGTGTTGTAATGCCCCGAGACCGATGCGCCAGGTGTCTTCCAGTTATTCGATGTTGTTGCCATGTCATTTGTTTGCGTGTTGCATCTTGCCATGTCATCATCCGCATTGCATTTGCATGTTTTCGAAGTTTGCATCTGTCCAGGTCTCCCCATTCCTTCTGTTGTCTGTTCTGAGTCCAGACACACTTGCACGCGCCCGCGACACGTCCAAAATATTATTTTATAAGTGGCCGGAAAATGTTCTTGGAATGGGATGAAAGTTGGAGTGCGGTGTTGTTTTGTTGTCAGTAGATCGCCTGCCAAGTTTCATCGCATTCAGAGTCCGTTTGACGCCCCAACGGATAACTATAGCGGCAGTATAGCCGGTCTTTTCGTCGGACGCTTCCGGTCTCCGGAAGCCGCTACTGGGCCTCTCTCTCCTCTCTCTCTCTCCTCTCTTCTCAGCCCATCTCTCTCTAGCACAGCCCACAAACCGCACCTAGTTCCCCTCCATCCGGAGCCGTCCGATCGTGATCCGAGGGTCCAAAAAACGGATTAAAACCCCCCTCTCCTTGCCTATTCTTATAAATGGATACCCCCTCCTCCAATTTTGGAAACCCTAGCCATCACCCCTTATTTTCCGCACCCCTCCACGGTGCCGCCGCCACTTGGCGCCTCCTCCTCCACAAGCCGCCGCGGCCCTGCAGGCCCACCACGAGCCCGTCCGGGCCTGAAGCGCCGCTGCTCCTCCCGAAGTGCCCGATCCAGTCTGGATCGAGGCAACTGCCTCCTCCCTGAGCGTCGCCGGGAGTTTGCATCGCCCCCGTCAGCTCACCGTACGGTCGCCGGAGACCTTGTCGCCGGCAAGCCTTGCCGGAGGACCTCCCAAGCCGGATCCCCCCGCCCTGCTCCTCTTTCCTTGGCCATCTCCTTCTCCTCCTTCCTCTAACATCTCTCTATCTCCAGCCATGTACAGGGACCCCCCCCCATGGCCGCCGGATCTGGGTGCCCCGCCGTCGTCCTACCCATTTTCGGCCTCCCCTGCCGCTACCTCGCCCGGATCAGGCGGATCCGATGAGCTGTTCGCTGCCGCCGTCCGCATCGGTTGCCTGCTCATTCCTCGCTTCAGGGACGAGCCGACGAGCGATGTCCTGTTGACCTCGACTGTGGCCGGGCCTCAACCGCACAGCATCGCTCTGCCGCGTGGGCCTCTATAGTGGCACCAGCCCACGGGAGAGTTTCGGCCTGCCTCCCCGCCTCTCCTTCCAGCCGGGCCATGCGAGGCCCAGCTCGGCGCCAGTGCCCACGTGGGCCACGACCAGATGAGGCCGTCCGCTGCTCCCTTCTCTGCCCAACCGGGCCAAGCCCAATGTGAGCAGTCCTTCCAGCCCCCTGTGCACTGGTGGACGTGTCTCAGATTCGGCCCGATAGGGTTTTTCTCTGTTCTGTGATTTTGTTCTTTATTCCAGAGACAGCAGCTTTTGCAGAAAACCCCCTAGACATCATGCATTACATAACTCATAAACCGTGCATCGGATTAAAACAAACTTAATATGAAAAATGCCTAGAATTTCATCTAGTTTCATATTATGCCATTTTCATCCATGTTTAACATGTTTAAAATGTTGTTTGATTAATTTTTGCTCTATGCCATGCTAAAATGCTTTAATTCACAA
Organism: Triticum dicoccoides; assembly: GCF_002162155.2. Lineage (NCBI taxonomy): Eukaryota > Viridiplantae > Streptophyta > Magnoliopsida > Poales > Poaceae > Triticum > Triticum dicoccoides. The sequence continues at coordinate 237,317,281 of NC_041386.1, read as the reverse complement.
CTAAATAACCGTAGCTCCAAATTTAATAATCTTTATATGTCAATGGGGTGGAAAAATGCCTAGTTTAACATGGTGGCCTCACTTTCATGTTTAACAACTATAAAATATGGTTTAGGGAAGAATAGTACCATAACCAAAATATGCTCATGAGGAGTTTCCGGATTTGTTGTTTGTTGTTCCCGGCCTCATTTAAACTTGACTAGATAGGTAGTTTTGCTTTGCTTCACCATCTTGCCATGTTTAACAACATTTAATATTGTTGACTACATAAACTAGATCGAACTAAATAACTTTAATGTGGTGTTTCATCAATATGCAACGGAGTTGCATATTGAGCTCCACTTAATTTGTAGGTTGTTTGTGCATTTTTCCATGCCATGCCTCTTTAAACCGGACATGCATCATACTTGTTTGCGCATCGTGCCATGATTAGGTGATGATTGTTTACTATGTTGTGTGCTTCTTTTAGATGTTGCTTCTTCGGGTTGGTTCCGATAACGTCGCGTTTGAGAGGACCCGTTCGACTACGTCCATTTGTCTTCTTCATGGACTCGTTCTTCTTCCTTGCGGGATTTCAGGCAAGATGATCATACCCTCGAAATCACTTCTATCTTTGCTTGCTAGTTGCTCGCTCTTTTGCCATGCCTATGCTGCGATACCTACCACTTGCTTATCATGCCTCCCATATTGTTGAACCAAGCCTCTAATCCACCTTGTCCTAGCAAACCGTTGTTTGGCTATGTTACCGCTTTGCTCAGCCCCTCTTATAGCGTTGTTAGTTGCAGGTGAAGATTGAAGTTTGTTCCTTGTTGGAACATGGATATTTTGTTGGGATATCACGATATCTCTTATTTAATTAATGCATCTATATACTTGGTAAAGGGTGGAAGGCTCGGCCTTATGCCTGGTGTTTTGTTCCACTCTTGCCGCCCTAGTTTCCGTCATATCAGTGTTATGTTCCCGGATTTTGCGTTCCTTACGCGGTTGGGTAATAATGGGAACCCCTTGACAGTTCGCCTTGAATAAAACTCCTCCAACAAGGCCCAACCTTGGTTTTACCATTTGCCACCTAGCCTTTTCTTTCCCTTGGGTTCTGCAGACTCAAGGGTCATCATTATTTTAACCC